>NC_051334.1:125270069-125603361 GCF_015220235.1 Choloepus didactylus
ACTGTAACTGTGTAACCAAATAAACACCCTTTTATAAATGCCAATCCTTTTCTGGTGTTTCGCATTTGGCAGCATTAACAAACTAGAACAACCATAGACATGAACATCTATATCTGAAGTCTCAATTTGATTCTGTTTTATGCCAGTACCATGCTGTTTTGACCACTGTAGCTTTGTAATATGCTCTAAAGTCAGGAAGGGTGAGTCCTCCAACTTCATTCTTCTTTTTCAAGATTCCCATCCCATTTCTGATTTTATTTATTTGCATGTTTTCTCTTTTTTTTTCCTTTGTCATTCTAGTAAGGGTTTGTCAATTTTTTTAAAATTCAGTTTTATTGAGATATATTCACATACCCTACAATCATCCACAGTGTACAAGTAATTGTTCACAGTACAATCATATAGTTGTGCATTCATGACCACAATCAATTTTTTTTTATCATCATTTTATTGAGATATATTCACATACCACGCAGTCATACAAAACAAATTGTACTTTCGATTGTTTACAGTACCATTACATAGTTGTACATTCATCACCTAAATCAATCCCTGACACCTTCATTAGCACACACACAAAAATAACAAGAATAATAATTAGAGTGAAAAAGAGCAATTGAAGTAAAAAAGAACACTAGGTACCTTTGTCTGTTTTTTTGCTTCCCCTACTTTTCTACACATCCATCCATAAACTAGACAAAGTGGAGTTTGGTCCTTATGGCATTCCCAATCCCACTATCACCCCTCATAAGCTACATTTTTATACAACTGTCTTCGAGATTCATGGGTTCTGGGTTGACCACAATCAATTTTTGAATATTTTCATTACTCCTCTGAAAAATAAAAATAAGAATAAAAATAAAGGTAAAAAAGAACACCCAAAATATCCCATCCCCCCCATTCCTGCCTATTATTCATTTAATGTTTGTTCCCATTATTTTTCTATTCATCTGTCAATATACTGGATAAAGGGAGTGTGTGCAACAAGATTTTCGCAATCACACAGTCACACTGTGTAAGCTATATAGTTATACAGTCATCTTCAAGAATCAAGGCTACTGGGTTGCAGTTTAACAGTTTCAGGTATTTTCTTCCAGCTATTCCAACACCCTAAAAACTAAAAAGGGATATCTTCTGGTTTGCTAAAGCAGCCATTATGCAAAGTACACAAAATGGATTGGCTTTTATAAAGAGGGTTTATTTGGTTACAAATTTACAGTTCTAAGGCCATAAAAATGTCCAAACTAAGGCATCATCAAGAGGATACTTTCACTGAAGAATGGCTGATGGCATCCAGAACACATCTGTCAGCTGAGAAGGCACATGGCTGGAGTCTGCAGGTCCTTTGCTCCTGGGTTCTGTTTCAAAATGGCTTTCTCCAAAATATCTCTGGGCTTTTCTCTCTCTCAGCTCCTGTGTTTCCTTGTTACTTTCTCCCAGGGCATTTCTCTCTAAGTGTCTGGGGGTTCTCTCTTAGATTCTCTGGGGCAAACTCTGGGCTTCATCTCTTAGCTTAGAATCTCAAAACATCCTTCTGTCTGCATCTCCAAGCATCTTCAAGTGTCAGCGTTTGTGTCAAATCTTGAGCTTTCTTAAGTACTCCAGTGAGCCAATCAAGACTCACCCTGAATGGGTGGGGTCCACATCTCCATGGAAATAATTCAACCAAAGGTGTCACCCACAGTTGGGTGACACAAATCTCCATGGAAACAACCTAATCAAAAGACACACCCAAATCAAGACTAAGAAGTCTGGCCACACAAGATTGCATTGAAGAACATGGTTTTCTGGGGGACATAATATATACAAACCACCACAGGATATCCATATAACACAAAAGAATAACCTCCAGAATGGCCTCTTGAATCCATTTGAAATCTCTCAGCCACTGAAACTTAATTTTGTCTCATTTCTCTTCCCCCTTTTGGTCAAAAAGCCTTTCTTCAATCCCATGATGCCAGGGTGAGGTTTATCCCTGGAAGTCATGTCCCATGTTGCCAGGGAGATTTACACCCGTGGGAGTCATGTCCCACATATGGGGGAAGGGCAGTGAGTTTATTTGCAGAGTTGTCTGAAAGAGAGAGATCTCATCTGAGCAACAACAGAGGTTTTCTGGGGGTAACTCTGAGGCATAATTATAAGTAGGCTTAGCTTCTCCTTTGAAGGAATGTTTCATAAGGCAAGCCCCAAGACTGAGGGTTTGGCCTATTAAAGTGGGAGTCCCTAATGCTTGTGAGAATATCAGGAATTTCCCAGGTGGGGAAGTTTAATATTTCCATATTTTCCCCCAGTGCCTCAGGGGGGCTTCGCAAATACATTTTATTCTCTGCCCAAAATTACTTTGGGATGTATTGGGGCGTCACACTAACCTGTACAAACCAACCAGATCTCACTCACTATTCAAAGTTCCATGTAATTATGGTGTTTGAATAAACTGACTGTACAAGTTAAATTATATAGTGTGCTACAGAAAATACAGATTTTCCACCAAATGAACATCTCTTCCTTTGGTCTCACACAGAAGTTGAAGTTTTAAAACACCGTCAATATAATCCTTTACTGTTTAGTCTGATTTGCCTTAGTCCTAACGAGATCCACTTCATTCATGTCTCTAATTGAAGTCTTAACTATTTTCCAGCTTTTCTTAACAGTTGCTGTATGGAGTAATACTGAAATTCATAGCTGCCAAACTCTAGCTCTGAATCTCAGGTATCATACAGATACCCAAAGTTCCAGAGGCCACCCAGGTTATACATACACAAAGAGGTCAGCATATCAGAATTTAGAGATAACCAATAGAACTCAAGAATAAATGTGACTGCTGTAAGAGCTTACAATCTAGGGACATTTACTATAAGCCTTCCTGTGATAACCTGTGCTCTAAGATTCAATTCTCAGAGTTTGCACATTATAGTTAGTCTGTATTAGTGTGGCATTATAATGTTTGTCTTTTCATTTCTGGCTTATTTCACCCAAAATGCTGTCCTCAAGGTCCATTCACCTAATTGCATGCCTCACAACTTCATTCTATCTTGTAGCCACTCAATATTCTATTGTATGCATACACCACAGTTCACCATTCTGTTCATCAGTCAATGTACCATTAGGCCAAATACATCCATCACAAATCATGAATACTACAGCCATAAACACCAGTGTGCAAATGTACATTCATATCCCTGCTCTTAGTTCTTCCAAGTATATACCCAGTAACGGGGTTGCAGGAACTTATGGCAACACCAAATTTAGCTTCTTGTGGAACCACCATACTGCCCTCCTGATGGGCTGCAACATTCTACTTACCCAATAGTGAGAAGGTATATCCCTCTCTCCAAAATTTATCCCTCTGTTTATTTTTTCCCCTGCAATTTTATAGAGATACATTCACATACCATAAATCATCCATATATGTATCATCAGATAGCTGTCCATTCATCACCACAATCAGCCACTGAACACATTCATTACTCCAAAAATAATAAAATAAGAATAACAGAAAAATAAAAATACAATACAATACAATACAATTAAAATGTCAGACCAATAATTCCATACACCTCCCTTATATCCGCTTCTTATAGGCATTTAGCTTTGGTATATTGCCTTTGTTACAATTAATGGAAGCATATTATAATGTTACCGTTAACTATAGACTCTAGTTTGCATTGATTATATTTTCCCCAATACCATCCCATTTTCAACACCTTGCAATGTTGACATTCATTTGTTCTCCCACATGTAAAAACATTTTTATATTTGCACATTTAATCACATCAATGACCACTCTAGGTTTCAATAAGCTATAGAGTCCCAGTCTTTATTTTCCATCTTGCCTTTTGGTATCATACCTGCCCCTAGCCTTCCTCTTTCAACTATACTCACAGTCATCTTTGTTCAGTATACTTCCAATATTGTTCTACCATCACACAGTATTGTGCTATCCATTTCTGGATCTATACAATCAATTCTGTTGAATGTTCTATACTCCTTCAGCATCAAATGCCTGATCTCTACCCTCTTTCTATCTCCTGATAACATGTGTTCTCAGATTTAGCTCTGAAAGTTTGCTACTGCTGTTAGTTCATATTAGTGAGACCATACAGTATTTGTCCATTTGTTTCTGGCTAATTTTGCTAAACGTAATGTGCTCAAGGTTCATCCATGTTGTTATATGCTCCATGACTTTATGCTGTCTTACAGCTATGCAATTTCCATCATATGTATATACCACAGTTTGTTTATCCCCTCCTCCATTGATGGACATTTGGACTGTTTTCATCTCTTGGCAATCATGAATAATGCCACTATAAACATGAGCTTACAAATGTCCATTCATGTCTTACCTTTAGTTCCTATGAGTATATATCTAGTAAAGGAATTGCTGGATCATATGGCAATTCTATACTTAACTTTCTGAGGCACCACCACACTGCTTTCCTGAGTGGCTGCACCATTCTACATTCCCACCAACAGTGAATAAGTATGCCTCTTTCTTGATATCATCTCCAGCACTTTTAATTTTCTGTTTTTTGGATAATGGGCATTCTAATAGGTGTGAGATGACATCGCATTTTGGTTTGATTTGCATTCCCCTAATAGGTAGCAAAGTCAAGCATCTTTTCATATGTTTTTCAGCCATTTGTATTTCCTCTTCAGAAAAATGTCTGTCTATATCTTTTGCCCATTTTTTAATTGGGTTGTTTCTCTTTTTGTTATTGAGTTGTAGGATCTTTTTATATATTCTGAATATTAAACCCTTATCTGATATGTGGTTTCCAGATATTGTCTCCCATTGCACAGGCTGTCTTTTTACTTTACTGGCAAAGTCCTTTGGTGTACAAACATGTTTTTTTGGTGTACAAACATTTTGAGGAGACACCATTTATCTATTTCTTCTTTCATTGCTCTCACTTTGGGTGTAAGGTCTAGGAAACCACCTCCTATCACAAGATCTTTAAGATATTTCCTTACATTTTCCTCTAAAGTTTTATGGTATTAGCTCTAATGTTTAGGTCTTTGATCCATTTAAAGTTAATTTTTGTATAAGATGTGAGACAGGAGTCCTCTTTCATTCCTTTGGATATGGATATCCAGTTCTCCAAACACCATTTATTGAAGAGGCTGCTCTGTCCAAGTTGTGTTAGCTTGACTGCCTTATCAAAGATCAATTGTCCATAGATGAGAGGGTCTATCTCTGAACACTCAGTTCAATTCCATTGGTTGGTATATCTATCTTTATGCCAGTACCATGCTGTTTTGATCACTGTAGCTTTGTAATATGCTTTAAAGTCAGGTTGTGTGAGACCTCCCACTTCACTCCTCTTTCTCAAGATATTTTTGGATATTTGGGGCACCCTGCCCTTACAAATCAGTTTGGTTATTGGTTTTTGTATTTCTGCAAGGTAAGATGTTGGGATTTTAATTGGTATTTTATTGAATCTATAAATCTGTTTAGGTAGAATTGTCATCTTAACTATATTTAGCCTTCCAATCCATGAATATGGTATGTCCTTCCATTTTTAAAGGTACTGTTTGATTTCTTTTAGCAATTTCTTTTAGTTTTCTGTGTATAGGTCTTTTGTGGCCTTGGTTATATTTATTCTTAAATACTTGATTATTTTGGTTACTATTGTAAATGGAATTTTTTTCTTGATTTCCTCCTCATGTTGCTCATTTCTAGTGTACTAATTTTTGCATGTTGATTTTGTACCCTGCCACTTTGCTGTATTCATTTATTAGCTCTAGTAGCTTTGCTGTAGATTTTTCCAGATTTTCTACATGTAGTATCATGTCATCTGCAAACAGTGAAAGTTTTACTTCTTCCTCTCCAATTTGGATGCCTTTTATTTCTTATTCTTGCCTCATTGCTGTAGATAGAACTTCCAGCAAAATGTCACACAACAGTGGTGACAGTGAGTATACTTGTCTTGTTCCTGGTCTTAGAGGGAAAGCTTTCAGTCCTTCCCCATTGAGTAGGATGTTAGCTGTGGGTTTTTCATATATTGCTTTTATCATATTGAGGACAGTCCCTTCTATTCCTATCCTTTTGCATGTTTTTATCAAGAAAGGATGTTGAATTTTGTCATTTTGAAATGATCACGTGGTTTTCCACTTTGATTTATTGATGTGGTGTATTACAGTATTTAATTTTCTCATTTTGAACTACCCTTGCATAACTGGAATAAATCCCACTTGTTCATGGTGTATAATTCTTTAATGTGCTGCTGTATTTGATTTGTAAGTATCTTGTTGAGGAGTTTTGCATCTATATTCATTTAAGGGATTGGTTATAATTTTCTTTTTTTGCAGTACCTTTGTCCCTAGGTGATGTTGGCTTCATAGAATGAGTTAGGTAGCTTTCCCTCTTGTTCTATTTTTTTGAAGAGTTTGAGCAGGATTAGTACTAATTCTTTCTTAAATGTTTGGTAGAACTCACATATGAAGCCATCTGGTCCTGGACTTTTCTTTTTTGGGACCTTTTTGATGACCGACTCAATCCCTTTACTTGTGATTGTTTCCATCACCTATTTTTCTCGAGGCAATGTTGGTTGTTCATGTTTTTCTAGGAAGTTGTCCATTTTGTCAAAGTTGTCTAGTTTATTAGCATGTAGTTGCTCATAGTATCCTCTCATTATCTCTGTTTTTTTTTTTTTTTTTTTTTTTAGCATAGCTAAGGGTCAATCAATTTTATTGATTTTCTCAGAGAACCAACTTCTGGTTTTGTTGATTCTCTATGTTGTTTTCATGTTGCCAGTTTCATTTATTTCTGCTATACTCTTTGTTTTTTCTTTCATTCTGTTCTCCTTGGGGTTAGTTTGCTGCTCTTTACCCAGTTCCTCCAGGTGAACTGTCAATTCCTCAATTTTTATTCTTTCTTCTCTTTTAATATAGGCATTTAGGGCAATAAATTTCCCTCTCTGCACCACTTTTGCTGCATCCCATAAGTTTTGATATGTTGTGTTTCCATTTTCATTTGCCTCAAGATATTTCCTAATTTCTCTTGTAATTTCTTCCTTTACCTACTGGTTGTTTGAGTGTCTTTTTAATCCTCCATATATTTGTGGATTTTCTGAATTTCTGCCTGTTATTGATTTCCAACTTCATTCCATTATGATCTGAGAAAGTTTTTGTATAACATAAATATTTTTAAATTTATTGAGACTTGCTTTGTGACCCAACATGTGGTCTATCATACAAAATGCTCCATGAGCACTTAAGAAAAATATGCATCTTGCTATTGTGGGGTGCAGTTTTCTATAAATGTTTGTCTAGTGTAGTTCATTTATCATGCAATTCAACATCTCTGTTTCCTTATTAATTCTCTGTAAAGATGTTCTATCCATTGGTGAGAGCAGTGTATTGAAGTCTCCAACCATTATTGTAGTGGTATCTATTTCTCCCTTCTGTGTTGTCAGTGTTTGCTGCATGTATTTTCAGCACTCTGTCTCAGTGCATAAATATTTATATTTGTGTTTTCTTCTTGTTGAATTGTCCCTTTTATTAATATGTAGTGTCCTTCTTTGTCTCTTTTAATTGTTTTACATTTGAAGTCTATTTTGTCTGATATTAATATAGCTACCTCTACACTTTTATGGTTTTTGTTTGCATGAAATGTCTTTTTCCAACCTATTATTTTCAACTTATTTTTGTCCTTGGGTCTAAAGTGAGTCTCTTGCAGACAGAATATAAATGGATCCTGTTTTTAATCCATTCTGCCAGTCTATGTCTTTCTATTGTGGAGTTTAATCCATTATTCTTTAATGTTATTATTCTAAGGGCAGTTGTTCCAGTTTGCTAATGCTGCTGTTATGGAAAATACCAAAAATGGACTGGCCTTTATAAAGGGAATTTATTAAGTTACAAATTTACATTTCTAAGACCATAAAAGTGTCCAAACTAAGGCATCAACAAGATGATATCTTCACTGAAGAAGGCCAATGGCATCTGGAACACCTCTGTCAGCTGGGAAGGCATGTGGCTGGCATCTGGTGTTCCTTTGTTCCCAGGTTGTGTTTTAAAATGGCCTTCTCCAAAATGTCTCTGGGCTTGTCTCTCTTAGCTTCTGCAGAGCAAACTCAGGGCTAGCATCTCCAAATGTCTCCAAGCATCTCCAAGCATCAGCTTCCAAGAGTCTCTCCAAAAGTCTCTCTCAGCTGCTCTGAGCTCCTTCTTTTTGTGAGCTCTTTTATAGGACTCCTGTGATTTAATTAAGACACACCTTGAATGGGCAGGGTCCATATCTCCATGGAAATAATTTAATCAAAGGTCTCACTAATCAAAAAGATTAATCAATCTACCCCCACAAGATTTCATTAAAGAATATGGCTTTTTCTGGGGGATATAGCATATACAAACTGGGATAGCAGTACTTTCTTCTGTCATCATGTCTTTTGGATTTTATATGTCATATCTTATTTTTTTCTCTCTCTCCTTTTACCCTTCCTGATAATCTTCATTTCTACACTCTTCTCAAAACTGCTCTCTCCTGTCTTTTCCTATCAGCCTGTAGCACTGCCTTTAGACTTTCTTATAGAGCAGCTCTCTTATTTACAAACTCTCTCAATATCAGTTTGTCTGAAAATATTTTAATCCCTCCCTCATTTTTGAAGGACAGTTTTGCTGGATATAGAATTCTTGGTTGGCAGTTTTTATCTTTCAGTATTTTTTTTTAATCATCATTTTATTGAGATATATTCACATACCACGCAGTCATACAAAACAAATCGTACTTTCGATTGTTTACAGTACCATTACATAGTTGTACATTCATCACCTAAATCAATCCCTGATACCTTCATTAGCACACACACAAAAATAACAAGAATAATAATTAGAGTGAAAAAGAGCAATTGAAGTAAAAAAGAACACTGGGTACCTTTGTCTGTTTGTTTCCTTCCCCTACTTTTCTACACATCCATCCATAAACTAGACAAAGTGGAGTTTGGTCCTTATGGCTTTCCCAATCCCATTGTCACCCCTCATAAGCTACATTTTTATACAACTGTCTTCGAGATTCATGGGTTCTGGGTTGTAGTTTGATAGTTCCAGGTATCCACCACAAGCTACCCCAATTCTTTAGAACCTAAAAAGGGTTGTCTAAAGTGTGCGTAAGAGTGCCCACCAGAGTGATCTCTCGGCTCGTTTTGGAATCTCTCTGCCACTGAAGCTTATTTCATTTCCTTTCACATCCCCCTTTTGGTCAAGAAGATGTTCTCCGTCCCACGATGCCGGGTCTACATTCCTCCCCGGGAGTCATATTCCACGTTGCCAGGGAGATTCACTCCCCTGGGTGTCTGATCCCACGTAGGGGGGAGGGCAGTGATTTCACCTTTCAAGTTGGCTTAGCCAGAGAGAGAGGGCCACATCTAAGCAACAAAGAGGCATTCAGGAGGAGACTCTTAGGCACAAATATAGGGAGGCCTAGCCTCTCCTTTGCAGCAACCGTCTTCCCAAGGGTAAAACTTATGGTAGAGGGCTCAACCCATCAAACCACCAGTCCCCTATGTCTGTGGTGATGTTAGCAACCATGGAGGTGGGGTAGGCGAATACCCTTGCATTCTCCACAGGCTCCTCAAGGGGGCACTATATCTTTTTTTTTTCCTTGTTTTTTTTTTTTTTTTTTTAACTTTCCCTTCTTTTTTAAATCAACTGTATGAAAAAAAAAAAGTTAAAAAGAAAACAAACATACAATAAAAGAACATTTCAAAGAGACCATAACAAGGGAGTAAGAAAAAGACAACTAACCTAAGAAAACTGCTTAACTTCCAACATGTTCCTACTTTACCCCAAGAAAGTTACATAATATAGCAACATTTCTGTGAACTTGTTCCTACTATATCCATCAGAAATTAACAGACCATAGTCATTTCTGGGCATCCCCAGAACGTTAAATAGCTTATCTGTTCTTCTTGGATTATTGTTCCCCCTTCCTTAATTGCTCTCTACTGCTAGTTCCCCTACATTCTACATTATAAACCATTTGTTTTACATTTTTCAAAGTTCACATTAGTGGTAGCATATAATATTTCTCTTTTTGTGCCTGGCTTATTTCGCTCAGCATTATGTCTTCAAGGTTCATCCATGTTGTCATATGTTTCACGAGATCGTTCCTTCTTACTGCCACGTAGTATTCCATCGTGTGTATATACCACATTTTATTTATCCACTCATCTGTTGAAGGACATTTGGGTTGTTTCCATCTCTTGGCAATTGTGAATAATGCTGCTATGAACATTGGCGTGCAGATATCTGTTCGTGTCACTGCTTTCCGATCTTCCGGGTATATACCGAGAAGTGCAATCGCTGGATCGAATGGTAGCTCTATATCTAGTTTTCTAAGGAACTGCCAGACTGACTTCCAGAGTGGCTGAACCATTATACAGTGCCACCAACAATGAATAAGAGTTCCAGTTTCTCCACATCCCCTCCAGCATTTGTAGTTTCCTGTTTGTTTAATGGCAGCCATTCTAACCGGTGTTAGATGGTATCTCATTGTGGTCTTAATTTGCATCTCTCTAATAGCTAGTGAAGCTGAACATTTTTTCATGTATTTCTTGGCCATTTGTATTTCCTCTACAGAGAACTGTCTTTTCATATCTTTTGCCCATTTTATAATTGGGCTGTCTGTACTATTGTCATTGAGTTGTAGGATTTCTTTGTATATGCAAGATATCAGTCTTTTGTCAGATACATGGTTTCCAAAAATTTTTTCCCATTGAGTTGGCTGCCTCTTTACCTTTTTGAGAAATTCCTTTGAGGTGCAGAAACTTCTAAGCTTGAGGAGTTCCCATTTATCTATTTTCTCTTTTGTTGCTTGTGCTTTGGGTGTAAAGTCTAGGAAGTGGCCGCCTAATACAAGGTCTTGAAGATGTTTTCCTACATTATCTTCTAGGAGTTTTATGGTACTTTCTTTTATATTGAGATCTTTGGTCCATTTTGAGTTAATTTTTGTGTAGGGGGTGAGGTAGGGGTCCTCTTTCATTCTTTTGGATATGGATATCCAACTCTCCCAGCCCCATTTGTTGAAAAGACCATTATGACTCAGTTCAGTGACTTTGGGGGCCTTATCAAAGATCAGTCGGCCACAGATCTGAGGGTCTATCTCTGAATTCTCAATTCGATTCCATTGATCTATATGTCTATCTTTGTGCCAGTACCATGCTGTTTTGGCAACTGTGGCTATATAATAAGCTTCAAAGTCAGGGAGTGTAAGTCCTCCCACTTCGTTTTTCTTTTTTAGAGTGTCTTTAGCAATTCGAGGCATCTTCCCTTTCCAAATAAATTTGATAACTAGCTTTTCCAAGTCTGCAAAGTAGGTTGTTGGAATTTTGATTGGGATTGCATTGAATCTGTAGATGAGTTTGGGTAGAATTGACATCTTAATGACATTTAGCCTTCCTATCCATGAACATGGAATATTTTTCCATCTTTTAAGGTCCCCTTCTATTTCTTTTAGTAGAGTTATGTAGTTTTCTTTGTATAGGTCTTTTACATCTTTGGTTAAGTTTATTCCTAGGTACTTGATTTTTTTAGTTGCTATTGAAAATGGTATCTTTTTCTTGAGTGTCTCTTCAGTTTGTTCATTTCTAGCATATAGAAACATTACTGACTTATGTGCATTAATCTTGTATCCCGCTATTTTGCTAAATTTGTTTATTAGCTCTAGTAGGTGTATCGTTGATTTCTCAGGGTTTTCTAGATATAAGATCATATCATCTGCAAACAATGACAGTTTTACTTCTTCTTTTCCAATTTGGATGCCTTTTATTTCTTTGTCTTGCCGGATTGCCCTGGCTAGCACTTCCAGCACAATGTTGAATAACAGTGGTGACAGCAGGCATCCTTGTCTTGTTCCTGATCTTAGAGGGAAGGCTTTCAGTCTCTCACCATTGAGTACTATGCTGGCTGTGGGTTTTTCATATATGCTCTTTATCATGTTGAGGAAGTTTCCTTCAATTCCTACCTTTTGAATTGTTTTTATCAAAAACGGATGTTGGATTTTGTCAAATGCTTTTTCAGCATCTATTGAGATGATCAATTGATTTTTCCCTTTTGAGTTTTTAATGTGTTGTAATACATTGATTGTTTTTCTTATGTTGAACCATCCTTGCATGCCTGGAATGAACCCCACTTGGTCATGGTGTATGATTTTTTTAATGTGTCTTTGGATTCGATTTGCAAGTATTTTGTTGAGGATTTTTGCATCTATATTCATTAGGGAGATTGGCCGGTAGTTTTCCTTTTTTGTAGCATCTTTGCCTGGTTTTGGTATTAAATTGATGTTAGCTTCATAAAATGAGTTTGGTAGTGTTCCATTTTCTTCAATGTTTTGAAAGAGTTTGAGTAAGATTGGTGTCAGTTCTTTCTGGAAAGTTTGGTAGAATTCCCCTGTGAAGCCATCTGGCCCTGGGCATTTATTTGTGGGAAGATTTTTGATGACTGATTGGATCTCTTTGCTTGTGATGGGTTGGTTGAGGTCTTCTATTTCTTCTCTGGTCAGTCTAGGTTGTTCATATGTTTCCAGGAAATTGTCCATTTCCTCTACATTATCCAGTTTGTTGCCATACAGTTGTTCATAATATCCTCTTATAATTTTGTTAATTTCTTCAGGATCTGCAGTTATGTCACCTTTTTCATTCATTATTTTGTTTATATGGGTCTTCTCTCTTTTTGATTTTGTCAGTCTAGCTAGGGGCTTGTCAATCTTGTTGATCTTCTCAAAGAACCAACTTTTGGTGATATTTATCCTCTCTATTGTTTTTTTGTTCTCTATGTCATTTATTTCTGCTTTAATCCTTGTTATTTCTTTTCTTCTACTTGGTTTAGGATTGGTTTGCTGTTCATTTTCTAGCTTCTTCAGTTGATCCATTAGTTCTTTGATTTTGGCTCTTTCTTCCTTTTTAATATATGCGTTTAGTGCTATAAATTTCCCCCTTAGCACTGCTTTTGCTGCATCCCATAGGTTTTGGTATGTTGTGTTCTCATTTTCATTCGTCTCTATATATTTAGCAATTTCTCTTGCTATTTCTTCTTTAACCCACTGATTGTTTAGGAGTGTGTTGTTTAACCTCCAGGTATTTGTGAATTTTCTAAGTCTCTGATGGTTATTGACTTCTAATTGTATTCCATTGTGGTCAAAGAATGGGCTTTGAATAATTTCAATCTTTTTAAATTTATTGAGGCTTGTTTTATGTCCCAGCATATGATCTATTCTGGAGAAAGTTCCATGAGCACTAGAAAAGTATGTGTATCCTGGTGATTTGGGATGTAATGTCCTGTATATGTCTGTTAAATCTAATTCATTTATCAGATTGTTTAGGTTTTCAATTTCCTTATTGGTCTTCTGTCTGGTTGATCTATCTATAGGAGAGAGTGATGTGTTGAAGTCTCCCACAATTATTGTGGAAACATCAATTGCTTCCTTTAGTTTTGCCAGTGTTTCTCTCATGTATTTTGTGGCACCTTGATTGGGTGCATAGACATTTACGATTGTTATTTCTTCTTGCTGAATTGCCCCTTTTATTAGTATGTAGTGGCCTTCTTTGTCTCTCAAAACATCCCTGCATTTGAAGTCTATTTTATCTGAGATTAATATTGCTACACCTGCTTTCTTTTGGCTGTAGCTTGCATGAAATATTTTTTTCCATCCTTTCACTTTCAGTTTCTTTGTGTCCCTGTGTCTAAGATGAGTCTCTTGTATGCAACATATTGATGGTTCATTTTTTTTGATCCATTCTGCGAATCTATATCTTTTAATTGGGGAGTTTAATCCATTTACATTCAACGTTAAAACCGTGAAGGCATTTCTTGAATCGGCCATGTTATCCTTTGGATTATGTTTGCCATATTTTTCCCTCTCTGTATTAATATCCTTTATTGTACCCATACCGAATCTCTTTAGTACTGAACCTTTCTCCAAGTCTCTCTGTCCTTTCTTTGTTTCTCTGTCTGTAGGGCTCCCTTGAGTATCTCCAGTAGGGCAGGTCTTTTGTTAGCAAATTCTCTCAGCATTTGTTTGTCTGTGAAAAATTTAAGCTCTCCCTCAAATTTGAAGGAGAGCTTTGCTGGATAAAGTATTCTTGGCTGGAAATTTTTCTCACTCAGAATTTTAAATATATCGTGCCACTGCCTTCTTGCCTCCATGGTGGCTGCTGAGTAGTCACTACTTAGTCTTATGCTGTTTCCTTTGTATGTGGTGAATTGCTTTTCTCTTGCTGCTTTCAGAACTTGCTCCTTCTCTTCTGTGTTTGACAGTGTGATCAGTATATGTCTCGGAGTGGGTTTATTTGGATTTATTCTATTTGGGGTTCGCTGAGCATTTATGATTTGTGTATTTATGTTGTTTAGAAGATTTGGGAAGTTTTCCCCAACAATTTCTTTGAATACTCTTCCTAGACCTTTACCCTTTTCTTCCCCTTCTGGGACACCAATGAGTCTTATATTTGGACGTTTCATATTATCTATCATATCCCTGAGGTCCATTTCGATTTTTTCAATTTTTTTCCCCATTCTTTCTTTTATGCTTTCATTTTCCATTCTGTCATCTTCCAGGTCACTGATTCGTTGTTCAACTTCCTCTAGTCTTGTACTATGAGTGTCCAGAATCTTTTTAATTTGGTCAACAGTTTCTTTAATTTCCATAAGATCATCCATTTTTTTATTTAGTCTTGCAATGTCTTCTTTATGCTCTTCTAGAGTCTTCTTGATTTCCTTCATATCCCGTACTATGGTCTCATTGTTCATCTTTAGTTCTTTGAGTAGCTGCTCTAGGTGCTGTGTCTCTTCTGGTCTTTTGATTTGGATGCTTGGGCTTGGGTTATCCATATCGTCTGGTTTTTTCATATGCTTTATAATTTTCTGTTGTTTTTGGCCTCGTGGCATTTGCTGAACTTGATAGGGTTCTTTTAGGGTTTGTAGACCTATTGAAGTGCTTATCTCTAATTTATCAGATCTATAGCTTCGTGGAGTACTTTCTCTAACTAACCAGCAGGTGGCGTCCACGAGCCACCTGTTCTCCACAAGCCAGTTCTCCCCTACTTAGCCTTTTTGGTGAGTGGGGGAGTGAGTTTTGTGGGGCTCAATTGGTGTACCAAGCTTGCGTGTGTAGTTGGTGTTGCCTGCCCTGTATGTGGGGCGTGTTTCTGGGCAGTTGGGGAGGGGGGGTGGCCCTAACAATCAAATCTCCCTGATGATCCTAGAGTTTTAAAGCTGCTGCAATAGTCTAATCCTTCAGTTCAGTCCTTCCAGTTTGTCTCTGCCACTGACCCACAAGTCTTTGGTATTGGCGTATGGCTCCTGAGACTTGCAAGTGGGCCCCTCTTCCAGGCCGTGCACCCCGGGTCCTCTGTTGAGGGATGACTGTGCTATGTCACAGGTGAGTGCCGTCCCCCCAGGGCAGTTCTGGGCTGCTGGGCTGTGTAGGGAGGCTCCCAGTCTGCTCAAATGATGGCTGAATGGGGCTTTGTTAATTCACACTGCTCCACCTTCCCAGCTCTGGGACAATCAGCTGAGGTTGCAGGGAAGGCTAATGTCCACGCCCAGTTTTGTGGTGTGTGCCTGTTATTTGAAGCACTTCCGTCACACTGGGTTGTCTGGGGCAGCTCTGGGCTATGCGGCTGGCGATGGGCAGGAGTGTTTCCTGTCCACCAGGATGGTGGCTGTGAGCAGACACCCCCCTTTTCTTGGGAAGTTGTGGTGTTTATTGTATTTTCTCAGCCACTGGATTATTGCCTTTTGTCTCAGAGCTCTCTTAGTTCTGCTCTTGACTTGACCTGCCCAAATTGCAATTCTTTGAATCTTTCTGTATTGGGCTTCTTAGAGTAATTGTTTTAGAAAAAGAAAAAAGGATTAAAAAAAAAAAAAAAAAAAAGGGCCTTCCTCAGAGATCTAATGGGTTTTTGAAATGCTAATAGACAAAGCAACCAGGGCCATTAAGGAAAGGTCCACAGGGCAGAGAGATCAGCTTTTCTTTGGGATTTGCATATGCGCCTCAAGGCCTGAGCTCCGCCCTTCCCCTTTCTGTGTTCACCAGAACTCCAAAAATCGTCTGCTTTTATTTTGGAGTTTTTCGCGTTAGTTTTTTTTTTCTATGCCTCTCTCCTCTCTGCTGGGCTGGCAGCTCTCAGATTCTCTGGTGTCTGGTCTCAGTCTATCTATGGTTGGAGTATGAATCAGTAGAATGAGTTTCTGAGAAGGGCTACCACTGCAGTTCTCCCTTCTCCTTCCCGGAGCTGACAGCCCCTCCTCCCACGGGACTGAGCCTGGCAGGGAGGGGCGCGGGTCCCCTGGCCGCAAAAACTTACAGATTTCGCTGATCTGAGCAGTTCGACATTTTCATGAGTGTTGTATGAAGTATGCCCAAAGTCAGATTGCTCTGTGGTGTCCAGTCCACGCAGTTCCTGGCTTTTTACCTACTTTCCTGGAGGAGTAACTAAAACTTACAGCTCACCAGTCTGCCATCTTGCCCCGCCTCTCTTTCAGTATTTTAAATATATCATACCACTGTCTTGTCACCTGCATGGTTTCTGCAGAAAAATCTGTACATAGTCTTATCAAGTTTTCCTTTATGTGATGGATTACTTTTCTCTTGCTGCTTTCAGAATCCTCTCTTTGTCTTTGACATTGGAAAATCTAATCAGTAAATGTCTTGGAGTAGGTCTATTTGGATCTATTCTGTTTGGGGTATGCTGCTATTCTTGAATCTGATATTTTATTTCTTTCATAAAACTTGGGAAGCTTTCTGTGATTATTTTCTGTATTATTCTTTCTGTCCCATTTCACTTCTCTTCTCCTTCTGGGACATCCATAACACATATATTCATGCACTTCATATTGTCACTCAGTTCCATAAGACCCTGTTCATATTTTTCCATTCTTTTCCATATCTGTTCTTTTGTGTGTATTATTTCTGATGTCCTGTGTTCTAGTTCACTTATACTTTTTTCTGCCTCTTCAAATCTGCTGTTGTATGTCTCCATTGTGTTTTTCATCTCTTCTATTGTGCCTTTCATTCCCTTAAGTTCTGCCTTTTGTTTTTTCAAGCTTATGAATTCTTCTTTATGGTCACTCAGTGTCTTCTTTATATCCTTCATCTCTTTTGCCACATTTTCCTTCAGCTTGTTCATTTGATTTAGAAAATTTGTTTGAACACTTTAATTAGTTGTTTCAACTCCTGTGTCTCAATTGAAATGTTAGTTTGTCCCTTTGGCTGGTCCATATTTTCATGTTTCCTAGTATGGCTCATGATTTTTTGCTGTCAGTGCTTTTGTTTTTTGATTAGTTTATTGTGGAGCTCGTTTTCACTCTTTTCCTAGGGTTTTCTTGTTGGTTGGCTTTGTTCTCTATCTTTGGCATTCAATTCAAATTATTCTAGACCTCTAGCATAGCTTCTGTTTAGTTGATCAGAATTTTTCACTTGTTTTTCTGGTTATGCCCTGCCTCTATGTAACATTTTTTTGTGGGGTCTCCCCAGATATGATAAGCTCCAATCAGATTTTCCTGGTCCAGATGGGCCCAGGTCTCAGGAGGTGGGTGTAATCTGAATCAAGTTTCAGTGAGAATGAGACCCAGAAGTTTGTTAGACCCTTCTGAGAAGCCTCTAGACTCTGTGCTTTTCCTATCCTGTCCAGAAGGTGGTGCTTTTCAGCCCAAAGCTCTCCACTGTTGTAAAGAGATGCAGTGCCTCTAATTCTCAGCAGCCCGTGTCCCTGTCAGGGGCATGGCTGACTCAAGCTGTTTCTGTTTTCCAGCCTATGGGGTCTAAAATCTCTGAAGAAGGACTGCCAATGGAGCTAGGTCCTGCCCCCCTTTTCTTGGGGGAAGTTATGCCCTTTATTAAATTGTCTCCCCCACTAGACTCATTGCTTTGTCTCTCAGACCTATCTTAGCTTTGCCCTTGCCTGGGTCCAGCTGCCAACTGAAGATATCTGAGGCTTTATGTAGTGAGCTACTTGGAATTGTTTTTAAAAAAGAAAAATAAACAAGGAAAATAAAATAGAAATCCCTTTTTAGAGCCTTTCCCCCACCCCCAAGTTTCACCAGTCAAGAGCCAGAGCTAGTACCCTGCTCTGTGCAACCCCCTTCTTGGGGCAGAGTTCCATTCCAACACTCTGAACTTGGCTGACTTCAAATCCTCAGTCTTTATTCTTTTCTGTTTTATTTCATTTTATTTTTTTCTGTGAGCCCCACCTCCTCTCTCCCGTGATTAAAGCCACAGTTTTAGCTTTGCTGAGCTCCTTTCCCTTGCTCCCAGCAGAGACTACTTAAAGATATGCCCTTAGGGAATGAATAATCTCCTTCACCATCACCAGTTACTCCGAGACAACTTTAAATCTGCCCCTGCATGGGGCAGTGCTGAAGCCTGAGGTTTCTGGTACCTCTAATGGGATATTGAAAAGTGAAAAAAATAATGAAATGGAAAGAAAGAAAAGAAGAGAAAAAAAAACCCTCTTTTTCAAGCTGGTACCCAGCTCCTCATGTTTGCCAATCAAGAGCCAGAGTTGATACCTGTTTCTATGTGCCCTTTTCCTTAGGACCCAGCCCTTTTCCAATATTCTGAGGTCCTCCAACTCCAAAAGTCTCTGTTTTTTGTTGTTGTTGTTGTTAGCCCCCCTACTCTTTGCCAGGGCAAAAGATCTCAGTTCCTTTCATGCTTGCTCTTGATTTATCTGTGCTCAGAGCTTTTATTCAGCAGTCAGGATTTGTTAATTAATTCTGGTATTGGAGCCTGGTTGAGCCCCCTCCTTGCTCCCAGAAGAGATTGCTACTTTTACCTTCTGGGAACCAGCTCCAAGACAGTCTGCCATGCTTGTAGGGGAAGGACACTAGCCCCCAGGCTGGGGAAACTTCAGTACTTAGCTGTAATCTCAGCCATTCCACACATTCCAGACTGGTGTATGATGTGTGGCCAGTCACAGAAGTCCCCCAAACAGTTGTTCCAGACAGTTCCTGGCTATTTACCAGTTGACTTAGAGGAGTAACTAAATTCCACACCTCACACTCTGCCATCTTTCCCCACTCCCCCATCAATTTTTTTGATCTTCTCAATGAACCAACTTTTGGTTTTCTTATCTTTCTGTTGCTTTTTATCTTCAATTTCATTTATTTCAGCTCTGATTATTGTTATTTCTTTCTTTCTGCTTGCTTTGGGATTGGTTTGCTGTTCTTTTTCTAGCTCCTTCAGGTATGCAGTTAGGTCATTGATTTTAGCTCTTTCTTCTTTTTATCCTTTACACTTTTTATTTTGAAAGAACTTAAAATGTTCAGGATGGTTGCAAAAGTAATACAAAATCCACACAGGGAACTGTGACATAATCCACCCCCAGATACCCAGATCCACCAATTTTAACATTTTGCCACCTTTGCTATTTCCTTCTTTCTCTCCTTCCTTCCTTCCTCCCTTCCTTCCTTCCTTTCATCTATCTATCATCTTCTGAACATTTGGGAGCAGGTTGCACACTTCATATTCCTTTAACACATAATAATTTCATGTACATTTCCTAAGAACAAGGATATTCACTTATGTCATCACCTTAAATACAGTTATCAAGTTCAAGAAATTTAACATTGATGTAAAGCTCATATTTTATATTCCAATTTTTTCTTATGTCCAAATTATTTCCTTCTGAGCCTTTTCTCCTTCATTCTTAGATTCCATCCAGGGTCATGTATTACATTTAATTGTCATTATATCTTTTTTTGTTGCTTTTTCTTTCTTTTTCTTTTTTTCAATGTGATTTCATCGATATAATTCACATATCATACAATCATCTGAAGTGTACAATAGTTCACAGTATCATCATATAGTTGTGCATTCATCATCACAATCAACTGCTGAACAATTTCATTACTTCAAAATATAAAACAAAAATAAGAATAAAAGCAAAAAACAAAAGTAAAAAAGAATGCCAAAATTATCCCCCCACCTCCCCCCTCATTATTCATCTATTTTTTATCCCCATTTTTCCACTCATCTGTCCATACACTGGACAAAGGTATTGTGAGCAATATGGCTTTCACAATCACATGGTCATACCATGTAAGCTATATAGTCATATGACTGTCTTCAAGAATCAAGGATAATGAGTGGCAGTTCAACAGTTTTAGGTATTTCCTTTTAGCCATTCCAATACACTAAAAATACAAAGGATGTCTATATAATGCATATGAATAACCTCCGGAATGACCTCTCAACTCCATCTGAAATCTCTCAGCCACTGAAACTCTACTCTGTTTTATTTCTCTTCCCCCTCTTGGTCCAGTAGGCTTCCCCAATCCTATGACACTGGGTCCAGGCTCATCCCTGGAGCCATGTCCCACATTGCCAGGGAGATCCACACCCCCAAGGGTCATGTCCCATGTAAGAGGGGAGGGCAATACGGAGTTGGCTTATATAGAGAGGCAACATCTAAGCAACAAAAGAGGTCCTCTGGGGGTGATTCCCAGGCACAACTATAAGTAGGCTTAGCCTTTCTCCTGCAGCAAGAAGCCTTACAATAGTGAGCCCCAAGATCAAGGGCTCAGCTCATCGAACTGGCAGTCCCCAATGCCTCCAAGAATATCAGGAATTCCCCAGGTGGGGAAGCTCAATATTACCACACTTTTTCCCAGTCCCTCAAGGGGACCCCACAAACACATTTCTATTCTCTGTCCAAATCACTCTGGGATGCATTGGGGCTCTATGCAAACCTGCACAAACCAGCCAGATCTTACTCCCCCCATCAATGACTCTGTGCAATTATGGTGTTCAAACAAACAGACCATACATATATTGTTTGCTACAGAAAACATAGACTCTGCACCAAATAAACATCTCTTCTCTTGGTCCCACACAGAATCTAAAGCCTCAAAACACAGTCAATATCATCCTCTATCCATCAGTCTGATCCACCCCAGTCACAACAAAGTCCATTTCATTTATATCTATGATTGAAGTCTGATCTCTTTCCTGCTTTTCCAACAGTTGCTGTATGGGGTAATGCTGACACCCACAGCTGCCAAATTCCAGCTCCACGTCATGTCCCAGGTGCCACACAGACACCTGAAGTTACAGGTCCAACCAGGCTACATACAAACAGCTAAGCATCTCAGAATCTAGGAATAACCACTACAACTCACAAACATATTTGATAGCTGCAAGAGCCTACAATCTAGGAACCTCCACAATAAACCCTCCCCTGACAATGCATGCTCACAGATTCAACTCCCAAAGCCTGCACACCATAGTCAGTCCATATTAGTAAAGAGTTATAATCATGTCCTTTTGACTCCAGCTTATTTCACTCAACACACTGTCCCTAAGGTTCATGCACACAGCTGCACACCTCACTTCATTCCTTCTTGCCACCGCTCAATATTCCATTGCATGTATACACCAGAGTTCACCATTCCATTTATCATTGATGTACCCTGAGGCCACTTCCATCCATTGAAAATTGTGAATACTGCCACCATAAACACTGGCATGCAAATGTCCATTCGTGTTCCTGCTCTCAGCCCTTCCAAGCTGTTCTAGTTTGCTAATGCTGCGGAATGCAAAACACCAGAGATGGATAGGCTTTTATAAAACAGGGGTTTATTTCACTACACAGTTACAGTCTTAAGGCCACAAAGCATCCAAGGTAACACCTCAGCAATCGGGTACCTTCACTGGAGGATGGCCAATGGCGTCCGGAAAACTTCTACTAGCTAGGAAGGCAGCTGGCATCTGCTCCAAAGCTCTGGCCTCAAAATGGCTTTCTCCCAGGACGTTCCTCTCTAGCAAGCTTGCTCCTCTTCAAAACATCACTCCCAGCTGCACTCCGTTTCCTCTCTTTGAGTCAGCTCATTTATATAGCTCCACTGATCAAGGCCCACCCCGAATGGGCGGGGCCACGCCTCCATGGGAACATCTCATCAGAATCATCTCCCACAGCTGGGTGGGGCACATTCCAAGCAAATCCAACCAGCACCAAAAACGTCTGTCCCACAAGACCACAAAGATAATGGCATTTGGGGGACACAATACATTCAAACCGGCACATTCCACCCCCTGGACCCCAAAATGACATTATCTTTCCAAATACAAAATACATTCATCAAAATCAATTTAGGCGTGGTCAGTCCTAAGGCATAATTCTTCTTTAGCTGTGGATCTGTGAACTTAGAACAAGTTATGTGCTCCCAATATACAAAGGAGAGACATTCATAGGATAAACATTTCCATTGCCATAAGGAGAAACAGTAAGGAAAACAGGGTTAACAGGAGCAAAATAGTTCCTAAAACCCCCAGGACAAACTCCATTAGATTTCAAAGTCTGAGAGTCATTAACAAAACAATGTTGCATCCTTGGGGCTTGAGAGAGCTGGAGCCTAACCCTTCCCAAGGGCCTTTTTGGCAGCTGTTTCCTCTCCAAATGCTTGGGTGAGTGCTCCAACATATCCACACATTGGGGAGACCACCTTCTTGGCCCCACCCTCCTCAAACATCGGGGCAGCTCCCGGATTCCCTTCCATCTCCGGGGCACACGCTCAACCCCTTCAGAACAGTGTGGTGGCAGCCAGGCTCTCCCCAATTCCCTGGAAATGTGCTCCAACCTCTTTGGGACCTGAGGTGGCAAAACTCTTCCAGAGCATCGAGGTGGAATGCCCACCCTCGACCTCTGGGGCAAACTCACCCTTTCCATGCATGTGGGCTGCTCCGCTCTCCCAGCCCGAGACCTCTTGACTCCAGACCTCAACCTCCATGGCTCTGTCTTTGAAGAGATTTTTCCTTTAATTTTTTCCTTGTCTGTCTCCTCCAGTCCAGACCGGCAATGGCTCTGTCTATAAAGATCTCACAAAAATTCTGTTGGCTTTGCATGAAGCACACAGGGGTCAAAGCCATTAGACAGTAGGACTTTCCACAAATCCTTTCTGGATAATTCCATCTCCAATCTTGGCTTGTACTGAAATGGTGGCTGGGTTCCATGTTTGGTTACATCCTCACGTTGGGCTGTAGCTTCTGGGATTCCACCCCCTGGAAGCCTGTAATTTTCCAAGCCATCAGCTTCTGGTTTGTTTGAACCCAAGAGTTCAGTTCTAAGTTTATCTCTCTCTGCTCACATTTTACTATAAGCTGCAAGGAGAAGCCAGGATACATCCTCCACACGTAGTCTGGAGATCTCCTCAGCTAAGTATTCCAGGTTGTCGCTTTCAAATTCTTCCTTCCATCTGACACCAGGACTCAATTTTGCCAAATTCTGTGCAACTTTAAAACAAGGATCACCTTTCTTCCAGTTTACAACAACATATTCATCATTTCTGTTCAAGGCCTCATCAGAAGTATCTTTAGAGTCCATATTTCCACAAACAGTCTCTTTAAAGCAGTTTTGGCCTTTTCTATCAAGCTCCTCACAATTCTTCCAGAAACTTCCCCTTATCCATTTAAAAAGCTGTTCCAACATGTTTGGTATTTGCAAAGTCAGCAGCAAAAGCACCCCACTTCTCTGGTACCAAAATCTGTTCTAGTTTGCTAATGCTGTGGAATGCAAAACACCAGAGATGGATAGGCTTTTATAAAACAGGGGTTTATTTCACTACACAGTTATAGTCTTAAGGCCACAAAGCATCCAAGGTAACACCTCAGCAATCGGGTACCTTCACCGGAGGATGGCCAATGGTGTCCGGAAAACTTCTACTAGCTAGGAAGGCAGCTGGCATCTGCTCCAAAGCTCTGGCCTCAAAACGGCTTTCTCCCAGGACGTTCCTCTCTAGCAAGCTTGCTCCTCTTCAAAACATCACTCCCAGCTGCACTCCGTTTCCTCTCTTTGAGTCAGCTCATTTGTATAGCTCCACTGATCAAGGCCCACCCTGAATGGGCGGGGCCACACCTCCATGGGAACATCTCATCAGAATCATCTCCCACAGCTGGGTGGGGCACATTCCAAGCAAATCCAACCAGCACCAAAAACGTCTGTCCCACAAGACCACAAAGATAATGGCATTTGGGGGACACAATACATTCAAACTGGCACACAAGCATACACCCAATGACAAGGTTGCAGGACCATATGGCAACCTCACCCCTAGCCTCCTGTGGAACCACCACACTTCCCCCCAGATGGGCTGCACCACTCCTCTTCCCCACCAATAGGGAATAGGTACATACCTCTCCCCACATTCTCCCCAGCACCTGCACCCCTCTGTTTACTTTCCAAAGTTTTATTCACACTCCACACAATCCATCCCAAGCAAACAACCAATTATTCCTGGCACAGTCACACAGTCATGTATTTACCACCACAGTCTATATGAGGACATTCCCACCTCTTCTGCAAAGAGAGGAAGAGGAGAAAAAAATGAAGAATAAAAAATAAAAGAAGGAAAATAAAATAAAATACAATGAAAAGGTCAGACAACACCACCACCAAGAATCCCATACCACTCCCCAATATCCCCCTCCTATAGACATTAAGCCCTGGTACCTGCCTTTTCTATGATCAACCAAACAATCCTACAATGCTGTTATAAACTATAGACTCATCTTCATTGACTGTACCCTTACGTCCACACCATCCAACTTTCAATACCCTGCAACATTGACATTCATCTGCTCTCCCCATGTTAAAACACTTGTTTTTGTACATTTAGTCACCACCATTGACCAACTCTAGGTCTTGTCAAGCCATACAATCCAAGTCTTTATCCTCTACCCTTCACTCCAGTGTCATACATAACCCTAGCTCCCCTCCCTCAACCACACTCACACTCATCTTCAGAGCACTCACAATATTGTACTACCATCACACATCACCATGCCATCCATTTCTGGATCTACACAATGAATCCCGTTGCACATTCTGCACTCCCCCAGCATCAAATGCCCAACCTCCAACCTCCCTCCATCTCCTGATAACCTGTGCTCCCAACCTCAACTCCCAAAGTTCACTCACCAATGCTAGCTCATATTTGTGAGACCATGCAGCATTCATCCTCCCGTTTCTTGCCAATTTCACCCAATGCCAATGGCCCACCATTCTGTACCCTGGATTTTATATGTCATATTTTATTTCATTTTTCTTTTCCTCTCTCTCTCTTTTTAGCCCCACTGATGGTCCCCATCTCTGCACTCCTCTCCAAATCCTTCTCCTCTTGCCCTTCCCAACTGCCTGCAGTGCTTCCCCCAGCATTTCCTATAGAGCAGTTATCCCATTCACAAACTCTCAGTGTCTGGCTGTTTGAAAATACTTCAAACTCTCCCTCACCTTTGAAGGACACCTCCACTGGATATAGGATTCTTAGTTGGCATTCCCTTCCCCTCAATGTCTCAAACATACCATACCATTTCCTTCTCACCTCCATAGTCCCCACCAAGAAATCCACACATAGTCCCATTGAGCTTCCTCTGTATGTGATAGATCACCCCTCTCCTGCTGCTTTCAGATTTTTCTCCATGTCCTTGACATCTGGCAACCTGATTATTAAGTGTCTTGGAGTAGGTCCATTTGGATCCACTCTGCCTGGGGTATGCTGCACCATCTGGATCTGCAATTTTATGTCTTTCATAAGAGATGGGAAATCTTCAGTGACTATTTTCTCTATTATTCCCCCTGCCCCCCTCTCCCTCTGGGACACCCATGACATGTACATTTATGTGCCCCATGTCATCCTTCAATTCACTGAGACCCTGTTCACATTCCTCCACTCCTTTCCTCATCTGTTGCATTGTGTGCTGGACCTTTGATGTCCCATCCTCCAGCCCTTGACTACCCTCCTCTGCCTCTCCAAATCTGCTGCTATATATCTTCACTGTGTCCTCCATCTCTTCTATTTGCCTTTCATTCCCACAAGCCCTGTCATTCATCATTTCAAGCTTACAAATTCTTCTTTATGGTCATCCAGTGTCTTCTTTATGTCCTTCATCTCCCCTGCCACATTTTCCTTCAGCTTGTTGATTTGATTTAGAAGACTTGTTTGAACATCTTTAATTAGTTGTTTCAACTCCTATATCTCACTTGAAGTGCAAGTTTGTTCCCTTGACTGAGCCACATCTTCATCCTTCCTTGTGTGAATCATAAATTTTTGTTGTCTCAGCATCTGGTTTCCCTGACTACCTGTTCTAGTTTGCTAATGCTGCAAGAATGCAAAACACCATAGACAGATTGGCTTTTATAAAAAGGGGTTTATTTGGTTACACAGTTATGGTCTTAAGGCCATAAAGTGTCCAAGGTGACACATCAGCAATCGGGTACCTTCACTGGAGGATGGCCAATGGTGTCTGGAAAACCTCTGTTAGCTGAGAAGGCATGTGGCTGGCATCTGCTCCAAAGTTCTGGGTTCAAAATGGCTTTCTCCCAGGACATTCCTCTCTAGGCTGCAGTTCCTCAAAAATGTCACTTTCATTTTCTCTTGGGGGGTTTGTCTTCTCTTAGCTTCTCTGGAGCAAAAGTCTGCTTTCAATGGCCATCTTCAAACTGTCTCTCATCTGCAGCTCCTCTCTCAGCTCCTGTGCTTTCTTCAAAGTGTCCCTCTTGGCTGTAGCAAGCTCACTCCTTCTATCTGAGCTTATATAGTGCTCCAGTAAACTAATCAAGGCCCATGCTGAATGGGTGGGGCCACACCACCATGGAAACTATCCAATCAGAGTTATCACTCACAGTTGGGTGGGGTACATTTCTGTGGAAACAACCTAATTCAAACATTCCAACTTAATCCCCACTAATATGCCTGCCCCCACAAGATTGCATCAAAGAGTGTGGCTTCTGGGGGAGATAGTATATACAAGCCAGTACACTCCCCCAGTCAGATTTTCCCAGGCCAGAAGGGCCCAGGTCTCAGGTGGAGGGTGTAATCAGTATCAAATTCCCTTGAGGATGAGCCCTAGCAGATCATCAGATCTTCCTGTGAGGCCCCCAGACTCTGAGCTCCTCCCATGCTTGCCAGCAGGTGGCACCTGTCAGCCTGCAGCTCCCCACTGGTGTAAAGAGGCAAGGAACCTTTAATTCTCAGCAGACTCTGTCCCTGCCAGGGGCTGAGAGTGAACCAGAAGCTAAGCCTAAGCTGTTTCTGTTTTTTTTCTTTTTCCTCAGGTCCTGGGGTCTGAATTCTCTGAGAGAGGGCAGCCACTTGAGCTGGGGCCCACCCACCCTTTTCTTAGGGAAGATAAGCCCTTTAGGGAATTATCTCATTCACTTGACTTCTTCCTTTGTCTCTTGAACTATCTTAATTCCACCCTTGCCTGGGTCAGCACTGACAATTGGAAATCCTGAGACTTTCTCCAATGAGCCACCAAGAATGAGAGAAAAAAAGGAAAAAGAAAGAAATCCCTTTTTCAGAGCCAGTTCCCAGCCCCCCAGCCTCAGCAGTGGACCAGAGTGGGTACCTGGCTCTATGCACCCCTCTTCCTGGGACACAGCCCCCCTCCAGCACTCCAATCCCAACTGACTTCAAAAGCCCCTGCTTCCATTTATTTATTTTTTCCATCAGCCCCATCTCCTTTCCACTGAGAGAGACCCCAGGGCTCTCCTCTTGCTTGCTCCAGATTCACTCACACCTGCAGCCTGCACCCAGCAGTCCAACCCTGTCAATCAAAACTGCAATTGGAGCCTGGTGGAGCCAACACCCCCACTGCTCCCAGCAGAGACTGCCTCCCCTTCTCACAGGGAAGTGCTACAGTCCAGCTTGCTGCACTGGAGGGGGAGGGATGCCAGCTCCACAGCTTGGGGAGCCTCACCCACAGCTCCATACCATGATCTCAGCCATTCCAGCCACTCCACACCAGTACATGATATGTGCCTGGCCACAGACATCCCCTAGACAGTTGCCCAAGACCATTTTCTAGTTATTCCTGGCTATTCACTAGTTGCCCTGTGGGACGAACCAAACTCCCCAGCTTCCCATGCTTCCATCCCACCCTGCCTCCTTCTTTCTTCTTTTTAAATATATGTGTTTAGGACATATATTCCTTCTTAGCACTGCTGTGATGGTTAGGTTCATGTGTCAACTTGGCCAGGTGATGGTGTCCAGGTGTCTGGTCAAGCAAGCACTGGCCTAACCATTACTGCAAGGACATTTGTGGCTGGTTAATAAACCAGAGGGCTGGTTTATTAAATCATCAGTCAATTGGCTGCAGCTGTGACTGATTATATCAATGATGGACATGTCTTCTGCAATGAGAGAATTCAATCAGCTGGATTTAATCCAATCAGTTCAAGACTTTTAAGTGAGAAAGACAGAGGGCCTTCACTCCTTCAGCTAGCCAGCAAAGCATTTCCTGAGGAGTTCATCAAACATCTTCATCACAGTTGCCAGTTTGCTGCCTGAGGTGTTCATTGAACACCTTCATCGGAGTTGCCAGTTCACTGCCTATCCTACAGAATTTGGATTTGTGCATCCCCACAGCTGTGTGAGATACTTTTATAAAATCTTATATTTATAGATATCTCTTATTGATTCTGTTTCCCTAGAGAACCCTAACTAATACAACTACCTTCATTGCATCCCATATGTTTCATTATGTTGTGTTCTCATTTTCATTTGTCTCAAGATATTTACTTATTTTTCTTGCAATTTCTTCTCTGATCAAACCTTTGATTGTTTAAGAGTGTGTTGTTTACTTCCATATATTTTTGAATTTTCCAGTTCTCCACCTGTTATTGGTTTCCAGCTTCCTTCTATTATGGGCAGAGTAAGTGCCTTGTATAATTTCAACCTTTTAAAATTTATTGAGACTTGTTTTGTGACCCAACATGTGGTCTATCCTGGAGAATGATCTGTAAGTACTCAAGAAGTATATATATCCTGCTGTTTGGTGCTGCAGCGTTCTGTATATGCCTGTTAGGTCTAGTTCATTTATCATATTATTCAAGTTCTCTGTTTCCTTACTGGCCCTCTGTCTGGATGTTCTATATATTGATGAGTGTGGTGTATTGAAATCTCCAAATATTATTGTAGGGATATCTATTTCTCCCTTCAGTTTCTCCAGTGTATGCCTCATATATTCTGGGGCACCCTGTTTAGGTGCATAAATATTTATGATTTTTATTTCTTCTTGGTGGATTGCCACTTTTAGTGATAATAGTGTCCTTCTTTGTCTCTTCTAACAGTTTTGCATTTAAAGTCTATTTTGTTCAATATTGGTATAGCTACCCCAGCTCTTTTTTTGGTTACTGTTTGCCTATAATATCTATTTCCAACATTTCACTTTCAACTTATTTGTGTCTTTGGATCTAAGATGAGTCTCTTGTAAACAAAATGGAGTTGGATCATGCTTTTTTTTTATCCATTCTGCCAATCTGTGTCTTTTGATTTGGGAATGTAATCCACTAACATTCAGTGTCATTACTGTAAAGCCAGTACATACTTCAACCATTTTATACTCTGGTTTTTATATATCATAACTTACTTCTGTCATCTTTTTATACATTTAGTTACACTAACTGATAATCTTTATGTTTAAACTCTCCTCCAAACTCTCTGTCCTGTCTTTTCTTTTCAGCCTGCAGAACTCTCTTTAGCATTTCTTGTAGGGGAGGTCTTTTGTTGACAAATTCAGTTTCTGTTTATCTGTGAATATTTTAAACTCTTCCTCATTTTTGAAGGACAGCTTTGCTAGATAAAGAATTCTTGGCTGGCAGTTTTTCTCTTTCTGTAACTTAAATTTATCATACCATGGCCTTGTCACCTCCATGGTATCTGCTGAGAAACTGGCACTTAATCTTATTGCTGTTCCCTTGTATGTGACAAATAGCTTTTCTTTGGCTGCTTTTGGTATTCTCTCTTTATCTTTGGCATTATACAGTCTTATTAGTATGTTTCTTGGAGTCAGTCTGTTAGAATTTATTTGGTTGAAGTATGTTGCACTTCTAGGACACGTTTACATATGTCTTTCATAAGAGTTGGGAAATTTTGGGCTATTATTTCCTCAAATATTCTTTCTGCCCCTTTTCCTTCTCTTTTCCTTCTAGGGCTTCCATGAAACATATGTTTGTGCACTTCATGCTGTCATTCAATTCCCCAAGATCCTGCTCAATTTTTTCATTCTTTTCTCTTTCTGTTCTTCTGTCTGTGAGATTTTGAATGCCCTATTTTCCAGTTCACTGATTCTTTCTTCTGCTTGTTCAAATCTGCTGTTGTATGCCTGTGGAATATTTTTAATCCCTTCCATTGTGCCTTTCATTCCCATAAGTTCTGTTATGCTTCCTTTCATGTTTTCAAATTTTTCTTTATGCTCATCCAGTGTCTTCATAATATCCTTTATCTCTTTAGCTGTATTTTCCTTCCTCTCCTTGAATTGATTTAGGAGATTTGCTTGAATATCTTTGATTAGTTGTTCCACATTCTGTATTTCCTCTGACTTTTTAATTTGTTCCTTTGACTTGACCATATCTTCCTGTTTCTTAGTATGACTTGTAACTTTTTGCTGATGTCTAAGAGTCTTATTATCTTGATGTGTTTACTCTGAAGGTCAGTTTCTTTCTCTTGTCTATGGTTTTGTTTCTGATTGGCTTTGTATTAAGGTTCTTCTTTAACACTTGGTTTGTCAGTATTCACCAGTCAAAACAGTGTCAGGGACCCAGGAAGGTGGTGCAGATCAGTTCCAAAGGGACCTGGGGAGAGTGTCAGGAAAGATGCCCAAAAGCCTTTTTGTCAGTTCCCCAAGCTGCACTTTCCTGATTTTCCCAGCAGATGGCACTCTTTGCCCACCTGTTTCCCAAAGCCCTAAGACAGCAGCATGTTTTTAAACATCCATTGGTTCAGCCCCTGTCAGAGTTGGAGTCAAAACAATGGCATGGCAACTCCTGTCCTGGGCAGGCTAAAACAGAGGGACACAGAGGTCTAAATTCATGGACTAAAAAACATGATCTGCATTCAGCCATGCCACCCCTATTCTTGGAGAGGAGGGCCTCCAAGTCCCTCTCCATCTGCAGCAGCCAGGTTGCCAGGGACTTGTCCCAAGGCTGCTTGCCTCAAAAGTGGGAGATGGGTGCCAGCAGCTACAGCTGAGCGAGTTACTCACAGTTTTTCACCACAATTTCTCAATCTGTTTGTCTTGCTCTTCCCTGGATGCTGCACAGTGCTCCCCTGCTTCCAGAGCCCCAGAGCAGTTGTTTTAGGTAGTTTCTGCATGTCCACTAGCTGTCCTTGGAGGATGAGTGAGCCCTGTAGCTCCCTACTCTGCCACCTTCTCCAGAAGTTCTCCCATAACTTTTATATGCACTGGGAAACCAAAGAATTCATGTGACTTCCTTTATTTGCCATTTTCACTTTATCACAGTCATATGGAACTGAACCTGCACTATTTCTGTTGCATGTCTGTATAATGCAGTGTTTCTCAAACTCTTCTGATTATGGGACTCAAAAATCTTCCTTGGAGACTCAGATTCAGTAAGTATGGGTAGGGCCCCAGAATCTGTATTTTAACAAACACACAAGGTGATTCTATGATCAAATAAGTTTTTGTAAAATATCACTCCATTTTTGTAAGGAAAATGAAGGAGCAAGGAACTCTATTCTTTTCTGTGTATGTGTGTGTGTATTTGTACATGGTATATGAGCTTTGAGAAAAGTGTGTAAGGATACACATCAGATTGTTTACCCCAGGTTGATAGGACTAGAAGAAATGAGATTATGTTTTTCTTTATATATTTTTGTAATTCTCATTACAATGGCCAGAATTACTTATGACATTTTTTTAATCCAGTAAAATTTGAAGCCATTTTCGAATTGCCTTTTTTTCTTTTAAGAAAATAAGATGAAGAAGAAAAAGAAGCATCCAGAAGAGCTGTCATAATTCTTAGCTGAGCCTTCCTTGCCAGCTCCGCTATAGCTTCAGGAGTTTCCCCTACATTAGGGCAGCTAAATATGGCTAATGGTGGATGAGGTTTACACCTTATGAGACCATGAAATAGTTAACAGATTTTCTATGTTGTTAAAATTTTGGTTCACACCAAAAATAGTTTATACAGGTTGTGTAACAGCTGCTATTGCAATTACGTCTAATGGAAGGTTTTGATTCACACCAAAAACACTTACATGTGTTTTGAGTGGCTAAAACTTCTGGTTTCCTAGGAACTAACTATACAAGTCTACCCTGAGGACTCTGAAATCATCCTTCTTTCTTTTGCCTGGTTCACTGCCTTGGAAACATTCAAAACAGATTGCTGATCTACTCGTAGGCATTGGGCCTTTGAGACTTGCTTGTCCCTTTTATTTAGAAAAAATGTTTTTCTGATTATACAAGTAATTACATGATCAGTGTAGAAAATATGAAGAGATAGAGAAGTATAAAAAGAAACAGAAGAATCACGCATAACTCTACCACTCATACATGTTAACTTTTTGGCATATTACCTTCCAATTTTGTTTCCATGCACTTTTTACATGGTTGAGCTCATGCTGGATATATAATTTTGTATACTGCTTTTTTCATGTAATCTGATAAACAAGCAGTTTCTGGTAAATAAACCATGCTTTTATATAATATTCTATTACATATAGATAAACTTTTAATTACTTAACTATTTCCCTTCAGGCATCATTTAAATTGTTTCCATGATTTTGTTATTTTAAGTAGCATTGCAGCTTACATCTTTGGAAATAATACTTTATCTGCATTTGAAACCATTATTGCCTATTTCTGATGTTGTTGATGGTATTTGCTAAAAGCTGTGCTCCAGTACGGTACTTATAAATCTTCACCTTTTAATCATCATAGGGAATTTCAGGATATCTTAAGCCCACCAACTAAGAAGCAGCTCTTTTTCAAATAGTGGACAAGGAAACAAATGAAATCATAGCTCCAATGACAGAAAGGACACATGTGATTTCCTAAAACCCAAATATATGGAAATGTCCAGAAAAGTGAAAACAAAATTATCCTTTATATTCAGCCAAAACTATTATGTATCTATTTCTACATTTTCCTTTGTTCTTATCTGATGTTTTTAGTCAAAAAACCTTTTCCATTCTATTTGTTCTGGAAGATTCTTTTAAAAGGAGAAGGGCCAAAAAACACCTTGTCCAGTCTAGCTGTGTCATTAGCTGAGTTAATGCCATAAAAGAGATTTCACTAAAACTGAAATTGTTTTCAAAAAATTATGCGGGCAATTTAATTAGGGCTAAAAACCCATGAGGTTTGGAAGGACAGATACTTCTCATGCTAGCTTCACACCTCTTCAAATCAGAGTTACTTTAAAATACTCCAGAAAGAAAGTGTGATTCTGTAAAGAGATAGATTAAACAATATCGGCAAAATGTTGATAATTGTTGAAACTAGGTAATGTGAATGTAGTTTCATTATACCGTTTTATATACACTTGAGTATGTTTGAACATTTTTATAAAAAGTTAAAGAGAGTTGGGGAGAGGGAGGAAGAAAGGGAGAGAGGGGGAAGGGAAATAACTAAAAGACATCTAAAAAGTGTAAGTAAAAAACAAAACAAAACAAAAAAAGTAAGGCTCCCATTCAAAATGTATACTGGAATTTTCTCACCTTCTAAAATAGCTTATTTTCTAAGATAGCTGGGAAACCATAACCAGTTTTAAGGGCCACATTCAAATAAGTAGTTTCTTGCCTAAGATAATATAGCTATCTATAACAGACAGGAATCCTTTTGGTCCCTAAATAATTGATTAACTGATCTTGTGTTGGCTTAGAAACTAATGACTACTGCCTTATACACCTTTCAAGAAAAGGTAGATGAATGTGCCTGACTGCACAGTTTTGCAGAGGCCAATCAGCTCTGCCATCTACTGCACACAGAAGGCAGATCTTCCAGCAACATGGTCAAAGCATGGCCTTTGAATTGTCTATGGCTTCCTTTTGATGTTGGCTCCTGCAACAGAACCAGTTATTCTACCCAGTTTGTCCAGGTCTCTTGCCCAGCATTTGGCATGTGATATTATGATATATCTCTCTACTGGTCTTTCTTCCCCTCTAAGATGCCAGCTATTTCAAAGTCAAGGCTGTGTCTTATTAAGTTTGTTTTCATAATGCCTGGCACAGTTCCTGGAAAGTGGTAAGGAACACAAATGCATGATAAATGAACAAATGATGAATGAATATACAAAAGCACTGGAATTGGAGTATTCCAATGGAGGATTAAGATCTGGCTTACATCTCTTAATTGTTAAGGTCTTAAATTTTAAGCTGTTTGAGTCTCAGCTGCAAAATGGGAATGGCAATGTCAAACTTTCCTAATTCACAGTGTTATTGCGGGACTCAAAATCAACTTGAAGTAGTATATATGAAAGTATTTTGGAAACCAAAGAGAGGGAAGGTCACCTATGTTGTGTTAAGGGGTGAGGCAGCATAGGATGGTGTTTATGGCCCCTCTCATTGGGTTCCTTTTAGAGTAAAATGAGGTGATGTATGTAAAATACTTGGCAAGGTACCTAGGACATAGTAACCTTTCCAGAAATAGAAGCAGGAATGATTATTCTCTTGTGTGTGAAAGGGTCCAGCAGCTAAGGGTGGTAGGACTATGTGGAAGCTTGAAATATGGACCAGATGTCCTTCGAAATGATCACTTGACCTCCCTTGTGCTATGGAGGCAATTTTGCAATTTCAAACCCTTTATCATTTTTAAATAGCATCAGACCCACACACAGTCTGCTGCTGCCCTCACTGAGACTGGGGAGTGGCCCTCCATGTGTGTGTATATACATGTGTGTGGTGTGCTTTTATATGTTTGTGTATCTGTATATATATGTGTGTGTGTGTGAATGTATGTGTGTGCATCTGTGTGCACATATGTGCCAGGGGCTGTTTAGAGAAAGTCATACGACACAGTTTCTTTGGCCAGCAGCTGGTTCTAAGGATGGCCCCAATTAGACTGCATGTATGTCTCTGTGTTTGACTGTGTGTGATGTTTGTGTGTGTATTTATGTATGGCTATGTATGCATGCATGTGTGTATGGATGCATATGCATGTGCTGTACAGGTGTATTAGTGCGTATTTGTCTATATGTGTGTATGATGCGTATTTGTGAATGTCTATATGTGTATTTGTACATTTGTGTATCTCCATCAGGACTGGCCACTTTGATGATCTGAGTGGAGGGGCAAGCAGAAGCTTCCAGCCTGCCAGGTCCCTGGTTAGAGAAGGCTGTATCCCTGTCAGTGGGGCTCCAGGGTAAGTGGTGGGGCATTGAGGTGGAGGCCACCCATGGCTAGCTGAGAATCTTCACAAAGGCAGGCAGGCCTAGCTGGTTAGGTATGAGGCAGTGGACAGGGAGCAGGGTATTTGAAGGTCAAGTGCTGTGGATAGAAAATGGGGATGTTAAAGGCTGGTGAGAGCCAGGTATGCAGGAACAGGCCTTTCTCTGGAGCCTTCCAGCGATGGGTGGGGTGGGGGGGGAAGGAAATGAGCAGCAGAGCACCAAGGGCCCAGAGGGGACAAGAGTTGGAACCCAATACTAATGAGACTGGATTTGAAACTGAAAGCTCAAACCTACACTTTTCATTTCAATAGGATGCTTAACAGAGGTGCAAAATCATCCTTTCTGGAAAACAAATAAATTCAACTTGAGGATAATTATAGCTTCATGAACTGTACATTCAATCAGTCTGCTTATCCCTTCCCCTAAATTCATCTACAGGTGACTTCACAGTGTTAACTTTATTTCAGAGACTTGAAAACCTTATTTAAAACCTGAAAACCTTATTGAACTTCCAAGTCAGAGTTTTCCACCCACCATTTTAGATTTTACACAACACTCAAGAGAAAAAGTGGCAAAGAACTCACAGGAGCATTAAGTGATGTGAGCAATCTTACACTTGGATTTGCTTATTGTCTAACATTTGTTGGAAGGTGAGAAAAAGTGGTGGTGGTGGGGCCTTTAAAAATTGGCCAAAATCTCACGTACCAGAAAATTCATGTTGCAAAAAAAAGTAGTTCATATACAAGGTTAGAAAGCTCAGAGGAAGGTAGGTTATGATAAGTGGAAGCATTCCCTACCCTCTCTACCAGACCCTCTTCCTGAGGATGACTACTTTTTAAGTTTCTTGTTATTCCTTCCAGAAAAAAGTCCCTCAGTTTACTAAATTTCTCAGCAGCATTTTCTCACTATTGAACACTCCCTCTTCCTTAAAACATTTCTTCACTGGGCTTCTAGACCCCCACATTCCCCTGGTTCTTCTCCTCCCTTCCAAGAAGTCACCTTCTCTTTCTCCCTTGTAGGTTCCTAAATCTTTCCCACACATCCTTGCCCAAAACAAACTTGATGATGCTCTGCTTCCTCTTTACCTGGGACTAGCAAATAGAAATACAGCCATATCCAACTCTAAAGTGGGCAGTTGGGCTTTCAGTCCAAAAGCGCACATTTGTATCTATGGTACCTTGTTTTCAAAGACGACTACAGCAATCCTTCCCACCTGTGGGTTCACTTTCAAGGTGACTTTGCTGCTCCTCTCATCAAGCAGAAGTCTATTTGCCCTGTCCTTGAATATGGGGTGGACCTGTGACTGTCTTTGAAAAATAGGATGCAGCAGTAGTGCATCCAAAATGGGAGCTTCCATTTTGGCCCTTTTGTGAGCTTCCTTGGAGAGAAGGCTACATAGAGAATAAAGATACCCTACCCAAGTACAAGAACTAAGACCACAGACAAATGAGTGGGAACTTCTTGGATCTTCTACCCTCAGTTGAGCTGCCCCAGATGACACCATGGAGAGCAGAGACAGCTGCCTGACCCCTGCCTGAATTTCTGAGCCACAGCATGGTGAGCAAATTAATGATTATTTTATTTCACTATGCTTTGATGTAGTGTGTTAAGTAGCAAAGAATCCATATTCAACCAAGTGAACATTAGACTGACTCTGACAAGCTGTGGCCTATAAGTGCAAGTCCACCCATTTTACAACAGGTAGGCAGATAGCAAGACAGGCCCTGACAAAAGGAGGAATCATTAGTTCTATTAATGCTAACATCATGTAAGCAGAATTACTTTTCTGTCAATCTCTGCTCTTCAAAGTAATAAAAAATTTCTTAAAAGCCTAAGATCTCAATACTTTTTGATGAATTAATTGTTTAGTGTGTTCTGTTTAATCCACGTTAGAGGTAGAAATATCACATAAACATGGGGCAGGGGCTAGTCAGGGCATATTAGAGGACTCAACTGAACTCACTTTATTTTTCTTTTGTATTCATTTTATTGAGATATAGTCACATACCATGCAGTCATATAAAACAAATCGTACATTCGATTGTTCACAGTACCATTACATAGTTGTGCATTCATCACCAAAATCAATCCCTGACACCTTCATTACCACACACACAAAAATAACAAGAATAGTAATTAAAGTGAAAAAGAACAATTAAAGTAAAAAAGAACACTGGGTGCCTTTGTCTGTTTGTTTCTTTCCCCCATTTTTCTACTCATCCATCCATAAACTAGACAAAGGGGAGTGTGGCCCTTATGACTTTCCCAATCCCATTGTCACCCCTCATAGGCTACATTTTTATACAATCGTCTTCAAGATTCATGGGTTCTGGGTTGTAGTTTGATAGTTTCAGGTATCTACCACCAGCTACCCCAATTCATTAGAACCTAAAAAGGGTCGTCTACATTGTGCATAAGAGTGCCCACCAGAGTGACCTCTCGGCTCCTTTTGGAATCTCTCTGCCACTGAAGCTTATTTCATTTCCTTTCACGTCCCCCTTTTGGTCAAGAAAATGTTCTCCATCCCACGATGCCAGGTCTAGATTCCTCCTGGGAGTCATATTCCACGTTGCCAGGGAGATTCACTCCCCTGGGTGTCTGATCCCACGTAGGGGGGAGGGCAGTGATTTCACCTTTCAAGTTGGCTTAGCTAGAGAGAGAGGGCCACATCTGAGCGACAAAGAGGCATTCAGGAGGAGGCTCTTAGGCACAATTATAGGGAGGCCTAGCCTCTCCTTTGCAGCAACAGTCTTCCCAAGGGCAATTCCTGTGGTAGAGGGCTCAGCCCATCAAATCACCATGAACCCACTTTAAGTAATTAATGTATTCCTATTTTACAGATGAGAGAACTGACACTTAAATTAACTAAGTTGTGCTCAAAGTCACAGCGCTGGTAAGAGTTGGAGGAGGGAACTGTATTCAAGTTTTCAAAATCATATCCCACACTCTTAACCAGCATGCACATTACCTCCCATACATTAAGAGGATGGCTAATATTGGTCCTCAGAGTGTTAACACCATGTTATGATGAAAAGTGGGGGGCAGGGTAGAGAGAAGGGAAGGGTCAGAGCAACCTAATCTCATTCCTTCTCCATTGTTCTCATCTTCCACTCCCATCCACAGCGCCTGATAGAAAATGCCCTCTACCACCTTCTGAATACAAACCAAAGCCCATAGTTACACTGCCTCCAGGAAACATCTGCCTATCAGCTCTGCAATCAATCAGACATAATTCAAGTGGTTAGGTACACTAAAAGACATGTATAAGCATATTCATGCTAGCACAGTTTTATAACAATCAAAAATTAGAAACATCTAGAGTGTCCATTAAAGTTAGAATGGATAAGTTGAGGTATATTCATATAATGATATACTATGCAACAATGAACTATAGCTCCTGCAACAACTTGGATGACTCTCACAAACAATGTGGAGTGAAAGAAGACAGTCACAAAAATAATACATACAGACAATCCCAAGTATACAAAGTCCAAACAGCTGTAAAACAAAACTGTGTTGTTTATGGATGCATACACAAAAAATAAACCTAAAAAGAAAAGCAAAGAAATCAGGATAGAAGATACCTCTAAGTTGGAGGGAAGAGATGTCATCATGAAGGAGGGGGATGAGAAGGGTATGATTATCAAGGTGTTCTATTTCTTGTCCTGGGTGATAGCTTTAGAAATATAGCTTCTTGGTTCTCATCTTAATGAAATAGAAAGTAAGGTCTCCAGCTGGGAATGAAGATGGGGGAGGATGCATTAAAGATCTGAGAAGAAAGATGTTATGAAAGAAACAGACACACTGGTGAGTGAATGGAATAGGGAACTAAGGTATTATTTGTTTCATTCATTTTTAAAAACTTTTCAATTTTTTCTGATTTATTATCCATTTTCTCTTACATGTAATGTTATCTTATTAACTTTAATATACTGCACTATTGGTTATCCAAACAATTAAATTATAGTGCTGTTTACTGTATAAAAATGAATTTTAAAAGCATAATTAATCTTATTAAAACAAATGATTAAGATAAAGTCATAGTATTTTATTTATTTATTAATTCACCTCGAGCTTTAGAAAAGCGGGTATTTATATTTACACAAAAATATGTACAGCTCATATGTATGTTGGCCTTTTAACTTTTTCCTTTGAATTTTTATATTAAGCAGCTTTAGTGTAAAATACTATATTTTGTAACTATTTAAACATATATAGGTATTTATTCCTCTCTATTATCTCAAGACCTAAAATTCATTTTTTAATGTCAGAAAATATAACCACATTGACATCACAAAATAAAATATTAATATTGATATTTAAAAGTACTAGAGAAAAATTACATTCTTAAACTTCACTTAGAAGATTTAAATGGAAAAAGTTGATTGGTCTATATAATTTTACATTTCCTGGGTTCTTATTGAAACAATTTATAAAAACAACTCTTTAAATTATAGTATGTTTTAATTGTAAATCAATGTTTACATTATAATTACATGGCTTCAAATACCAAATTATATATTATAAAGTTTATATACAGGCAAATATAGAAAATTTAAGCAATTTCCAGGAGCCCCAGCTCAACTTGCACTGTCTGCTGCACCAGTTGTGAGCTTGCTGGTGCTGAGTTACAAATACAAAAGTAACTGAGTGATGACCCCAGCAGGAATGGCAGGGTAAGGACCTCCAAAAATCCTCTCTTCCATAAAAGCAAAGAGAACATTGGCAAAAATAGTTAAAATAAACTTTTTCAGAACTCTGGAAATTAACCAAAAGCTTGCAACAACAAAGGAAGCATTTATTCAAGAAAAATGGTTGAATCTCATTGACAGTGAATTTGTGGCATTTTAACTTGCCCCATTCCTATCTCCATATTCCCAGCTTTGAAAACCAATAACCCCACCATCACAGTGAAAACCAGCAGCCTAACTGCTACCGGAGAGGGAAAAATGGGGTTGAAGCTCCTCTAAAACTCCATGCCTATATAACTGCCATTAACTTCTTGTATGGTAGTTCTCTAGAAAATCACACTCACAGGGTTTATCTTTATTTTGCCAGACTCTGAGATCACCCAGTATGAACCACCTTTCCATGGGAGCATTTGTTGAAAATAATCAGTGACAAATGTGTAACTGAGCAGCTCCTTGAAGTAGCAACAACAGTTGGGTGTACAACAAGCCGATCAAAACTTAAAAGGAAAAGCTGAAGAATGAGATGTCCCTAGGGGGCTTTGAAGAGCATTGACATATTGCTGGGAATCTACAAGGCAAGGTGAATATGCTAGGTTGTGTGCATTCCCAGGTCAGTGCATATGCCTGGAAAAGACCAAAGAAGGCCCTAAACTTTCGCCTCTGGCTGACATTGAAGCTCTGCATAAGTAAGAAATAAGGCTCAGACAGAGTTATCAATAACTTGGATGAATGTTGAAGGCATGCCTTAACATGGACAGAGACCTTGAACAAAGGCTGGGAAACTTATTGGTTTTAGCTATTCAAGGAAATCTCTATCCAGTCATTACCTGACTACTAAGCTAGCTGAGCATAGACATCAGCAGCCACACATGAAAACGAATATGGATTTTACAGAATTAGTTCACAAAAGTCACTAAACAAATGAACAAACTAATAACAACAACACAACAAAATAAAAAACTTTGGGTGGGGGAGGAATCTGAATTTCAGAGTGGCCACATGATATCATTAAAAATGTTAAGTTTTCAACAAAAATTATGAGACAAGCAAACAAACAAGACAGTATGGCGCAAAGTCCAGGAAAAACACAGTCAATATAAACTCTACCTGAAGAAGCTCTGACATTGGATTTACTAGAAAAAGACTTTAAATAAGGTATTTCAAATTTGTTCAACCAAAGGAAACTATATCAAAAGAACTAAATGAAAGTTTGAGATTGATGTTTCACCAAATAGAGAATATCAGTAAAATGATAGAAATAATAAACAAGAATCAAATAGAAATTCTGGAGGGGAAATATATTCAATCTAGGGGCTTAAAGTGGATTTGAGCAGGCAGAAGAAAGAATAGCTAATTTTGAATATAGGTCTGTTGAGGCATCCAGTCTGAGGATCAGAAAGAAAAAAAAAAGTAAAGAAAAATTAACAGTACCTCAGAGAAATGCAGGAAAACACCAAGCATATCAACATACAAATACTGGGAATCCAAGAAGAAGAAGAGAGAGAAAAATGCAGGGAAAAAAAAAACAAATGAAAAAATAATGGCTGAAAGATTTCCAAATATGGTGAAAAACTTTACACATCCAAGAAGCTCAACAAACCCCAAATAGAATAAACTAAAAAAGATTCAAACCTACATGCATCAATAATCAAACTTTTGAGCGCTAAAGACAAGAGAGAATCTTGAAAGCTGTAAGAGAGGTGATTTGTTATGAACAAGGGATCTTCAGTAACATTAACAGTTGATAGCTCATCAGAAACCATGAGGCCAGAAGGCAGTGAGATGACATTCAAAGTGCTGAAAGAATTTTACTCCAGAAAAACTATCTTCAAAAGTGAAGAAAAAATTAAGACATTCCCAGGGGAAAAAAACTGAAAGAATTCTTCACTAGCAGATCTGTCCTACAAGACATACTAAAGGGAATAATTCAGGCTGAAAAGAAAAGACACTGCACAGTAACTTGAATCCTCATGAAGAAATAAAGAGTGTCAGTAAAAGTAATTATATAGATAAATAATAAAAGTCAGTGTAAATGTATTGTCTTGTAACTTTCTTTTCTCCTATCTAGTTTAAAAGATATCTGCATAAACCAATAAATATAAATCTGTACTAATGGGAATACAATGTATAAAGGTGTAATTTGTATGAGACATATAGTACAAAGGAGAGGGAGAGGAAATGGAACAATACAAGAGCAAAGTTTTTGTAAACTATTGAAATTAATTAAGTTGATATTAATCCAAACAATATTAATAAATTAAGATGTTGCTTGTAATCCCCAGTGTAAAGGACCCTATCAAGAAAGTGAAAAGACAATTCACAGAATGGGAGAAATTTTGGGAAAACATATTTGATAGAGGTCTAGTATCCAAAATACATAAAGGACTTTAAAACTCAGCAATAAAAAGAAAAATAACCCAATTAAAATGGGAAATGGATTTGAATAGACATTTCTCCAAAGAAGATATAAAAATGGCCAATAAGCACATGAAAAGATGTTCAATGGAGTTTGTTATTAGGGAAATACAAATTAAAATCACAGTGAAATATAAGATGTGGCCATAAGGGAAAAAACAGACAATCTCAAGTGTTGGTGAGAATGTGGAGGAATTGGAAACCTCATACACTACAGATGGGAATGTAAAATGGTTCAGCTACTGTGGAAAACAGTTTTGCAGTTCCTCAAAAGTTTAAATATAGAGTTACCATTTGATTCAGAAATTCCACTCCTAGGTATATATACTCAAGAAAAATGAAAACATATGTTCACACGAAAAACTTGTACATAGCTGCATTATTCACAATAGCCAAACAAGTGTAAATAACCCAAATGTCCATCCACTAATGAATGAATAAACACAGTATGTTATACCCATACAAAGGAATATTATTCAGGTATAAAAAGGAATGAAGTACTAATACATGTAACAACAAGGATGAACCTTGAAAACAGTATGCTAAGTGAAAGAAGCCAGTCACAAAATACCACGTGTGTATATGTATTTGAATATTCCAATTATATATATATATATAAAACATATGTTCTATGAAATGCTCAGAATAGACAAATCCATAGAGATAAAAAGTAAATTAGTGGTTACTAAGGGCTGAGGGGAAGGACGGGAATGACCGTTAATGGGTATGGGATTTTTTTGGGGGGGGGGATAAAATGTTCCAAAATTGATTGTGGTGATGGATTCTAACTCTGTGAATATACTAAGAACCACAGAACTGTAGACTTTTATTAAAAGGGTTAATTTTTTTGATAAATGAGTTCTATTTTTTCAACAAGATCAAGGTTTCCTGGATTGCCCATGTCAAGTCAGGGCCTTAGAGATAAGGGCCCCCTAGTAACTGACTGCTAGTTGAATGCCGATTCTACCATCACCACTACCACCATTCCAGGACTGGAAAGATATTGTGACTGAGATCAGGGCTTTATTTTAATTTCAATTTTTGCCATTTTTAAATTAGAACAGTTGTAGGTTTACAGAAAAATCATGCAGAAAATACAGAGTTTCCGTATACACCACAGTTACACACACAATTTTCCCAATTAACATTTTGCATTAGTGTGGTAACTTTATTACTGAACCAATATTATTACAAATACATCAACTTTAGATCATAGTTTACATTAGGGTTCACTCTTTGTGTTGGACAGTTCTATGATTTTTAAAAAATTTCTATTTCAAATACACAATTCAGTGGTGTTAATTACATTCAAAATGTTGTGCTACCATCACCATCGTCCATTACTACAGCTTTTCCATAACCCCCAACAGAAACTTGGTACCAATTAAGCATTAACTTCCCATTCCCCTCCCCCAACACTTTCCATGGTAACCTGTATTTTAATTTCTGACTATATGAATTTTAATATTCTAATTATTTCATATAAGCAATATCAAACAATATTTGTCCTTTTGTGTCTGGCTTATTTCACACAATATGAGGTCATCAAGGTTCATCCATGTTATAGCATGCATCAGAACTTCATTCCTTTTTACTGCTGAATAATATTCCATTATAAGTATATACCACATTTTGTTTATCCATTCATCCATTGATGGATACATGGGTTGCTTCCACATTATGGTAATTGTGAATAACACCACTATGAAAGATCATGTAATTCAGAAAAAATACAGAGTTCCTATACACCCACCCCAATTTTTTAAACAGTTTTATTCACACACTGTACAATCCATCCTAAGTGTACAATCAATGGCTCTTGTTATAATCACATAGTTATGCATTCACCACTACAGTCAATATGAGAACATTCTCATTTCTTCTGAAGAAAAAATTCCCATTCCTCTTATATCCCCCTATTATTGACATCTAGCTTTGGTATAGTGCCTTTGCTACAATTAATGAAAGAATAATAAGGTCTTACTTTTAACTATAGACCTTAGTTTACATTAATTGTATTTTTATCCCATATAACACTCTATTATTAACACCTTGTAATAGTGACGTATGTTTGTTTTCTAGTTCATGTAGAAACTCTCTTATATTTGTACAATTAACCAACATCATTGTCCATTCTGGGTTTCACTAAGTTATACAGTCCCAGTTTTTATCCCCCAGCTTTCTGCTTTCCTTCTGGTGACATACACAACTCTAGCCTTCCTCTTTCAACCATATTCACACTCTGCTTTGTTAATTACACTTACAATATTGTGCTACCATCCTGCAGTATTGTGCTATTCATTTCTGAGCCTTTACAATAAGTCTTATTGAACATTCTGTACTCTTTAATCATCAATTGCCCAATTTCTGCCCTCTTTCTATTTCCTGGTAACCTATGCTCTTGAATTTAATTTTCAGAGTTTGCTCATTATAGTAAGTTCATATTAGTGAGAACTTTTCTTTCTGGCTTTTGTTTCTGGCTTATTTTGCTCAACCTAATGTCCTCAAGGTTCATTCACTTTGTGGCATGCCTCACAACTTCATTCCTTTCTGCAGCTGCACAATATTCCATCAAATGTATATACCACAGTTCATCCTTCTGCTCATCAATTCTTGGACCCTTGCCGCCCCCATTTTTAACATTTTGCATTAGAGTGGTACCTTTGTTACAGTTGATGAGAGAACATTATCATAATTGACTACTAACTATAATCCATAGTTTACATTAGTATTCACTATGTTGTACAGTCCTATGGTTGTCTTCAAAAAATTTTTATTCTAGCAATATATATACCACCTAAAATTTCTCCTTTTAATCACAGTCAGATATATAATTCAGCGGTATTAATTACATTCAGAATGTTGTTACCATACATAATAAACATTACCAAAACTTTTCCATCACCCCAAACAAAAATTCTGCACATATTAAGAATTAACTCCCCTGGTAACCTGTATTCTAGTTTCTAACATTATGAATTTGCTTTTTATAATTATTTCCATATCAGTGAGATCATAAAATACTGGTGCTTTTGTGTCTGGCTTATTTCACTCAACATGATGTCTTTAAGTTTCAATCATATTGTAGCACACATCAAAACTTCATTATTTTTATGACTGAATAATATTCCATTTTGTGTATATACCATATTTTGCTCTTCCACTTGTCAGTTGATGGCCACTTGGTTTGTTTCTACCTTCTGGCAACTGTGAATAATGTTGCTATGAACACCAGTGTGAAAATATCTGCTTTCAAGTATTTGGGGGTATATGCCTAGAAGTGGGATTGCCAGGTCATATAGTTATTCTATACTTAACTTTCTGAGGAACCACCAAACTGTTTTCCACAGTGGCTGCACCATTTCACACCCCCTCCAATAATGAATGATTGTTTGTGTTTTTCCACATCTTCCCCAACACTTATTTTTCATTTTTTATTAGTAACCATTCTAGAGGGTGTGAAATGGTATATCACTGTGGTTTTGAAATTTGCATTTCCCTAATAGCTAATGATGTTGAGCATTTTTTCATGTGCTTTTTGGCCATTTGTATATCTTCCTTGGAGAAATGTCTATTTAAGTCTTTTGCCCATTTAAAAAAAAATTGGATTGTTTGTCTTTATGTTGTTGAGTTGTAGGATTGCTTTATAAATTCTGGATACTATACTCTTATCAGGTATGTGGTTTCCAAATATTTTCTCCTGGTAATGTAGGTTGTCTTTGTACTTTCATGATGAACTCCTTTGATGCACAAAAGTTTTTCAGTTTGATGAAGTCCCATTGATCTATTTTTTCTGCTGCTGCTCCTCATGCTTTTGGTATAAAGTCTAAGAAACCATTGTTGAACATAAGGTCCTAAAGAGGCTTCCTTCTTTTATTCTAGAAGTTTTGGAGTCCTGGTTTTCATATTTATGTCTTTGATACATTTTGTGTTAATTTTTGTAAATGGCATGAAGTGGGTGTCCACTTTCATTATTTTGCATTTGGATATCCAGTTTTCCCAGCACTATTTGTTGAAGAAACTCTTCTGTTCCAATTGAGTGGACTTGGCACCCTTCTCAAAAAAACAACTGGCCATAGATGTGAAAGTCTATTTTTGTACTAACATTGGTCTATGTCTGTCCTTGTGCCAGTACCATGCTGTTTTTTAATGCAATTTTACTGAGATATATTCACAGATGTATGGTAATACATCTGAAGTGTACAATCGATTGTTCACAGTATCATCATATAGTTGTTCATTCATCACCACAATTTTTGAACATTTTCATTACCCTAAAATAAAGAAAAAATAAAAATAATAATAGAAATAAAAATAAAAGTAAAAAAGAACACCCAAAACACCCATATCCCTCCTCCCCACTATTATTCATTTACTTTTTTTGTCCCCAATTTTTCTACTCATCTGTCCATACACTGGATAAAGGGAGTGTGAGCCACAAGGTTTTCAAAATCACATGGTCACACCATATAAGCTATATAATTGTATGATCATCTTCAAGAATCAAGGATACTGGACTGCAGTTCAACAGTCTCAGCTATTTCCTTATAACTATTCCAATACACTAAAAACTAAAAAGGGATATCTATATAACATATAAGGGTTACCTCCAGAATGACCACTTGACTCCAAATTTGAAATCTCTCAGCCACTGAAACCTTGTTTTGTTTCATTTCTCTTCCCCCTTTTGGTCAAGAAGGCTTTCTCAATCCTACAATTCTGACTCCAGGCTCATCCCCAGGAGTCATGCACCACATTGCTTGGGAGACTTACACCCTTGAGAATCATGTCCCACATAGGGGGGAGGGTAGTGAGTTTACCTGCTGAGTTGACTTAGAGAGAGAGGCCACATCTGACCAACAAAAGAGGTTCTCTGGTGGTGACCTTTAGGCACAATTACAAATAGGCTTAGTCTTTCCTTTGCAGTAACAAGCTTCCCAAGGGTAAGCCCCAAGATCAAGGGCTCAGCCTAGTAAATTGGTAGTTCCCAATGCTTGTGAGAATAAAAGGAATTCCCTAGGTGGGTAAGTTTAATATTTCCACATTTTCCCAAGTCCCTCAAGGTGGTTTTTCAAATACTTTTTTATTCTCTTCCCAAATTACTCTGTGATGTATTGGGGCTTTACACTAACCTGTACCAACAAAGCAGATTTCACCCCCAATTCAAGGTTTCATATAATTATGGTGTTTGAATAAACTGACTATACATGTTTAAATATATAGCATGCTACAGAAAATATAGATTTTCCACCAAATAAATATCTCTTCCTTTGGTCTCACACAGAAGTTGAAGTTTTAAGTCACAGTCAATATCAACCTTTACCCTTTAGTCTGATTTACCTCCTCAGTCCTAACCAAGGCCATCTCACTCACATCTCTAATTGAAGTCTGATCTCTTTTTCAGCTTCTTTAATGTTTGCTATATGGTGTAACACTGACATTCATAGCTGCCAAATTCTGGCTCCAAGCCTCAGGTCTCACACAGTTATCCAAAGCTCCAGGCACCAACCAGATTAGACACAAAGAACTCAGCATCTCAGAGTTTAGAAGTAACTCTTATAACTCAGGAATAGATGTAACTTCTGTAAGAGCTTATAATCTAGGGACCATTAACAATAACCTTCCCCTGATAACCTATGCTTTCAGGTTCAATTCTCAGAGTTTGCACATTATAGTCAGTCCATATTAGTGATGCATTATAATGTTTGTCTTTTCATTTCTGGCTTATTGCACTCAACATACTGTCCTCGAGGTCCGTTTACCTAGTTGCATATATCACGACTTCATTCCTTCTTGCAGACGCTCAATATTTCATTGTATGTATACACTACAGTTCACTATTCCATTCATCTCTCAATGCACCTCTAGGCCACCTCCATCCACTGCATATCGTGAATACTGCTGCCATAAACAGCAGTGTGCTAATGTCCATTCATGTCCCTGCTCTCAGTTCTTCCCAAGTATACACCCAATGACAAAGTTGCAGGACCATATGGAAACCCCATACTTAGCTTCCCGTGGACCCACCACACTGCCCTCCAGATGGGCTACACCACTCTACTTCCCCACCAACAGCCACCAGGTATAACCTTCTCTCCAAATTTTCTCCAGCACTTGATTCCTTCTCTTTATTATTTAAACATCCCATCCTAAGTAAATAATCAGTGGTTCTTGGTCTAATCACACAGTTATGCATCACAATCTATATGAGGACATTTCCATTTCTTCCACAAAGAAAGAGGAAGAGGAGAAAAAAGATAAAAGAAAAAAATGATGAATAAAAAATAAAATAAAAACAAAAATACAATAAATTACAATACAGTAAAAAGTGTAGACAACAACACCACCACCAAGAATCCCATACACCTCCCTTATATCCCCCTTATAGACATTTACCTTTGGTATATTGCCTTTGTTATAATTAGTAGACTAATTGTATATTACAATGTTAACATGTTACTGTTAACTATAGACTCTTGTTTGCATTGATTGTATTTTTTCCCAATACCATCCCACTCTCAACACCTTGCAAATTTCACATTCATTTGTTCTCCCTCATGTAAAACCATTCTATCTGTACATTTAATCACCATCATTAACCACTCCAGTTTTCACTAAGTTATACAGTCCCAGTGTGTTCTCAACTTTAACTGTCAAAGTTCACTCATTAATGTTAGTACATATTACTGAGACTGTACAGTATTTGCCCTTTTGTTTCTCGCTATTTTCACTCCATGTAATTTCTACTGTCTACCATTTTGTGTTTTTAATTTTTATAAGGCATATCTTATTTATTTTTTCTCTCTTTTTACCCTTCCTGATAGTCTTCATTTCTAGACTTTTCTCTGAACCTCTCTCTCCTGTCTTTTCCTATCTGCCTGTAGTGCTACCTTTACTATTTCTTGTAGGGCAGGTCTCTTATTCACAAACTCTCTGTGTCTGTTAGTCTGAAAATATTTTACATTTTCCCTCATTTTTGAAGGACAGTTTTGCCAGATATAGAATTCTTGGTTGGCAGATTTCTCTTTCAGTGTCTTAAATATTCATGCCACTGCCTTCTCACCTCCATGGTTTCTGTGAAGAAATCCATACATAGTCTTATAGAGCATCCTTTTATGTGATGGATCACTTTTCTCTTGCTGCATTTAGAATTCTCTCTTTGTCTTTGACATTTGATAATCTGATTCTTAAGTTTCTTGGAGTAGGTCTATTTGGATCTATTCTGTTTGAGATATACTGCACTTCTTGGATCTTAAATTGTATGTCTTTCATAAGAGATGGGAAATTTTCAGTGATTATTTCCTCCATTATTGTTTCTGCCCCTTTCCCCTTCTCTTCTCCTTCTGAGACACCCATGACATGTACATTCATGTGCTTCATGTTGTCATTCAATTGTCTGAGACCCTGCTCATATTTTTCCACCCTTTTCCCTATCTGTTCTTTTTTTAAAAATTTTTTAATTTTATTTTGAAATAAATTCAAAATTACATGAATAGTTGCAGAAACAATACTAGCCCCATACACAGAATTCCATCATACCCTGACCCCCCTCCCCCGATAGCTCAATCCACCAACTTTAACATGCTGTCACATCACTGTTTCTTTCCCTCCCTCCCTCCCTATCTATCATCCATCATATATTTCTCTGTCTTCTGAACATATGAGAGTTAGCTGCACACATCCTTGAACATACACTATAATTTACGTATGTACTTCCCATGAACAAGAACATTGTTTTATGTAATTCCATTAAGCACAGCTAAGAAGTATAAGAGATTCAACAATGATACAATGCTTACATTCTATATTTCCTTTTCCTTATGTCTCAACTGTGTCCCTTCAAGCCACCTGTCCTCCACCCTCCAATCCCATCCAAGTTCATCCTTAGCATTCAATTGTCATCTAGTTAGACTGTCTTTTTTTTTTTTTACTTTTTTCAATTGTGGAAACATATATACAGCCTAAATCTTCCCATTCCACTCCCTCCCTAGCCTTCCATTAGTGGGATTAATCACATTTAGAATGATGTTATGCTCTTTCCCACCATCCATTGCTAGAAATTTCCCTTCACCTCAAACAGCAACCCTACACTCATTTCTTAACTTTCCATTGCCCCTTCCCCCATTTCTCTTAACCTAAACTCTAATTTCATCTCTATGGTTATATTCTCTGATAATTTCTTTGTGTTTAATGTGGGGCTTAAAATTAACCTCTTAAATCCCTATCAATCTTGTTTTTCTTTGATACCACCTTCACTTCAATAGGGCACATAAACTATGTTCCTATACTCCTTCATTCCTCCACCTTTATATAGTTGTCTAAAATTACATATTTTACATTGAGTTCAAAACCACTGATTTGTCCTTAGAGTTTGTGTATTTTTTATCATGTAGGAAGTAAATAGTGGAGTTATAGTTCAAAAATTATTGACTTCTATTTGTATTCCATTGTGTTTGGAGAATGTTCTTTGAGTATATTCAATTTTTTTTTTTTTTATTTCTTGAGGCTTGTTTTATGTCCCAGCTTATGGTCCCTTCTGGAGAAAGATCTGTGATCACTAGAGAAAAATGAGTGTCCTGGTGATTTGGGATGTAAGGTACTATATATGTCTGTTAAAATTCTCTATATCTCTTTCTCCTTTCTTTGTCTCTCTGTTGGTAGGGTTTCCTTTAGAATCTGAAGTTGGGCAGGTCTTTTATTGGCAAAGTCTCTCAGCATTTGTTTGTCTGTGAAAAATTTAAGCTCTCCCTGAAATTTGAAGGAGAGTTTTGCTGGATAAAGTATTCTTGGCTGGAAATTTTTCTCTCTCAGAATTTTAAATATGTCATGCTACTGCCCTATCTGTTCTTTGGTGTGTAGGATTTCAGATGTCTTGTCCTCTAGTTCATGAATCCTTTCTTCTTCCTCTTCAAACTGCAATTGTATGTCTGCATTGTGTTTTTCATCTCTTCTATTGTGCCTTTCATTCCTGTAAGTTCTGCCAATTGTTTTTTCAAACTTTCAATATCTTCCTTATGTTTACCCAGTGTCTTCTTTATATCCGTCATCTCTTTTGCTTTATCTTCTCTCAACTCATTGATTTGATTTTTAAATTGATTTAGCATATTTGTTTGAAGATCTTTAGTTAGTTGTTTCAACTCTTGTATCTCATTTGAAGTGTAAATTTTTTCCTTTGACTGGGTCATATCTTCATTTTTCCTAGTGTGATTCATAATTTTCTTTTGTCTAGGCATCTTTTTTCCTTGATTACCCCAATCAGATTTTACTAAACCAGATGGGCCCACATCTCAAGAGGAGACTGTAATCAGTATCAAGTTTCCCTGAGGATGAGACAGCAAGTTTTCAGACTTTCCTTTGAGGCCTCTAGACTCTGTGATTTTCCTATCCTGCCCAGCAGGTGGTGCTTGTCAGCCCGCAGCTCCCTACCAGTGTAAAGAGGTGTGGGGCCTTTAATTCTCAGTTGACACTGTCTCTGCCAGGGACTAAGGGTGAGCTAGAAGCCAAGCTTTATTTTTTTTCCCCAGGTCCTGGGGTCTGAATTCTCTGAGGGATGGATGCCACTTGAGCTTTGCCCCACCCTCCCCTTTTCTTAGGGAAGATTTGCCCTTTATGGAATTATCTCCTTCACTTGATTTCTTCCTTTGTCTCTGACTCTCTTAACTCCACCCTTGCCTGGGTCAGTGCTGACAACTGAGAATGCCTAGGGATTTCTCTAATGAGCTACTTAGAATGAGAGAAAAAAAGGGAAAAAGAAAGAATTCCCCTTTTCAGAGCCAGTCCCCAGCCCCCCAGTTTCATCAATCAAGAGCTGGATTTGGTACCCAGTTCCATGTGCCCCTTTTCTTGGCACACAGCCTTTTCCCAGTATTCTGGGTGCAGCCAACTCCAAAGGCTTTTGCTTTATTTACTATTTTTCCCATCAGCCCTGCCTCCTGTCTGCCAGGAGAGATTTCAGTGTTCCTTTCCTGTTTGCTCCAGGTTTATCTGTGCTCATAGCTTGTATTCAGTAGTCCAAATTTGTTAACTAAATCTGCAGTTGGAGCTTGGTTAGGCTACCTTCCCTTGCTCCAAGCAGAAAAACTGCTTCTTTTTTCCACAGGGAAGTGTTCCAACTCAGCCTGCCATGCCAGTGAAGGAGGGACGCCAGCTCCACAGTTTGGGGGATTTACTTACAGTTAAATGCTGTGATCTCAGCCATTTCATCCATTCCAGACTGGTGTACAGTGTGTGTCCAGTCACAGATATCTCCCAAACAGTTGTTCCAGGCTATTTACTAGTTGTTCCTGGTTGTTTACTAGCTGCTCCAGAGGACTAACTATGTTCCACACCTCCCTATGCTGCCATGTTAATTCTGTACGTTTTGACCACTGTAGTTTTGTTGTAAGTTTTAAAAGCAGGAAGTGTGAATCCTCCAACTTTGTTCTTCTTTTTCAAGATGGTTTTAGCTATTTTGGTGTCCCTTACTTTTCCAGATAAATTTGATGTTAGACTTTTCCATTTCCACAAAGATGGCTGTTGGAATTTTGACTAGGATTGCATTGAACCTATACTTTTCTTCTGATAAAATTGACATCTTGACAATATTTAATATTCTAATCCATAAGCATGGAATATTCTTTCATTTATTTAGGTCTACTTTGATTTCCTTTAGCAATGTTTTGTAGTTTTCCTTGTATAAATCTTTTACATCTTTGATTAAATTTATTCCTAGATATTTGATTCCTTTAGTTGCTATTGTAAATGGATTTTTTTCTTTATTTCCTCTTCCAATTTTTCACTACCAGTGTATAGAAACAGTACTGATTTTTGTTTGTTGATCTTGTTCCCTGCCACATTGCTTATTTTTTTATTAGCTCTAATAGCTTTGTTGTAGATTATTTTTTGATTTCTATTTATAGGATTATGTCATCTACAAACAGGGAAAGTTTTAGTTCTTCCTTTCTAATATGCATGCCTTTTATTTCTTTTTCTTGGTTAATTACTCTGGCTAGAACTTCCAGTACAATGTTGAATAACAGGGGTGATAGTGGGTGTTCTTGTCTTGTTCCTGATCTTAGAAGATAAGCTTTCAGTCTTTCACCATTGAGTATAATGTTAGCTGTGGGTTTTTCCTAGATGCCCTTTATCATGTTGAGGAAATTTCATTTTATTCTTATTTTCTAAATTTTTGTCAGGAAGGAGTGCAGGATTTTGTCAAAATCCTTTATGACTCAATTGTGATGATCATTTTTGTTTTATTCTGCTAATGAAGTGTATTATGTTAATCGGTTTCCTTATGGCACCATGTTTGCATATCTGAGATAAATCCCACTTGATCATGTCCCCTCTTTCACTTCTGATTTTAGCTAATTGTGCCTCTCTCTTTTTTTCTGTCAGTCTAGTTAAGGGTTTGTTGGTTTTATTGATCTTATCAAAGAACCAACTTTTGTTTTTGCTGATTCTCTCAATTGTTTTTTTAAAATCTCTATTTCATTTATCTGTGCTCTAATCTTTGTTATCATGTCCTCACAAAAGGCCTGCTCAGGTCCCAGTCCATGGTCCTTGGGTGTGAACCTATTGTAAATAAGATCTCTTAAAGATGTACTTCAGTTAAGGTGTGGCCTAACTAAATGATGCCAGGTTTTAATCTGGAATACTGGAGTCCTTTATAATCAGAGTGAAAGTCAGATGGAGAGCAAGAGAAGCCATGGGAGAAGCAAGAATCTGGAAGTCAATGGAACCCAGAAGAGAAATGAGAAGACACTGTCATGTGCACTGCCATGTGACAGAAAAGCCAGGGAACCCCAAGGATTGCTGATCATTCAGAAGAAACTGATCCTGGGTAGAAGCAAGCCTTCTAGCCTCTGAAACTGTGTCAGGAATTTCCTGTTGTTAAGAGATCCCATGATATGGTATTTGTTTTAACAGCCAGGGAATTAAAACAGTTATTGGTACTGGAAAGTGGGGTGCTGCTATGACAAATACATAAATATGTGGAAACAGCTTTGGGAATGGGAAAGCATGGAGGATGGAAGGATTGTGAGGCACTTGATAGAAAAAGCCTAGATTTCTTTTAAGAGACTGTTGGTAGAAATATGACTGTTAGGAAATGATGAATGTGCTTTTTGGAAACTGGAGGAAAGGTGAACCTTGTTATAAAGTGGCAGAGAACTTGGTAAAATTGTATTCTGATGTCAGATTGAAAGTAGAACTTGCAAGCAATGAACTTGGACATTTAGCCAATGAGATTTCCAAGCTAAATTTGGAAGGTGAATGCTGGCTTCTACTTGCAGCTTATGGTAAAATGCAAGAGAAAAGAGATAAGATAAAAACTGAACTCTTAAGCACAAAGAAACCAGAAATTGGTGGTTTGGAAAATTCTGAGCCTATCCATATAGTGTGCTCTGAGACTAGGGCCAGAAGCAGCTCTATCAAGAACTTCGCTGTGATTTTGGGAAGTGAGTTCCTGGGGAACATGGCTCCATGTGAGTTTAATTGAAGAATCCTTTTCTAAAGAAGTTGTGGCTGAAATGGACCCAATCAGACATTTTGGTAGAAACAAAATTATCCAAGAATGATCCATAGAAAGTTATATTGTCTGGTGCTTTGGATCTCCTTGAACTGCACATAAAGCCAGCAAGGTTTTTGCAAAATTTGTATGAACAGAACCACTGCCAGCTTGGACTGAAAGGTATAAAGAAGGTATGAATTGAAGGATAAATGACCTCAAGGGCAGAAGCATGGAAGGAAAGGCCTAAACTGAAACTATCTCCTTGGGCCAAGACAGCAGGTCCACCCATGTGTGTGAAAAGGGCCAGTCCACCCCTGAGCTTGGAGATGGCAGGTCATCTGCACTGGAGCTTGGAGGGGCTGATCTTGCAAACCATCATTCAGGGAGAATGCTGTCATCACAATGCTCTGAGATGGTGGGGTCTGTGTCTCAATATTCATGGTGAACCTGGCTCCCATTCCAATGCCCAGAGATGCTGGCTGCTGTGCAAGCACTTAGAAGGGATGGGGCTGCCACTCCATCAGGCTCAGAGGACAAAACATCAATCCACAGTTGACACTCAGACCTTGAAAACTAATGGCATTTTCCCTGCTGAGTTTCAGACTTGTTTGGAAACTGTGGCCCTTATTTTCTTTCCAATTTCTGCCTTCTGGAATGGGATTGTTTATCCTATGTCCATCCTGTCATTGTATATTGGAGGCAGATAACTTGTTTTCTAAGTTTCATAGGTCCATGAGACAGAGAAGAATTTTGCCACAGGACAGACCAACCCATAACTGATTTTTATGAGACTTTGTACTTAGCATTGTTTAAAAATGGCTCAAGGCTTTTGAGTTGTGATGAAATGAATGTATTTTGCATGTGGGAAGAACATGTCTTTTGGAGTCCAGTGGGTGGACCTTTGGGGATTGACACTGGAAGTCAATAACCCCAGAAAAGAAAGGAGAAGACACTTCCATGTGCATTGCCACATGATGAAAAAGCCAAAGAACCCCAAAGATTGCCAGCCAACCAGAAGATACCAACCCTTGGAGGAAGCAAACCTTCTATCCTCTGAAACTGTGAGCCAATAAATTCTCATGTTAAGTCAACCCATTGTATGGTATTTGTTTTGGCATCTGAGAAACTAAAACAAGATCCATCAGCAATTTGGGACCAGACTGGGAGTGTGCACAGCTTGCCAAAAGTTCTGTTGTAGTCACTGTGGTTTCCAGGGGCTGCTTTGTATGACTATGCATGCCAAATGCCTGTGTCCCCCAATGGGTGTGTGGTCATGGATCCTTCACCTGAATGTTCATAGGACCCTAAGCCATTATCATGGGTGGCTTTGTTGTCAGTGACCATGGCAGGAGGTGCCCAGGCTGGAGAGCTGCCACCCTGTTTCTCTTAAACCACATGGATCCAAGCAAAAAAGAGGGGTCCAGATTTGTATGTCTGCCTCCACTGCTCTTCTACATTTTAATGTGTTTTCTCCCTCAATTCACAGTTTGTCGAGTCATTCTCCCATCTTGATAATCCTCCAGATTTCCCAGTGATGTCTTATGCCACCACCTTCATGATGTCACTCTGCTGGGAGATTATTGATTACTGATTCAATCTCTGTGCTTTCTTCTGCCTCTTTGAATTTGCTGTTGTATGTCTCCATTGTGTTTTTCATCTCTTCTAATGTGCCTTTCATTCCCTTAAGTTCTGCCAGTTGTTTTTTCAAACGTTCAAGTTCTTCCTTTTGTTCACCCAATGTCTTCTTTATGTCCTTCTCTTTTGCTATGTCTTCCCTCAACTCATTGATTTGATTTCTGAATTGATTTAGCATATTTGTTTGAAGATCTTTAATTAGTTGTTTCAACTCCTGTATCTCATTTGAAGTGTAAGTTTGTTCCTTTGGGCCATATTTTTGTTTTTTTCTAGTGTGAATCATAATTTTTGTTGTCTAGGCATCTTGTTTCCTTGATTACCCCAACCAGATTTTCCCAGACAAGATGGGCCCACATCTCAGAAAGAGGGTGTAATGAGCACCAAGTTTCTCTTAGGATGAGACCCAGAAAGTTGGCAGACTTCCCTATGAGGCCTCTAGATGCTGTGCTGTTCCCATCCCGACCAGCAGGTGGCACTCATCAGCCCACAGCTCCCCACCAGCATAAAGAGGTGTGTTGCCTTTAATTTTCAGTATACTCTGTCTCTGCCAGGGCCTGAGAGTGTGAGAAGCCAAGTTTAAGCTGTTTCTGTTTTTTTTTCCTCCAGGCCCTAGGGTCTGAGTTCTCTGAGGGAGGGCAACCACTTGAGCTGGGCCCTCACACCCCTTTTCTTAGGGAAGATAAGCCCATTAGGGATTTGTCTCCTACATTTGACTTCTTCCTTTGTCTCTCTATTTTAACTCCACCCTTGCTTAGGTCAATGCTGACAATTGAAAATGCCTGAGGCTTTCTCTAATGAGCTACTTAGAATGAGAGAAAAAAGGAAAAAAGAAAGAAATCCCCTTTTCAGAGCCAGTCCCCAGCCCCCCAGTTACCAGTCAAGAAGCAGAGTTGGTGTCCATTTCTATGTGCCCCTTTTCTTGGGACACAGACGTTTTTCAGTACTCTGAGCCCAGCTAATTCCACTCCAAAAGCCTCTGCTTTTATTAATTTATTTATTTTCCACCAGCCCCATATCCTCTCTGCAAGAGAAACCTCCAGGATCTTTTCCTGCTTGCTCTTAGTTTGTCTGTTCTTATACCTTGTATTCAGTAGTCCAAATTCATTAAATAAAACTGCAGTTGGAGCTTGTTTAAGCTACCTTCCCTTTCTCCTAGTAGACTGTTTCTTTTTCCCACGGGGAAGTGTTTCAGCCCAGCCTGCCATGCTGGTGGACGAGGGGTGCCAGCTCCACAGTTTGGGGGGCTTACCTTACAGTTCTTAGGCTGTGATCTCAGCTGTTCCATGTATTCCAGACTGGTATACAATGTGTGTCTGGTCACAGATGTCCCCCAACTGTTGTTCCAGACTATTTACTAGTTGTTACTGGCTGTATGCTAGTTGTTCCAGAGGACTAACTCCAGATAGTGTTTTTTTTTTTTTTTTTTTATCTTCATTTTATTGAGATATATTCATATACCACGCAGTCATACAAAACAAATCGTACTTTCGATTGTTCACAGTACCATTACATAGTTGTACATTCATCACCCAAATCAATTCCTGACACCTTCATTAGCACACACACAAGAATAACAAGAATAATAATTAGAGTGAAAAAGAGCAATTGAAGTAAAAAAGAACACTGGGTACCTTTGTCTGTTTGTTTCCTTCCCCTATTTTTCTACTCATCCATCCATAAACTAGACAAAGTGGAGTGTGGTCCTTATGGCTTTCCCAATCCCCTTGTCACCCCTCATAAGCTACATTTTTATACAACTGTCTTCGAGATTCATGGGTTCTGGGTTGTAGTTTGATAGTTTCAGGTATCCACCACCAGCTACCCCAATTCTTTAGAATCTAAAAAGGGTTGTCTAAAGTGTGCGTAAGAGTGCCCACCAGAGTGACCTCTTGGCTCCTTTTGGATTCTCTCTGCCACTGAAGCTTATTTCATTTCCTTTCACATCCCCCTTTTGGTCAAGAAGATGTTCTCCATCCCACGATGCCAGGTCTGCATTCCTCCCCGGGAGTCATATTCCACGTTGCCAGGGAGATTCACTCCCCTGGGTGTCTGATCCCACGTAGGGGGGAGGGCAGTGATTTCACCTTTCAAGTTGGCTTAGCTAGAGAGACAGGGCCACATCTGAGCAACAAAGAGGCATTCGGGAGGAGGCTCTTAGGCACAACCATAGGGAGGCCTAGCCTCTCCTTTGCAGCAACCGTCTTCCCAAGGGTAAAACCTGTGGTAGAGGGCTCAACCCATCAAACCACCAGTCCCCTATGTCTGTGGTCATGTTAGCAACCATGGAGGTGGGGTAGGCGAATACCCCTGCATTCTCCACAGGCTCCTCAAGGGGGCTCTGAATCTTTTTTTTTCCTTGTTTTTTTCTTTTTTTTTTTTTTTTTTAAATTTCCATTCTTTTTTAAATAAACTGTATGAAAAAAAAGTTAAAAGAAAACAAACATACAATAAAAGAACATTTCAAAGAGACCATAACAAGGGAGTAAGAAAAAGACAACTAACCTAAGGTAACTGCTTAACTTCCAACATGTTCCTACTTTACCCCAAGAAAGTTACCTAATATAGCAACATTTCTGTGAACTTGCTCCTACTATATCCATCAGAAATTAACAGACCATAGTCATTCCTGGGCATCCCCAGAACGTTAAATAGCTTATCTGTTCTTCTTGGATTATTGTTCCCCCTTCCTTAATTGCTCTCTATTGCTAGTTCCCCTACATTCTACATTATAAGCCATTTGTTTTCCATTTTTCAAAGTTCACATTAGTGGTAGCATATAATATTTCTCTTTTTGTGCCTGGCTTATTTCGCTCAGCATTATGTCTTCAAGGTTCATCCATGTTGTCATATGTTTCACCAGATCGTTCCTTCTTACTGCCGCGTAGTATTCCATCGTGTGTATATACCACATTTTATTTATCCACTCATATGTTGAAGGACATTTGGGTTGTTTCCATCTTTTGGCAATTGTGAATAATGCTGCTATGAACATTGGCGTGCAGATATCTGTTCGTGTCACTGCTTTCCGATCTTCCGGGTATATACCGAGAAGTGCAATCGCTGGATCGAATGGTAACTCTATATCTAGTTTTCTAAGGAACTGCCAGACTGACTTCCAGAGTGGCTGAACCATTATACAGTCCCACCAACAGTGAATAAGAGTTCCAATTTCTCCACATCCCCTCCAGCATTTGTAGTTTCCTGTTTGTTTAATGGCAGCCATTCTAACCGGTGTTAGATGGTATCTCATTGTGGTCTTAATTTGCATCTCTCTAATAGCTAGTGAAGCTGAACATTTTTTCATGTGTTTCTTGGCCATTTGTATTTCCTCTTCAGAGAACTGTCTTTTCAGATCTTTTGCCCATTTTATAATTGGGCCAACTGTACTATTGTCATTGAGTTGTAGGATTTCTTTATATATGCAAGATATCAGTCTTTTGTCAGATACATGGTTTCCAAAAATTTTTTCCCATTGAGTTGGCTGCCTCTTTACCTTTTTGAGAAATTCCTTTGAGGTGCAGAAACTTCTAAGCTTGAGGAGTTCCCATTTATCTATTTTCTCTTTTGTTGCTTGTGCTTTGGGTGTAAAGTCTAGGAAGTGTCTGCCTAATACAAGGTCTTGAAGATGTTTTCCTACATTATCTTCTAGGAGTTTTATGGTACTTTCTTTTATATTGAGATCTTTGGTCCATTTTGAGTTAATTTTTGTGTAGGGGGTGAGGTAGGGGTCCTCTTTCATTCTTTTGGATATGGATATCCAACTCTCCCAGCCCCATTTGTTGAAAAGACCATTATGACTCAGTTCAGTGACTTTGGGGGCCTTATCAAAGATCAGTCGGCCATAGATCTGAGGATCTATCTCCGAATTCTCAATTCGATTCCATTGATCTATATGTCTATCTTTGTGCCAATACCATGCTGTTTTGGCAACTGTGGCTTTATAATAAGCTTCAAAGTCAGGGAGTGTAAGTCCTCCCACTTCGTTTTTCTTTTTTTAGAGTGTCTTTAGCAATTCGAGGCATCTTCCCTTTCCAAATAAATTTGATAACTAGCTTTTCCAAGTCTGCAAAGTAGGTTGTTGGAATTTTGATTGGGATTGCATTGAAACTGTAGATGAGTTTGGGTAGAATTGACATCTTAATGACATTTAGTCTTCCTATCCATGAACATGGAATATTTTTCCATCTTTTAAGGTCCCCTTCTATTTCTTTTAGTAGAGTTAAGTAGTTTTCTTTGTATAGGTCTTTTACATCTTTGGTTAAGTTTATTCCTAGGTACTTGATTTTTTTAGTTGCTATTGAAAATGGTATCTTTTTCTTGAGTGTCTCTTCAGTTTGTTCATTTCTAGCATATAGAAACATTACTGACTTATGTGCATTAATCTTGTATCCCGCTACTTTGCTAAATTTGTTTATTAGCTCTAGTAGCTGTATCGTCTATTTCTCAGGGTTTTCTAGATATAAGATCATATCATCTGCAAACAATGACAGTTTTACTTCTTCTTTTCCAATTTGGATGCCTTTTATTTCTTTGTCTTGCCAGATTGCCCTGGCTAGCACTTCCAGCACAATGTTGAATAACAGTGGTGACAGCGGGCATCCTTGTCTTGTTCCTGATCTTAGAGGGAAGGCTTTCAGTCTCTCACCATTGAGTACTATGCTGGCTGTGGGTTTTTCATATATGCTCTTTATCATGTTGAGGAAGTTTCCTTCAATTCCTACCTTTTGAAGTGTTTTTATCAAAAACGGATGTTGGATTTTGTCAAATGCTTTTTCAGCATCTATTGAGATGATCAATTGATTTTTCCCTTTTGACTTGTTAATGTGTTGTAATACATTGATTGATTTTCTTATGTTGAACCATCCTTGCATGCCTGGAATAAACCCCACTTGGTCATGGTGTATGATTTTTTTAATGTGTCTTTGGATTCGATTTGCAAGTATTTTGTTGAGGATTTTTGCATCTATATTTATTAGGGAGTTTGGCCGCTAGTTTTCCTTTTTTGTAGCATCTTTGCCTGGTTTTGGTATTAGATTGATGTTCGGTTCATAAAATGAGTTAGGCAGTGTTCCATTTTCTTCAATGTTTTGAAAGAGTTTGAGTAAGATTGGTGTCAGTTCTTTCTGGAAAGTTTGGTAGAATTCCCCTGTGAAGCCATCTGGCACTAGGCATTTATTTGTGGGAAGCTTTCTGATGACTGATTGGATCTCTTTGCTTGTGATGGGTTGGTTGAGGTCTTCTATTTCTTCTCTGGTCAGTCTAGGTTGTTCATATGTTTCCAGGAAATTGTCCATTTCCTCTACATTATCCAGTTTGTTGCCATACAGTTGTTCATAGTATCCTCTTATAATTTTTTTAATTTCTTCAGGATCTGCAGTTATGTCACCTTTTTCATTCATTATTTTGTTTATATGGGTCTTCTCTCTTTTTGATTTTGTCAGTCTAGCTAGGGGCTTGTCAATCTTGTTGATCTTCTCAAAGAACCAACTTTTGGTGATATTTATCCTCTCTATTGTTTTTTTGTTCTCTATGTCATTTATTTCTGCTTTAATCCTTGTTATTTCTTTTCTTGTACTTGGTTTAGGATTGATTTGCTGTTCATTTTCTAGCTTCTTCAGTTGATCCATTAGTTCTTTGATTTTGGCTCTTTCTTCCTTTTTAATATATGTGTTTAGTGCTATAAATTTCCCCCTTAGCACTGCTTTTGCTGCATCCCATAGGTTTTGGTATGTTGTGTTCTCATTTTCATTCGTCTCTATATATTTAGCAATTTCTCTTGCTATTTCTTCTTTAACCCACTGATTGTTTAGGAGTGTGTTGTTTAACCTCCAGGTATTTGTGAATTTTCTAAGTCTCTGATGGTTATTGACTTCTAATTGTATTCCATTGTGGTCAGAGAATGTGCTTTGAATAATTTCAATCTTTTTAAATTTATTGAGGCTTGTTTTATGTCCCAGCATATGATCTATTCTGGAGAAAGTTCCGTGAGCACTAGAAAAGTATGTGTATCCTGGTGATTTGGGATGTAATGTCCTGTATATGTCTGTTAAATCTAATTCATTTATCAGATTGTTTAGGTTTTCAATTTCCTTATTGGTCTTCTGTCTGGTTGATCTATCTATAGGAGAGAGTGATGTGTTGAAGTCTCCCACAATTATTGTGGAAACATCAATTGCTTCCTTTAGTTTTGCCAGTGTTTCTCTCATGTATTTTGTGGCACCTTGGTTGGGTGCATAGACATTTACGATTGTTATTTCTTCTTGCTGAATTGCCCCTTTTATTAGTACATAGTGGCCTTCTTTGTCTCTCAAAACATCCCTGCATTTGAAGTCTATTTTATCTGAGATTAATTTTGCTACACCTGCTTTCTTTTGGCTATAGCTTGCATGAAATATTTTTTTCCATCCTTTCACTTTCAGTTTCTTTGTGTCCCTGTGTCTAAGATGAGTCTCTTGTATGCAACATATTGATGGTTCATTTTTTTTTGATCCATTCTGCGAATCTATATCTTTTAATTGGGGAGTTTAATCCATTTACATTCAACGTTATAACCGTGAAGGCATTTCTTGAATCAGCCATCTTATCCTTTGGTTTATGTTTGTCATATTTTTCCCCTCTGTCTATTAATATCCTTTATTGTACCCATACCGAATCTCTTTAGTACTGAACCTTTCTCCAAGTCTCTCTGTCCTTTCTTTGTTTCTCTGTCTGTAGGGCTCTCTTGAGTATCTCCAGTAGGGCAGGTCTCTTGTTAGCAAATTCTCTCAGCATTTGTTTGTCTGTGAAAAATTTAAGCTCTCCCTCAAATTTGAAGGAGAGCTTTGCTGGATAAAGTATTCTTGGCTGGAAATTTTTCTCACTCAGAATTTTAAATATATCGTGCCACTGCCTTCTTGCCTCCATGGTGGCTGCTGAGTAGTCACTACTTAGTCTTATGCTGTTTCCTTTGTATGTGGTGAATTGCTTTTCTCTTGCTGCTTTCAGAACTTGCTCCTTCTCTTCTGTGTTTGATAGTGTGATCAGTATATGTCTCGGAGTGGGTTTATTTGGATTTATTCTATTTGGAGTTCGCTGAGCATTTATGATTTGTGTATTTATGTTGTTTAGAAGATTTGGGAAGTTTTCCCCAACAATTTCTTTGAATACTCTTCCTAGACCTTTACCCTTTTCTTCCCCTTCTGGGACACCAATGAGTCTTATATTTGGACGTTTCATATTATCTATCATATCCCTGAGGTCCATTTCGATTTTTTCAATTTTTTCCCCCATTCTTTCTTTTATGCTTTCATTTTCCATTCTGTCATCTTCGAGGTCACTGATTCGTTGTTCAACTTCCTCTAGTCTTGTACTATGAGTGTCCAGAATCTTTTTAATTTGGTCAACAGTTTCTTTAATTTCCATAAGATCATCCATTTTTTTATTTAGTCTTGCAATGTCTTCTTTATGCTCTTCTAGGGTCTTCTTGATTTCCTTTATCTTCCGTACTATGGTCTCATTGTTCATCTTTAGTTCTTTGAGTAGCTGCTCTAGGTGCTGTGTCTCTTCTGGTCTTTTGATTTGGGTGCTTGGGCTTGGGTTATCCATATCGTCTGGTTTTTTCATATGCTTTATAATTTTCTGTTGTTTTTGGCCTCGTGGCATTTGCTGAACTTGATAGGGTTCTTTTAGGATTTGTAGACCAATTGAAGTCCTTATCTCTAATTTATCAGATCTACAGCTTCGTGGAGTACACTTTCTCTAACTAACCAGCAGGTGGCGTCCGCGAGCCACCTGTTCTCCACAAGCCAGTTCTCCCCTGCTTAGCCTTTTTGGTGAGTGGGGGAGTGAGTCTTGTGGGGTCCAATTGGTGTACCAAGCTTGCGTGTGTAGTTGGTGTTGCCTGCCCTGTATATGGGGCGTGTTTCTGGGCAGTCAGGGAGGGGGGGGTGGCTCTAACAATCAAATCTCCCTGGTGATCCTAGAGTTTTAAAGCTGCTGCAATAGTCTTATCCTTCAGTTCAGTCCTGCCACAGTTTGTCTCTGCCACTGACCCACAAGTCCTTGGTATTGGCATATGGCTCCTGAGACTTGCAAGTGGGCCCCTCTTCCAGGCCGTGCACCCCGGGTCCTCTGTTGAGGGATGACTGTGCTATGTCACAGGTGAGTGCCGTCCCCCCAGGGCAGTTCTGGGCTGCTGGGCTGTGTAGGGAGGCTCCCAGTCTGCTGAAATGATGGCTGAATGGGGCTTTGTTAATTCACACTGCTCTACCTTCCCAACTCTGGGACAATCAGCTGAAGTTGCAGGGAAGGCTAATGTCCACACCCAGTTTTGTGGTGTGTGCCTGTTATTTGAAGCACTTCCGTCACACTGGGTTGTCTGGGGCAGCTCTGGGCTATGGGGCTGGCGATGGGCAGGAGTGTTTCCTGTCCACCAGGATGATGGCTGTGAGCGGACACCCCCCTTTTCTTGGGAAGTTGTGGTGTTTAGTGAATTTTCTCAGCCACTGGATTATTGCGTTTTGTCTCAGAGCTCTCCTAGTTCTGCTCTTGACTTGACCTGCCCAAATAGCAAGTCTTTGAAGCTTTCTGTATTGGGCTTCTTAGAGTAATTGTTTTAGAAAAAGAAAAAAGGATTAAAAAAACAAAAAACAAACAAACAAAAAAAAAAAGGGGCCCTCCTCAGAGATCTAATGGGTTATTGAAATGCTAAGAGACAAAGCAACCAGGGCCATTAAGGAAAAGTCCACAGGGCAGAGAGATCAGCTTTTCTTCGGGATTTGCATATGCGCCTCAGGGCCCTTCCCCTTTCTATGTTCACCAGAACTCCAAAAATCCTCCGCTTTTATTTTGGAGTTTTTCGTGTTGTTTTTTTTCTATGCCTGTCTCCTCTCTGCTGGGCTGGCTGCTCTCAGATTCTCTGGTGTCTGGTCTCAGTCTATCTATGGTTGGAGTTTCCGATAAGGGCTGCCACTGCAGTTCTCCCTTCTCCTTCGCGGGGCTGACAGCCCCTCCTCCCCCGGGACTGAGCCTGGCAGGGAGGGGCGCGGGTCCCCTGGCTGCAAAAACTTACAGATTTCGCTGATCTCAGCAGTTCCACGTTTTCATGAGTGTTGTATGAAGTATGCCCAAAGTCATATTGCTCTGTGGTGTCCAGTCCACGCAGTTCCTGGCTTTCTACCTACTTTCCTGGAGGAGTAACTAAAACATACAGCTCACCAGTCTGCCATCTTGCCCCGCCCTCCTCCTCCAGATTGTGTTTTGATAGATATTTTGTTGAACACCAGGAGCTGAACACAAGAACAAAGAAAATCAATCCAATCTGCTAACAAAAATGAACAACCTGAAGGTGGGAAGATTGTGGAGTAGGAAGCTCCAGGAATCAGTCTGTTCACCAGAACAATTATTATTGGACTGGCCAGCACTCTCTGAATCAACTATTTTGAAACTCTAGAATCTAGTAGAACAGTGGGCAGCATCTATGGAAGAGTGGAAGGAAGATGCTGGTAAATTACAGTAAATACCTGTTAAATTTCACCCTCCATGCAGTGGCTACAATACCCTATCTCCCAGACACATGGGAAGTGGCAGCATGGTCTGCAGCCCTGGCCCCTGGTGCAGCTTGCAGATACCAGGGTGAGATAGAAAGACCTAGTTCCCCCAGATCCAGGGTTGTGTAGAAAGATTGCTTATCACTGCTTTTGATCAGCTACTTCAGATTGCTGGGGGCCCTGCTCTGAAGGCAACTATTATTCCAAACTCCCTTTGACAAAAGTGGCAGAGAAATCTTAAAGACAGTAGCATTCCCCAAAACTACAGAAAACAGTTAAAGGGCTGCACTAACTGTGCAAATGCCATAACAAGAAAATACAGCTTCAAAAGTCATATGAAAAACTCCTGGAACCCTTGCTGGACCCTACCCCACCCATCCACAGTGTGGTGTGCAGTCAGCATGCACACCCATTGTGGATCTCTGTCCTTGTTCTAACTGGGAAAGACTGTATTAGGAAACTCCTCAGGCTAGTGGGAATGTAAAATGATGCAACCACTGTGGAATACAGTTTGGCACTTCCTTAGAAAGTTAAGTATAGAGCTACCACATGACCCAGCAATCCCACTACTAGGTATAGACCCAAAACAATAAAAAAGAGTGATATGAACATATTTTTCATACTGATGTTCATAGCAGTATTATTCACAATTGCCAAAAGGTGGAAGCAACTCACATGTCCATAAATAGATAAGCAAAATGTGGGAGATACATAAAATGGAATAATATTTAGCTGTAAAAAGGAATAAAGTTCTGATTCATGTGACAACATGGATGAATCTAGAAGAAATCATGCTGAGTGAATTTAAATAAACAAGGGTTATACTGATAAAAGGGTCAATTCAACAAGAATATGTGATAATTATAAATATATATTCCCCTAACAGCAGAGCCCCAAAATATATGAAGAAAATACTGATGGATTTAAAGGGAGAACTTGGCAGTTCTACATAATGGTAGACTTTGATACACCACATTGAAAGATGGATAGAACATCTAGTGAGAATAAAAATAAGGAAATGCAAGACTTGAATGATCCTCTAAACCAATTAGACCTAACAGATTACTTCACTCAACACAACAGAATACCCATTCTCCTTGAGAGCACATAGATCATTCTCCAAGATAGTCCACTTGTTAGGGAACAAAATTAGCCTCACTAAATGAAAAAATATTGAAATCTTAGAATGTATCTTTCCACCATTTCTAGTGTAGCTAGAAATCAATAACAGGAAGAAATGTTAGATTCAAAAATATGTGAAAATTAAACAACATACTATTAAGCAACCCATGGATTAAGGAGGAAATCCAAGAGAAATTAGGAAATATCTTGAGGTGAATGAAAATGAAAAGACAGAATACTGAAACTTATAAGATTCAGCAAAGGCAGTGCTGAAAGGGAAATTTATAGCTCTAAATGCTTACCTTAAAAAAGAAGGAAAGATTTCAAATCAAATCCTAACCTCAAAACTGGAAGAACTAGAAAATAAGAGTAAATTGAACCCAAAGCAAACAGAAGGAAGGAAATAACAAAGATTACAGTGGAGATATATGAAATCAAGAACAAAAAAGAAATAGAGAGATTCAATGAAACTAAAAGTTGGTTCTTTGAAAAGATCAATACAATTGACAAATCTTTAGTTAGACTGACAAAGAAAAAAAGAGAGAGGATACAAATAAAAGTTAGAAATGGAAAGGGGGACATTACTACTAAGCCAACTTAAATAAAAAGGTCTATAAGAGGATACTGTGAACAACAGTACACCAATAAATTGGATAACCTAGTTGAAATGGACAAATTCTTAGGAAAACACAGAATACCTACATTGACTCACATAATATTATTTATTTATTTCTCAATAAATAGAAGATCTCAAAAAAACCAATCACTAGTAAAGAGATGCAATCAGTAAACAAAAACACCCAAATAAAAAAAGCCCAGGACCAGATGGCTTCACAGGGGAATTCTACCAAACATTCCAAGAGAACTTATCTCCAATTTTGCTCATTCTTCCAAAAAATTGAAGAAGAGGGAACAATCTCTAATTCATTCTACAAGGCCAACATCACCCTCATACCAAAGGCAGATAAAGATACTAGAAGAAAAGAAAAGTATAGACCAATATATTTTATGAACACAGATGCAAAAATCCTCAACCAAATACTAGCAAACAAAATCCAGCAGCATATTAAATGAATTATACACCATGATCAACTGGAATTTATCCCATATATGCAAGGATGTGTCAGTATAAGAAAATCAATTAACGTAATACACCACATTAACAGAATGAAGGGAAAAAAACACATGACCATCTCAATTGTTGCAGAAAGGCATTTGATAAAATCCAGCTCTCTTTCTTGTTAAAAACACTTAGAACAAGAGGACTAGAAGGATACTTCCTCTCTATGAGGGGCATACATGAAAAACCCACAGCTACCATCCTACTTAATAGTGAAAGACTGAAAGCCTTCCCTCTAAGATCAGGAACAAGAAAAGGATGGTCACTGTAACCACTGCTATGTAACATTGTACTGGAATTTCTTCCCAGAGAAATTGGACAAGAAAAGGTAATAAGACATCCAAATTGGAAAGGAAGAAGCTAAACTCCCCTATTTGTAGATGGCATGATTCTATAAACAGAAAATCCAGAAAATTCCATAACAAAGCTCCTTGAGCTAATAAAGGAATTCAGAAAAATCTCATGGCACAAGATAAACACCCCCAAATCAGTAGCATTTCTATATATAAAGAATGTACAATCAGAAAAAGAATGAACAATCAAAAAAATCATAGCAACTAAAAGAATCAAATATCTAGGAAAATACCTAACCATGTTTGTAAGAGACTTGTACACAGAAAGCTACAAAACACTCCCAAAAGAATTCAATGAAGACCTAAATAAATGAAAGAACATTTTGTGTTCATGTATTAAAAGACTAAATATTGTTAAGATGTCAATCCTACCCATAGTGATTTACAGATTGACTGCAATCTTAATCAAAAATCCTATATCCATCTTTGGAGAAAAGGAAAAGCCAAAAATAAAATGTATATGGAAGTGTAAGGTGTCCAGAATAGCCAAAGCCATCTTGAAGAAAAGTGAAGTTGGAGGACTCACACTTCCTATTCTTAAAACTTATTTCAAAGCCATAGTAATAAAAACAGCACAGTACTGGCAGAAGTAGACATATAGACCAATGAAATCTAATTGAGAAATCAACCCTCACAATTTTCGACAACTGATTTTTTAAAACATATTTTATTGTGAAATATAACATATATGCAGAAAAGTGATTAGATTTCCAAGTAGTTTATTAAGTAGTTATAGAGCAAATTTCAAAGTATAGTATGGGTTACAGTTCCACAATTGCAGGTATTTCCTTCTGACTGTTCAAATACACTAGAAACTAAAAAGAAATATCTATATAATGATTCAGTTGTCATAATCATTTGTTAGATCCTAACTTTTCTGTTACAACTACTCCCTCTCATTTGATCATTCTCTCATTCTTCAGGGATATTTGGGCAATGACCATTCTTTTTTTTTTAAATTCAATTTTACTTAGATATATTCACATACCATACATATCATGCAGTCATACAAAGCATACAATCAGTTTTTCACAGTACCATTATATAGTTGTGCGTTCATCACCAAAATTAATTTTTGAACATTTTCATTACCAAACACACAAAAATAATAAGAATAAAAATTAAAGTGAAAAAGAACAATTAAAGTAAAAAAGAACACTGGGTGCCTTTTTTTTTTGCCCCCATTTTTCTACTCAACCATCCATACACTGGACAAAGGGGAGTGTGGTCCATATGGCTTTCCTAATCACATTGTCACCCCTCATAAGCTACAATTTTATACAATCATCTTCAAGATTCATGGGTTCTGGGCTGTACTTTGATAGTTTCAGGTATTTACTGCTAGCTATTCCAATTCATTAGAACCTAAAAAGGGTTGTCTATATTGTGCGTAAGAGTGCCCACCAGAGGGACCTCTTGGCTCCTTTTGGAATCTCTCTGCCACTGAAGCTTATTTCATTTCCATTCACATCCCCCTTTTGGTCAAGAAGATGTTCTCCATCCCATGATGCTGGGTCTAGATTCCTCCCCAGGAGTCATAATCCATGTTGCCAGGGAGACTTACACCCCTGGGAGTCTGATCCCATGTAGGGGGGAGGGCAGTGATTTCACCTGCCAAGTTGGCTTAGCTAGAGACAGAGGGCCACATCTGAGCAACAAAGAAGCATTCAGGAGGAGACTCTTAGGCACAATTACAGGCAGGCCTAGCCTCTCCTTTGCAGTGACAGTCTTCTCAAGGGCAAGTCCCATGGTAGAGTGCTCAGCCCATCAAACCACCAGCTAGCACTTCTAGCACAATGTTGAATAACAGTGGTGACAGTGGGCTTCCTTGTCTCATTCCTGATCTTAGAGGGAAGGTTTTCAGTCTCTCACCATTGAGTACTGTGATGGTTGGGTTCATGTGTCAACTTGGCTAGGTGGCCTAGCTGTCTGGTCAAGTGGGCACTGGCCTGACGATTGCTGTGAGGCTATTTGAGGCTGGTTAATAAACCAACGGGCTGGTTTGTCGGATCATCAGTCAATTGACTGCAGCTGACTGATGACTCATCAAGGGGCGTGCTTCCACAGTGAGAGAATGCAATTGGCTGGATTTGGTCCGGGTGATCAGTTGGAGGCTTATAAGCCGGACGGTTAGAGAACCTTCACTTCTTCTTCAGCTGCTCAGTGAAGCTTTTCCTGGGGAGCTCGTTGAAGTTGCCGGTTCGTTTCCTGAGGAGTTCGTCAAAGTTGCCGGTTCGTTTCCTGAGGAGTTTGTCAAAGTTGTCGGTTCGTTTCCCGAGGAGTTCGTCGGACGTCTTCCTTGGAGTTGACAGCTTGTTGACGGCTCTGCAGAATTTGGACTCCTGCGCTCCCGCAGTTGCGTGAGTCACTTTTACAGTTTGATAATCAGAGACATCTCTCATTGATTCTGTTTCCAAGGAGAACCCTAACTAATACAACTTGGTACCGAGAGTGGTTCTTGAGAAACGGAATCTTAAAATGGGCTTTTACAATTTGTTTTCTACTCTGATTAGATTCAGAGGCACTAATGACTCTATTTCCAATAATCAAGAGGGTACTAACAGTCCATGGCAGGAGTTGGCAAAGGAAATACGCAAAATAGCACCATTTGATTCTCCTAATTGTGCTCTAGTACGAAGCGAGGCTTTGGGTGACAGCGTTTTCGACACTTTCACGGAGTTTTGCAGTATTAAGAGGTATAATGATGTTGGCTGGCTGCTCTTAGATACTTTGGATACAGTTGTAAGAGAAAGGGATGAGCTAAAGGCTTCAAATTCAAAACTTGAATGCCGTATGACAGATGTAAAGGTTTCCATCTGTGCCCTGAAAGAAAATCTTATTTCCTGTGCCCGCAGACTGGAGGTTTCTGAAAATCAGACGCAGTCTCTTATTGTGCGAGTAGCACATTTACAGCGTAAACTAAAATCTCAACCTCTCAGGGTGTCTGCTGTTAAAGTAAAGGCATTGATTGGGAAAGAATGGGACCCGGAAACTTGGGATGGGGACATATGGATTGATAATAATGACAGTGAGGACACTGGAACCCTGGATTCTGCTGGGTCATTGTTAGATTTACCTGTAGAGGGCTGTCCTGGGGAAACAGCTTCTCTGCCTCCAGTCTGCCCTAAGGAGCCTGCCATGCAACTCCCACCTAAGGAGATTAACCCTTCAATGCCTGCTAATCTTGTAATCACCTCCCCTGAGGAAGCAGCCCTCACTCCTCTGTCTGGAGAGATTAATCCTGTTTTAAGAGATGAAAATGCAACAGAGTGCCCTGAGGTGAATGGCTTGAGAGATAATTCTAACTCTTTTCATGACCCACCCCCACCACCAGTTTTTGCTTCAAGACCTATAACTAGGCTCAAGTCCCAACAAGCCCCAAAGGGTGAGGTACAAAGTGTGACCCATGAGGAAGTACGCTATACTCCAAAAGAACTGTATGAGTTTTCCAACTTATACAGACAGAAACCAGGGGAATATGTGTGGGAATGGATATTGAGAGTGTGGGATAATGGTGGAAGGAATATAAGGTTGGATCAGGCTGAATTTACTGATATGGGCCCACTAAGCAGAGATTCTGCATTCAATGTTGTAGCTCGAGGGGTTAGAAAGGGTGTTAACAGTTTGTTTGGGTGGCTGGCTGAAACATGGATCAAAAGGTGGCCGGCATTACCAGAAGTTGAAATGCCAGAACTGCCCTGGTACAATGTGGAGGAGGGGATTCAAAGGCTTAGAGAGATTGGAATGTTAGAGTGGATTTATCATGGAAAACCTGCTCACACAGCCCTGGAATGTCCAGAGGACACACCTTTTACCAGGACTGTAAGGAATAAATTTGTGAAACTAGCTCCATCATCCCTGAAGAGCTCTGTAGTCGCCCTTCTCTGTAGGTCAGATATTACTGTAGGAACTGCTGTCACTGAACTGGAATCCTTAAACACAATGGGGATAATCGGGTCCCGAGTCAGCAGAAGCCAAGTGGCTGCAGTTAATCGCCACAGACAAGGTGGACAGGGCTACCATAATGGAAAACAGGCTCAAAGCAGCAATCAAAATAATATGACTCGCAGAGACTTATGGCGTTGGCTAGTGGATCATGGAGTACCAAGTAGTAAAATAGATGGGCAATCGACTAAATTCTTGTTTGAACTATATAAGCAGAAGAATTCTAGGCCACGTGAACAAAAATCTCCCTTGAATTACAAAAACAGAGAGTCACGGCCCCTTAATCAATTCCCAGACTTGAGACAGTTTACAGATCCAGAGCCTCTTGAATGAAGGGAAGGCCGGGTACCCTTGGAGAAGGACCCTGTCACACTGCCAAAAATTTACACTGTTAATCTTCCTCCCAGCCTTCCCCAGGGGGACCTACGGCCTTTTACCAGGGTGACTGTGCATTGGGGAAAAGGAAATGATCAGATATTTCGTGGATTATTAGACACTGGGTCAGAAGTGACATTAATTCCCGGAGACCCAAAACGTCACTCTGGTCCACCAGTCAGAGTTGGGGCTTATGGAGGTCAGATGACTGATGGAGTTTTAGCCCAGGTCCGTCTCACAGTGGGTCCAGTGGGTCCCCGGACCCATTCTGTGGTTATTTCCCCAGTGCCGGAATGCATAATTGGAATAGACATACTCAGCAACTGGCAGAATCCTCACATTGGTTCCCTGACTCCTGGAGTGAGGGCTATTATGGTGGGAAAGGCCAAGTGGAAGCCACTAGAGCTGCCCCTGCCTAGCAAAGTAGTGAACCAGAAGCAATACCGGATTCCTGGAGGGATTGCAGAGATTAATGCCACTCTTAAGGACTTGAAGGATGCAGGGGTGGTGATTCCCACCACATCCCCATTCAACTCTCCTATTTGGCCTGTGCAGAAAACAGATGGGTCTTGGAGGATGACTGTGGATTATCGTAAGCTTAACCAGGTGGTGACTCCAATTGCAGCTGCTGTCCCAGATGTGGTATCATTGCTTGAGCAAATCAACACATCCCCTGGTACCTGGTATGCAGCTATTGATCTGGCAAATGCTTTTTTCTCAATTGCTGTCAGCAAGGACCACCAGAAACAGTTTGCATTTAGCTGGCAAGGCCAGCAGTTTACATTCACTGTGCTACCTCAGGGTTATATCAACTCTCCAGCCCTATGTCATAATATTGTCCGCAGGGATCTTGATCATTTCTCCCTCCCACAAGACATCACACTGGTCCATTATATTGATGATATCATGTTGATTGGACCTAGTGAGCAAGAAGTAGCAACTACTCTAGATTTGTTGGTAAGGTATTTGCGTGGCAGAGGATGGGAGATAAATCCAACAAAAATACAGGGGCCTTCCACCTCAGTAAAATTTCTAGGTGTCCAGTGGTGTGGGGCCTGTCGAGATATTCCTTCTAAGGTGAAGGATAAGCTGCTGCATCTGGCCCCTCCTACAACCAAAAAAGAGGCACAACGCTTAGTTGGCCTCTTTGGGTTTTGGAGACAACATATTCCTCATTTAGGTGTGCTACTCCGGCCCATTTACCGAGTGACTAGAAAAGCTTCTAGTTTTGAGTGGGGACCGGAGAAAGATGAGGCTCTGCAACAGGTCCAGGCTGCTGTGCAAGCTGCTCTGCCGCTTGGACCATATGATCCAGCTGATCCAATGGTGCTGGAAGTGTCAGTGGCAAATAGAGATGCTGTTTGGAGCCTTTGGCAGGCTCCTATAGGAGAATCACAACGCAGGCCCTTAGGATTTTGGAGTAAAGCTTTACCATCCTCTGCAGATAACTACTCTCCATTTGAGAAACAGCTGTTGGCCTGCTACTGGGCCTTAGTAGAGACAGAACGCTTAACCATGGGCCACCAAGTTACCATGAGACCTGAGTTACCTATCATGAGCTGGGTGTTATCTGACCCACCAAGCCATAAAGTTGGGCGTGCACAGCAGCACTCCATCATAAAATGGAAATGGTATATACGAGATAGAGCTCGAGCAGGTCCTGAAGGTACAAGTAAGTTACATGAGGAAGTGGCCCAAATGCCCATGGCCCCCACTCCTTCCACCTTACCTTCTCTTGCCCAGCCCACAGCTATGGCATCTTGGGGAGTTCCTTACAGTCAGTTGACTGAGGAAGAGAAGACTCGGGCCTGGTTTACAGATGGTTCTGCACGATATGCAGGTACCACCCGAAAGTGGACAGCTGCAGCACTGCAGCCCCTTTCTGGGATATCCCTGAAGGACAGTGGTGAGGGGAAATCCTCCCAGTGGGCAGAACTTCGAGCAGTGCACCTGGTTGTTCACTTTGCTTGGAAGGAGAACTGGCCAGAGGTGCATCTGTATACTGATTCCTGGGCTGTTGCTAATGGTTTGGCTGGATGGTCAGGGACTTGGAAGGAACATGATTGGAAGATTGGTGACAAAGAAGTCTGGGGAAGGGGTATGTGGATAGACCTTTCTGAGTGGGCAAACAACATGAAGATATTTGTGTCCCATGTGAATGCTCACCAGAGGGTGACTTCAGCAGAAGAAGGTTTTAATAACCAAGTGGATAAAATGACCCGTTTGGTGGATACCAATCAGCCTCTTTCCCCAGCAACTCCTGTCATTGCCCAATGGGCTCATGAACAAAGTGGTCATGGTGGTAGGGACGGAGGTTATGCATGGGCTCAGCAACATGGACTTCCACTCACCAAGGCTGACCTGGCCACAGCCACTGCTTGTAGAGGGCGATTAAGGTAGCATGCATGAAGCCCACCTTCAGCTATGCCGGAGATGTGCAACATGGCCGCCAGGGCTGATACAACAATAGCTTAAGTTACCCTCAGCCTTCTTTAAGGAAGTAGTTCACGCCAAAAGTGCTAGTTCGCGCCTAAAATGCTAACCCCACATCTGCCATCCACCCTAGCAACAGCAATCACCAATCCCAGACCGCTGCCTGTCCTTATTAGCCACCCCCTCTCCCTCCAGGGCATATATACCCTGCCTCTTCAATAAAGTTTTGCAGCTTGATCAGAATCTTTGTCTTGCTGTCATTCCTCGTGTCTCTTGTCCCATACCATTCCTCCCTCACAGGACTCGGAGCTTCCGTTGAACGTCCCGCGGGCCGGGACAACTGCTGAGTGTCCAATTTGCCAGCAGCAGAGACCCACACTCAGTCCCCGATATGGCACCATTCCTCGGGGTGATCAGCCTGCTACCTGGTGGCAGGTTGATTACATCGGACCACTTCCATCATGGAAAGGGCAGCGATTTGTTCTTACTGGAATAGACACATACTCCGGATATGGGTTTGCCTTCCCTGCACGACATGCTTCTGCCAAAACTACAATACGTGGACTTACAGAATGCCTCATCCACCATCATGGTATTCCACACAGCATTGCTTCGGACCAAGGAACCCACTTCACAGCAAATGAAGTGAGGGGATGGGCACATGCTCATGGAATTCTGTGGTCTTACCATGTTCCCCATCATCCAGAAGCAGCTGGGTTGATAGAACGGTGGAATGGCCTATTGAAGACTCAATTACGGCGCCAACTAGGTGGCAATACCTTGCAGGGCTGGGGCAGTGTTCTCCAGGAGGCTGTGTATGCTCTGAATCAGCGTCCACTCTATGGTGCTGTTTCTCCCATAGCCAGGATTCATGGGTCCAGGAATCAAGGGGTGGAAACAGGAGTAGCACCACTCACTATCACTCCTAGTGATCCACTAGGAAAATTTTTGCTTCCTGTCCCTGCAAGTTTAAGCTCTGCTGGTCTACAAGTCTTGGTTCCAAAAGGAGGAGTGCTTCCGCCAGGAAACACAACAATAATCCCATTGAACTGGAAGTTAAGGCTGCCACCTGGCCACTTTGGGCTTCTTATGCCTCTGAATCAACAGGCAAGTAAGGAGATTACTGTACTGGCTGGGGTGATTGATCCTGACTATCAAGGGGAAATAGCACTGCAACTACACAATGGAAGTAAAGAGTTTTCCTGGCATACAGGAGATCCCCTGGGGCGTCTCTTAGTACTACCATGCCCCGTGATTCAAGTCAATGGAAAACTGCAACAACCCAATCCAGGCAGGACTACCAATGGCCAAGAAACTTCAGGAATGAAGGTTTGGGTCACCCCACCAGGCAAAGAACCACGGCCAGCTGAAGTGCTTGCTGAGGGTAAAGGGAACATGGAATGGGTAGTGGAAGAAGGTCGTGATAAATATGAACTACGGCCACGTGACCAGTTACAGAAACGAGGACTATGATGATATGAATATTTCCTCCTCGTTTTGTGATGATTATGTTTGTATTTGTCTGTGAAGAAAATATTTTTGCTTTCTTCTCTGTCTTATCCCCTTATCATATGGCATAAGCTGTAACGTTCATTTTGAAGATATGGTTTTAGGTGATGTGTACAACTGCCAAGTTGACAAGGGGTGGACTGTGATGGTTGGGTTCATGTGTCAACTTGGCTAGGTGGCCTAGCTGTCTGGTCAAGCGGGCACTGGCCTGACGATTGCTGTGAGGCTATTTGAGGCTGGTTAATAAACCAACGGGCTGGTTTGTCGGATCATCAGTCAATTGACTGCAGCTGACTGATGACTCATCAAGGGGCGTGCTTCCACAGTGAGAGAATGCAATTGGCTGGATTTGGTCCGGGTGATCAGTTGGAGGCTTATAAGCCGGACGGTTAGAGAACCTTCACTTCTTCTTCAGCTGCTCAGTGAAGCTTTTCCTGGGGAGCTCGTTGAAGTTGCCGGTTCGTTTCCTGAGGAGTTCGTCAAAGTTGCCGGTTCGTTTCCTGAGGAGTTTGTCAAAGTTGTCGGTTCGTTTCCCGAGGAGTTCGTCGGACGTCTTCCTTGGAGTTGACAGCTTGTTGACGGCTCTGCAGAATTTGGACTCGTGCGCTCCCGCAGTTGTGTGAGTCACTTTTACAGTTTGATAATCAGAGACATCTCTCATTGATTCTGTTTCCAAGGAGAACCCTAACTAATACAAGTACTATGCTGGCTGTGAGTTTTTCATGTATGCTCTTTATCATATTGAGGAAGTTTCCTTCAATGCCTACCTTTTGAAGTGTTTTTGTCAAAAAGGGATCTTGGATTTTCACAATGACCATTCTTACTTCTTCATGTTGAAAAGGGGTGACAACATTATGGAGTAGGAAAGTGCAATTGGTTGATGTTCTGGGAGACACTGATACCTCTAAGTTTCAGGGCTTATCTGGCATAAGAACGATCTGGAGGTTCTAAGCTTCTGAATGTAAACTTAATAAGTAAGACTTTTAAGATCCTTAGATAGAGCCCTGGGTTTTCTTTAGAGTTTTCAGAAATATTGTTGGTTGGGGCTTGGCATACCGTGGTGATTTGCAATATCTTACTGGAGCTTGCATAAGAGTAACCTCCAGAATGACCTCTTGACTCTATTTAAAATCTCTTAGCCACAGAAACCTTATTTTATTGCATTTCTTTTCTCTCTTTTGGTAAAGAAGGCATTGTCAATGCCAGGGCCAGGCTCATCCCTGGGAGTCATGTTCCACCTTGCCAGGGGGATTTATACCCCTGAAAGTCATGTACCATGTGGGGGGGGGGGGATGGTAATGAATTTATTTGCAGAGTTTGGCTTAGAGAGAGAGAGGACATTTCTGAGCCACAAAAGAGGTTCTCTGGGAGTGACTCTTGGGTGTATTTATAAGTAGGTTTAGTTTCATCATTACAGAAATAAGTTTTATAAGGGCCAGCCTCAAGATTGGCTTATTAAATTGGGAGTCCCCAATGCTTGAGAGAATATCACTTTTTTATTATCTGCTTGAAATACTCTGGAATCTATCAGGGTATTACATTAAGCTGTTCAGAATCACCAGATCTCATTCTCTATTCTAGGCTCTATGTAATTATGTTGTTTAATTAAACTTGCCAGAAAAGTTAAGTTAGTGTGCTACAGAAAATTTAAATTTTGTACAAAATAAACATCTCTCCCATTGGTCTCACACAGAAGTTGAAGTTTTAAAACACAGTCAGTATCATCCTTTACCCTTTAGTCTGACTTGCCTTAGTCCTTACCAGATTCACTTCATTCATATCTCTAATTGAAATCTGAACTCTTTTTAAGCTTTTGAATGGTTGATATACGGGGTCATACTGATTGTAATACTGACTGTAAGAGCTTACAGGCTAGGGACCTTTACAATAAGCCTTTCCCTGATAACCTTTGCTCTCAGATTCAATTCTCATAGTTTATACATTATAGTTAGTCCATATTAATGAGATATTGTAATGTTTTTCTTTCCATTTCTGACTTCATTCACTCAAAGGGCTGTCAACAGGATCCATTTACCTCATTGCGTGTCCCAAAAGCTTCACTACTCACAGTTGCTGAATATTCCATTGTATGCTTACACCACAGTTCGCCATTCTGTTCATCCGTCGATGTACCCTTAGGCCACCTTCATCCATTGCAAATCATGAATACTGCCACCATAAACACCAGTGTGCAAATGTCCATTCATATCTCTGCTCTCATTTCTTCTGAGTATATACATAACAACGGTGTTGCAGGACCTTATGGTATCCAACAGTGAATAGGTACATCCCTCTCTCCACATTTTCTCCAGCACTTGTATCCCTCTGTTTATTTTTTCCCCTTCAATTTTATAGAGATATATTCCCATACCATAAATCATCCATAGTGTACAATTAATTATTCACACTATCATCATATAGTTGTAAATTCATCACCACAATATACCCTTGAACCCATTCATTATCACAAAAAATTAAAATAAGAATAAGAAAAAGATGAAAGAAAAAATAAAATTAAAATGTCAGACAACACTACAACCAGTAATCCCATACCCCTCCTTTATATCCCCTCTTATAGACATTTAGCTTTGGTATATTGCTTTGTTACAATTAATGGAAGCATATTACAATGTTACTATTAACTATAGATTCTAGTTTGCATTGATTATATTTTCCCCAATATCATCCCTTTTTTAACACCTTGAAAGTTTGATATTGATTTGTTCTCCCACATGTAAAAACATTTTTATATTTGTACATTTAATTGCCATCATTGACCTCTCTAGGTATCACTAAGTTATGCAGTCCCAGTCTCTATCTTTCCTTCTGGTGTCATACATGCCCCTAGCCTTCCTCTATCAAGTGTACTCACAGTCATCTTTTTTCTGTTACTTACAATATTTGGCTACCATCACACTGTATTGTGATAGCCCATGTCTGTATCTATACAATCAATTCTGTTGAACATTCTGTACTCCTTCAGCATCAAATGCCCAATCTTAACCATCTTTCAATCTCCTGATAACCTGTGTTCTAAGCTTTAACTCTCAAAGATAGCTCATTAATGTTAATTTATATTAGTGAGACCATACAGTATTTGTCCTTTTGTTTCTTGCTAACTTCTCTCAACATGACATCCTGAAGTTTCATCCACATTGTTATATGGTCTGTGACTTCATTCTGTCTTACAGCTCCATAATATTCAATCATATGTATACAAAACAGTTTATCCATTCTTTTAAACATCAGTTTACAAGTGAATATTCATGTCTTATCTTTAAGCTCCTCTGAGCATATACCAAGTAATGGAATTAATAGATCATGTGGCGATTCTATACTTAACTGCCTGAGGAAACATCAAACTCCTTCCAAAGTGGCTGCAACATTCTACATTCCCACCAACTGTGAACAAGTGTGCCTCCTTCTCTATATCCTCTCCAGCACTTGTAATTTTCTGGGTTTTTTTTTTTTTTGGTAGTGGCCATTCTAGTAGATGTGAGTTGATATCTCACTGTGGTTTTGATTTGTATTGCCCTAATAGCCAGCGAAGTAGAACATCATTTCATATGCTTTTGAGCCATTTGTATTCCCTCATCATAAAAGTGTCTGTCCATGTCTTTTCCCATTTTTCAATTGGGTTCTTTCTCTTTTTGTTGTTGAGTTGTAGGATCTCTTTATATATTCTGGATGTTAAACCCTTATCTGATATGTGGTTTCCAAATATTGTCTCCCATTGCATAGGCTGCCTTTTTACTTTTCTGACAAAGTCCTTTGATGTACAAAAGTGTGTAATTTTGAGGAAATCCCATTTATCTATTTCTTCTTTCATTGCTTGCACTTTGTGTGTAAGATCTAGGAAACCACCTTCTATCACAAGAACTTTGAGATAGTTTCCTACATTTTCCTCTAAAAGTTTTATGGTCTCAGCTCTGATGTTTGGGTCTTTGATCCACTTCTAGTTAATTTTTGTATAAGATGTGAGATAGGAGTTCTCTTTCACTCCTTTGGATATGGATCCAGTTGTCCAAACACCATTTACTGAAAAGGCTGCTCTGTCCCAGTTGCTTTGGCTTGACTGCTGTATCAATGATCAATTGTTCAAGGATGACAGAGTCTATGTCTGAACAATCAATTTGATTCCACTGGCTGGTATATCTACCTTTATGCCAATACCATGCTGATTGACCACTGCAGCTTTGTGGTATGCTTTAAAGTCATGTACTGTGAGACCTCCTACATATACCTAGTAATGGAACTACTGGATCATGTGGCAATTCTATACTTAGCTTCCTGAGGTTATCTGGGGCCCACTGCCCTTCCAAATAAATTTTGTTATTTGTTTTTCTATTTCTGCAAGGTAAGTTGTTAGGATTTTAATTGGTATTGCATTGAATCTATAAATCAGTTTAGGTAGAATTGACATCTTAACTGTATTTAGTCTTCAAATCCATGACCATGGTATGTCCTTCCATTTTTTAGGTCCTGTTTGATTTCTTTTAGTAATTTATTATAGCTCTCTTTTGCAGCCTTGGTTAATTTCATTCCTAAATATTGATTATTTTGGTTGCTATTGTGAATGGATTTTTTCCTTGATTTCCCCTTATGTTGCTCATTACTTGTGCATAGAAATACTACTGATTTTTGCATATTGATCTTGTATCCTGACACACTGCTGTTTTCATTTAATAGCTCCAGTAGATTTGCTGTAGCTTTTTATGGATTTTCACCATATAGGATCATGTCATCTGCAAACAGTGAAAGTTTTAATTCTTCCTTTTCAGTGGTGTGTGTTTTATTTCTTTTTCTTGCCTAATTGCTCTAGATGGAACTTCCAGCACAATGTTAAATAACAATGGTGACAGTGGGCACCTTGTCTTGTTCCTGATCTTAGAAGGAAAGCTTTCAGTCTTTCCCCATTGAATTTGATGTTAGCTGTGGGTTTTTCATTTATTGCCTTCATCATATTGAGAAAGGTCCATTCTATTCCTGTCCTCTTGAGTGTTTTCATCAAGAAAGGATGTTGATATTTTGTCAAATGCCTTTTCTTCATCGATCAAGATGATCATGTGGTTTTTCTGTTTTGATATATTGATGTGTTGTATTAAATTACTTGATTTTCTTGTGCTGAACCAGCCTTGCATTCCTGGAATAAATCCCACTTGGTCATGGTGCATAATTCTTTTAATGTGCTGCTATATTCAATTTGTAAGTATTTTTTTGAGGATTTTTGCATCTATGTTTATTAAAAGGATTTGTCTATAATTTTCTTTTTTTTGTAATATCTTTTTTTGGCTTTGGTATTAGGGTGATGTTAGCTTCATAGAATGAGTTAAGTAGCTTTCCCTCCTCTTCAATTTTTTTGAAGGTTTTGTGCAGGATTGGTACTAACTCTTTCTTCAATGCTTGGTAGAATTTACATGCGAAGTAATCTGGTCCCAGACTTTTCTTTTTTGGGAGCTTTTTGATGACTGACTCCATCTCTTTACTTGTGATTGGTTTTTTGAGGTTATCTATTTCTTCTCCAGTCAATGTTGGTTGTTCATGTTTTTCTAGGAAGTTGTCCATTTCATGTAAGAAGTTTAGTTTGTTAGCATATAGCTGATCATGTATCTTCTCATTATCTCCTTTATTTCTGTGGGGTCAGTAGTTATGTCCCCTTTCCCATTTCTGATTTTATTTATTTGTGTTCCCCCCCATTAGCCTAGCTAAGGTCTATTGATTTTATTGATTTTCTCACAGAACAAACTTCTGGTTTTGTTGATTCCCTCTATTGTATTCATGTTCTCAATTTCATTTATTTATGTTCTAATCTTTGTTATTTCTTTTCTCCTGTTGCTTTGGAGTTAGTTTGCTCTTATTTCTCTAGTTTCTCCAGGTGAATAGTTAATTCCTTGACTTTTGCTCTTTATTCTCTTTTAATATAGGTGTTTAGGGCAATGTATTTCCCTCTCAGCAATGCCTTTGCTGCATCCCATAAGTTTTGATATATTGTGTTTTCATTTTCATTTGCCTCAGCATATTTACTAATTTCTCTTGTAATTTTTTCCTTTACCCATTGGTTGTTTAAGAGTGTGTTGTTTAGCTTCCATATAGTTGTGAATGTTCTAACCTTCTGCCTGTTATTAATTTCCCACTTCATTCCATTATGATCTGAGAGAGTGCTTTGTATAATATCAATATAGTTGAATTTATTGAGTCTTCCATTGTGACCCAAAATGTGATCTATCCTAGAGAATGATCCATGAGTGCTAGAGAAAAATGTGCATCCTCATCTTGTGTACTATATATAGTGTTCTATAAAAATCTGCCAAGTCTAGTTCATTTATCATACAATTCAACACTTCTGTTTAATTATTGATCATCTGTCTAGATGTTCTGTTTATTGATGGGAGTGGTGTATTAAAGTCTCCAACTGTTATTGTACAGGTATCTACTTCTTCCTTCAGTGTTGTTAGTGTTTGCCTCATGTATTTTGGGGCACGCTGGATTGGTGCATAAATATTTATGATCATTATGTCTTCTTGGTGAATTGTAGCTTTTATTAATATATAGTGTCCTTCTTTTCCTCTTTTAATTGTTTTATATTTGAAGTCTAGTTTTTCTGATATTAAGTAGCTACCCTCACTCTTTTCTTTTTGTTGTTTATGTGAAATGCCTTTTTCCCACCTTTCACTTTCAATCTATTTTTGTCCTTGTGTCTAAATTTAGTCTGTTGTTGAAAGCATATAGATGTCTTGTTTTTAATCCATTCTTCCAGTCTATGTCTTTTTATTGCAAGTTTAATCCATCCAAATAACATTTAATATTATTGCTGTAAGGCCAGTACTTTCTACTATCATTTTGTCTTTTGGATTTTATACATAATATCTTATTTTTCTCTCTCTCTCCTTTTACCCTTCCTGATATTCTTCATTTCTACACCCCTTTCCAAACTTTTCTCTCCTGTCTTTTCCTATCAGCCTGTCTAGCTCCCTTTAGTATTTCTTGGAGAGCATGTCTCTTATTCACAAATCTCTCAGTGTCTGTTTGTATGAAAATGTTTTAATCTCTCCCTCACTTTTGAAGGACAGTTTTGCTGGATATAGAATTCTTGGTTGGCAGCTTTTCTCTTTCAGTATCTTGAATATATCATACCACTTCCTTCTCACCTCCATGGTTTCTGCAGAGAAATCTGTACATAATGTTTTTGAGCTTCCCTTGTATGTGATGGATCATTATTCTCTTGCTTCTTTCAGAATTCTCTCTTTGTTTATGACATTAGGCAATCTGATAAGTAAGGTTTTGGAGTAAGTCTATTTGGATCTTTTCTGTTTGGGTATGCTGTGTGTGCCAGTTTGGGTGTATTATGTCCCCCAAAATGCCATGATTTTTTAATGCAATCTTATGGGGGCAGATGTATTAGTGTTGATTGGTTTGGAATCTTTGGATTAGGTTGTTTCCATGGAGATGTGACCCACCTAACTGTGGGTAATAACTTTGATTAGATTATTTCCATGGTGGTATGGCCCTTTCCATTCAGTGTGGGTCTTAATTTAATTATTGGAATCCTATCTAAGAGCTCAGACAGAAGGAGCTCACTTTTTCAGCAGAGACAGACATTTTGGAGAGCTGCTGATAGACTCATTTTGGAGATGGCCAGTGAAAGGAGACTTTTGCTGACACTTTGGGGAAGCTAAGAGAGGACAAAGTATCCCAAGTGCAACATTTTGAAGAACACACAGGATCTGAGAGAGGAGCTGGAACACAATCTGGGATCAGCAGACACCAGCCACATGCCTTCCCAGCTAACAGAGGTTTTCTGGATGCCATCGACCTTCCTTCCGTGAAGATATACTCATGTTGATACCTTTATTTGGACATTTTCATGGCCTTCAGACTGTAAATTTGTAACCAAATAAACCCCTTTTAAAAACAAATCCATTTCTGGTATTTTGTATGACAGCAGCATTAACAAACCAGAACACTGTGCTTCTTGAATCTGTAATTTTGTGTGTTTCATAAGAGTTGGGAAATTTTCAGTGATTATTTCCTCTATTATTCTTTCTGCCCCCTTTTCCTTCTCTTCTCATTATGGGACACCCATATCATGTATATTCATATGCCTCATGTTGTCATTCAATTCCAAGAGACCCTGCTCATATTTTTCCATTCTTTTCCCTATCTGATCTTTTGTGTGCATGATTTCTGATGTCCTGTCTTCTAGTTCACTAATAATTTCTTCTGCTTCTTCAAATCTACTGTTGTATGTTTCCATTGTGCTTTTCATCTCTTTTATTGTGCCATTCATTCCCAAAAGTTCTGTCATTTGTTTTTCAAGCTTAAGCATTCTTTTCTATGGTCACCCACTGTCTTCTTTATATCCTTTATCTCTTTTGCCACATTTTCCTTCAGCTTGTTGATTTTATTTGAAAGATTTTTTAGAACATCTTTAATTAGTTGCTTCAACTCCTGTATCTCAGTTGAAGTGTTAGTTTGCTCCTTTGGCTCATCCATATGTTTGTGTTTCTTAGTTTGGCTCATGATTTTTTACTGTCTAGGCATCTGATTTTCTTGATTGGTTTATTATGGAGCTCATTTTAACTCTTTTACCTAAGGTTATCTGTTGGCTGACTTTGTTCTCTCTGTTCTTTGGTGTTCGGTTCAATGTATTCTAGACCTCTAGCATAGCTTCTGTTTAGTTGTTTGGAATTTTTCACCTCTTATTTTTCTGGTTCTTGCCCTGCATCTATGTAACCTTTTTGTGAGAGGGTCTCCCCAGATATGATTGACACCAATCAGATTTTCCCAATACAGACAGGTTCAGGTCTCAAGAGTAGTATGTAATTCATATCAAGTTTGCCTGGGAATGAGATCCTGCAGGTTGTCAGACCCTCAGGTGAAGCCGCCAGACTCTGCTTTTCCTGTCCTGCCCAGCAGGTGGTGCTTTTCAGCCCACAGTTCCCCACCAGTGTAAGGAGTTGATTTGCCTTTACATCTCATCAGCCCCTGTCCCTGCCTGGGGTATGGCTGACTCAAGCTGTTTCTGTTTTCCAGCCCCTGGTGTCTGAGTTCTCCAAAGAAGGGCCACTGATTGAGCTGGGCCCCATCCCTTCTTTTCTTGGGGGAAGTTACATGCTTTAGAGAATTATCTCCCCCATTAGACCCCTTGCTTTGTCTCTTAGACTTATCTTAGCTCTGTCCTTTCCTGGTTCCTCCTGCCAATTGAAAATATCTGAAGCTTTCTCTAGTGAGCTACTTAGAATAGTTTAAAAAAGAAAAATAGGGGAAAAGAAAAAAGAAAGGAAAATAAACAAGAAAAAAAGGAAATCCCTTTTCAGAGCCTTTCCACAGCCCCCAAGTTTTGCCACCAGTCAAGAGCTGGAGCTGGTAGCTGGCTCTGTGCTCCCCCCTTCTAGGGGCACAGCCCCCTTCCAGTACTCTGAGCTCAGCCAACTCCAAAAACTCCATCTTCATCCTTTTTAAAATTTCACTTTTTTTTTCCTGTTAGCCCCACCTTCTCTCTTCCAGGATTAAAGCCACAGTTTTGGCTTTTCTGAACTGCTTTCCCTTGCTCCCAGTAGAGACTACTTAAAGATATGCCCTTTAGGGAATTATCTCCATCACCTGACTAGTTACTCTCAGGCAGCTTTAATTCTACCCTTGCCCAGGGCAGGGCTGAAACCTGAGCATTCCAGCAGCTCTAATGGGGTATTGAAAAGTAAAAAAATAATAATAAAGAAACAGAGAAAGAAAAGAAAAGAGGAACCCTTTTCAGAGCTGGATCCCAGATCCCTGGGTTTGCTAATCAAGAGCCTGAGTTGGTACCTGTTTTTATGTGCCCCTTTTTCTTAGGACCCAGCCCTTTTCCAGTATTCTGAGCTCTTCCAACTCCAAAAGTCTCCATATTTTTGTTCTTGTTGTTAGCACTTCCTCCTCTTTGCCTGGGTGAAAACTCTCAGTTCTTTTCTTGATTGCTCTTGATTGATCTGTGCTAAGAGCTTTTATTCAGCAGTCCAAATTTGTTAATTAAATTTGCAATTGGAGCCTGGTTGAGCCCTCCCCCTTGCTCCCAGCAGAGACTGCTTTTTTCCCCTTGGGTAACTAGCTTCAAGACAGCCTGCCATGCTTGTGGGGGAATGGCACCAGCCCACTGGCTGGGGGAAATTTACAGTTCTTAGCCACAATCTCTGTCATTCCACCCTTTCCAGACTGGTGTACAATGTGTGTCCAGTCACAGAAGTCCCCAAAAAGAGTTGTTCCAGACAGTTCCTGGTTATTTGCTAGCTTCCTTAGAGGAGTATCTAAATTCCACATGTCAGCATTCCACCATCTTGCCCCACCTCCCATAAGTGTTAATATGTTGTATTCTCATTTTTGTTCATCTCCAGATATTTACCAATTTCTCTTGAAATTGCTTCTTTGACCCACTGATTGTTTAAGAGTTTGTTAATTAATGTCCATATATTTGTGAAAGTTCTTGCTCTTTGGTGGTTATTGATTTCCAGCTTCATTCAACTGTGGTTAGAGAAAGTGCTTTGAATAATATCAATCTTTTTAATTTATTAAGACTTGTCCTGTGCATATGATCTATCCTGGAGAACATTCCATGAGCTTTAGAGAAGAATATATAGCCTGGTGTTTGGAGATATAATGATCTATATATGTCTGTTAGGCCTAATTCATTTGTCACCTTGTTTATGTTCTCTGCTTATTGATCCTTTGGTTGTTCTATCAATGGAAGAGAGTGGTGTATTGAGGTCTCTCACAATTATTGTAGAAACGTTTGTTGCTCCCTTCAGTTTTGCCAATGTTTGCCTCTTGTACTTTGGAACTCCTTGTTTGGTGCATAAACATTTATGGTTGTTATTTCTTCCTGGTAAATTGTCCCTTTTATTAATATGTAATGTCCTTCCTTGTCTCTTCTGACATCTTTGCATTTAAAGTCTATCTTGTCTGATATTAGTATAGTTACTACCGCTTTCTTTCAGCTGTAGCTTGCATGGGATATCTTTCCCATATTTTCACTTTCAATCTTTTTGTATCCTTGGGTCTAAGATGAGTCTCTTGTAAACAGCATTAGATGGATCATACTTTTAAATCCATTCTGCCAATCTGTATCTTCTAATTGGGGAGTTTAATCCATTAACTTTCAAAGTTTTTACTCTAAACATTGTTCTTGAATCTACAATCTTATCCTTTTGTTTTTATTTGTCCAATCTATTTTTTCCTCTCTCTCTTTTTATCCTTTAAGTTAGCCTTACTAATACTCTTCCATTCTGTGCTCTCCTCCAGACTTCTCTCTCCTGTCCTTTTTTTCAGCTGACAGAACTCCCTTTAGTATTTCTTGCAGGGCAGGTGTGATAGTTAGGCTCATGTGTCAACTTGGCCAGGTGATGGTGTCAAGGTGTCTGGTCAAGCAATCACTGGCCCAATAATTACTGCAAGGACATTTGTGGCTGGTTTATTAAATTGTCAGTCAGCTGACTGCATCAGTGACTGATTACATCAATGAAGGGCATGTCTTCCTCAATGAGAGAATTCAATCAGCTGGTTTTAATCCAATAAGTTGAAGGCTTTCAAAGGAGAAAGAGAGAGAACTTTCCTTCACTTCTTCTTTGGCTATCCAGTGAAGCATTTCCTGAGGAGTTCATCAAACACCTTCAATGGGTTTGCCAGTTTGCTACCTGCCCTATGGAATTTGGACTCATGCATCCCCACAGTTGCATGAGACAGATTTATAAAATCTCATATTTATAGATATCTCTTGGTGCTTCTGTTTCCCTAGACAACCCTAACTAATACAGCAGGTCTCTTGTTAACAAATTCTCTCAGCATTTGTTTTTCTGTGAAAATTTTAAACTCTCCCTCACTTTTGAAAGACAAATTTGCTGGATAAAGAATTTTTGACTGGCAGTTTTCTCTTTCAGAATCTTAAATATATCATACCACAGCTTTCTTGCCTCCATTGTGCACACTGAGTAGTCAGAATTTAGTCTTATGTCACTTCCCTTATATGTGGTGAATCTCTTTTCTCCTGCTGCTTTCGGGATTTTCTCCTTCTTTTCAGCATTTCACAGTCTGATTAGTATGTGTATTGGAGTGGCCCTATTTGGATTTATTCTATTTGGAGTTTATTGGGCTTCTTTGATTTGCATATTTATGTCTTTTGCAGTGTTTGGGAAGTTTTCCCCAATTATCTCCTCAGATAATCTCCCTAGCCCTTTACTCTTCTCCTCTCCTTCTAGGACACAAATATTCTTATATTTGTGTGCTTTTTGTCCACCCTTTCCTTGAGAACCCATTCAATTTTTCCCATCCTTTTCACCATTTGTTCTTTAGTGCATTTGAATTCAGTTGCTCTATCTTCTAGTTCACTTAGTCTTTCTTCTGACTCTTCAACTCTGCTGTTGATCTACAGTATCTTACATTGCTGTAAGATCTGCTATTTTTCTATTTATTCTTTAAAATTCTTCTTTATACTCTTCTAGTGTCTTCTTGCTATCCCTTGTATCTTTAGCCAATACATTGAAGTTATTTAGGAGATTTTTATGAGCATCTTTGATTAGTTATTCCAAATTGTGTATCTCTTTCAGCTTTTTAATTTGATCATTTGGCTTGGCCATACCTTCTTGCATTTTCATATACTTAGTGATTTTTTTGTTGATTTCTAGGCATTTGATTATCTTGATACAGTTATTTTGAAAGTTTATTTCCCTTTCTCATCTAAGATTTTGTAGTAGCTTGAATTTGTGTTGGTCTCTTTTGGCACTTGGTTTGTCAGTAATTCCCAGCCAAACCAAGGCTGGGCCTCATGCAGGAGGTGTAACTCTATTTGAAGGTCTATTAAAGTCTGAGCAGAAATGCAGTTTACCAGAGATCATTTTCCCTTTCTTTCCAGTATATGGTGCTCTTGGGTCACCTTGTACCCTTAAGCACACCCCTCTCCAACTGTGGCAGCTAGCTGGGCAGGTTCCATACCAGGTAAAAATCCAGCCAAGGCCACAGGTCTTCATGCACAATGAAACCCACCAACCCTGGTATTGGGGCATGGGCACTGTGCAACTTGATGGAGAATCCACTTATGGGCACAATGTGTCTGGTGATTCCAAGGCTCTCACATGAAATCACCATGGGCTGTGGGACTGAAAGTTTCAACTTCCCCTGCCTGCAGCCAGCCTGGGTGTGCCTGGCACTGAAGTGTTACTCACTCCCTCATCCCTGTCTCTCCACCTGTGCACACCATGAGTGCTCCAGGCCTCCAAGGAGAAAGGATATGGTCAATGGGACCCAGCCAATTGTCAGATCAGCTGTGCTCTACACCCCCCTCCCCCAGAGTGGAGGGCCTCCAAAACTCCCCCCAAACCAGTTGCCTTAGGGATGGATGAAGGCACTGTGCACCACAGCAAGATCACTCTGTGTGGATAAACCAATACTGCTGGTTCCCAGGTTCCCACACAGGAGGTCCTGGTTGTGGAGCTGAGAGGGAGGATTGCCCCTGCTGGCTGCAGAGGTGGGGTTGAAGGAGCACACCACTCTTTGGCACCCACTCCAGCCTCTGCTTAGCAGCAAGCCCCAGGCATGGTCACTATTGAATAAAGTCCTCCCATACTGTCAGTCATAATTTCTCTGCTTTTTCATCAAGGTTATCCATATATAGTGTTGAAATTCCTCTTTGGTCACTCATACCCTAGAACCACTGTCCCAGTCAATTTCTGTCTCTTCTCTACTTGTTCTACATTGGAGGAGAGATCTCTGCCTATCCTATTCAGCCATCTTCCTGGAAGTCTCATTCAGCAACTGATTTTTTAAAAATAGGATTTTATTGAGCTATATTCACATAGCAGATAATCATCCAATCAATAGTTCACAGTATCATCAAATAGTTGTGAATTCATCACTACAATCACTTTTTGAACATTTTTGTTACTCCAAAAAATGATAAAAATATAAATATAAATAAAAGGGCACCCAAAACATCCCATACACCTTATCTCTCCTATCATTTACTTATTTTTGTTTTTTATTTCTTACTCAACTGTCCATAACTAGATAAAGGGAGAGTCTGTCACAAGGTTTTCACAATTACACAGTCACATCATAAAAGCTATATAGTTATACAATTGTATTCAAAAATCAAGGCTACTGGTTACAGTTCAAAAGTTGCAGGTATTTCCTTTCAGCTATACTAATATACTAAAAACTGAAAAGGAATATCTATATAATACATAAGAATAACTTCAAGAATGATCTCTCAACTCTATCTGAAATCTCTTTGCCACCAAAACTTTATTTTGTTTCATTTATCTTCCCTCTTTTGGTCAAGAAAGCATTCTCAGTCCCATGATACCAGGGCCAGGCTCATCCCTGGGAGTGATATCCCTCATTGCCAGGGACACTTACACCCTGGGAGTCATGTCCCATGTAGGGTGGAGGGTTGTGAGTTTATTTTCAGATTGGCTGAGAGAGAAAAGCCACATATGAGAAACAAAAGTTCTCTAGGGGTGCCTCTTAGATATAATTATAAGTAGGCTTAGCTTCTCCTTTGCAGGAATAAGTTTCATAAGGGCAAGACCCAAGATGGAGGGCTTGGCTTATAAAATTGGTAGTCTCCAATACTTATGAGAATATCATGAATTCCCCAGGTTGGGAATTTTAATATTTCCACATTTCCCCCCAGTCCCTCAAGGGGACTATGCAAATACTTTTTTATTCTCTGCCCAAATTACTCTGGGATATATCAGGGCATCACATTAACCTGTACATACCAACAAGTTCTCACTCCCTATTCAAAGTCCCATGTAATTTTGGTGTTTGAATAAACTGACCATACAAGTTAAATTAGACAGGGTGCTACAAAAAATATAAATTTTGCACCAAATAAACATCTCTTCCTTTGGTCTCATGCAGAATGGCAACTGATTTTTGACAAGGGTCAAAGACCATTCAATTGGGAAACAATTGTCTATTCAACAAATAGTGCTGGGGGAATTTGATCTCCATTTGCAAAATAAAAGGAGGATCCCTACCTCACACTTGTTATGAAAATCAACTCAAAATTTACCAAAGACCTAAATATAATAGCCAGAACTATCAAACACCTAGGAGAAAATGTAGAGATGCATCTTCAGGACCTTGTGTTAGACAATGGTTTCTTAGGTTTTACACATAAATTGCAAGCAACAAAAGAAAAAAAGATAAACTGGATCTAATTAAAATAAAAAACTTTTGGGTCTCCAAGGACTTAATCATGAACATAAAATGACAACTTACAAAAATGGAGAAAATATTTTGAAACCTCATATCTGATAAAATTTAATATCCAGAATGTGTAAAGAAATCTAGCTTAACAACAAAGATAAACAATCCAATTTAAAAAGTGGCATAAGACTTGAATAGACATCTCTCCAAAGAAGACATAAAATTGCCAAAAAGCACATGAAAAGATGCTCAACACCATTAGCCATCAGGGAAATGCAAATGAAAACCACAAAGAGATACCCTTTCACAATCATTAGAATAAATGCTATTTTAAAAATGGTAAATTCCAAGTGTTGGAGAGGATGTGGAGAAATAGGAACACTCTTTCATTGCTTGTGGCAATATAAAATGGTGCAGCCACTGTGGAACAGTTTGGTTGGTCCTCACAAATTTAAGTGTACAATTACCTGTGACCTGATAATCCCACTACCAGGTATATACCCAGAAGAACTGAAAGCAGGCACTTGAACTAATTTTTGCATGCATATTTTCATAGCAGAATTATTCACAATTGCCATAAGATGTAAGCAAATAAGTGTCTGTCAGCTGAAGAATGGTTAAACAAAATGAAACTACATACAATGGAATATTATTCAGGATTAAAAAGGAATGAAGTTATGATGCATGTGACAACTTGTAGGAACCTTCAGGACATCAAGTTGAGTGAAATAAACCAGACCCAAAAAGACAAATATAGTATGATCTCATGGATATGAAATAATTAAAATAAGCAAACTCATATGATCAGAATCTAGAATATAGGTTACCAGGTGTGGGTGTGGGGAGAGGGAATAGGAAGTTAGGGCTTAAAATGTACAGTTTTCCTGTTTAGAATGATGGAAATGTTTTGTTAATGGATGGTGGTGATGGTAGCATAACATTGTGAAAGTAATTAGCAGCACTTTAATATATATCTGAATGTGGTCAGAAAAAATGTTAGACTGTATATATGGTAACATAATAAAAATTTTTAAAAATCCAAGGCCCTGTACTACACAACAATAAACCCTAAGTTAAACAATAGACTATAGTTAATAGTACAATTATAAAAATGTACTTTCTTCAATTGTAACAAATGTTCTACATCAATGTATGTGCTAGTAATAGGGTGATATATGGGAATCCTGTATTTCATGCCAGATTGTTCTGTAAACTCACAACTTTTCTAATAAAGAGGAAAAAAGCATCTCTATTTGCATATTACATGATCTACACTTTGAAAATTCCTAAGAAGCCATGAGAAAGCTACTAGAGCTAGTAAGGAATTTAGCAAAGTTGCATGGAACAAAATCAACAGAAAAAAATCAGTCATGTGACTATACACCAGCAATGAACAATCTGAAAAGGAATTTGAGATAATTTCATTTATAATAACACCTAAAATAAAATATCTAGGAATAAATTTTATCAAAGCAGTGAAAGTCTTCTACACTGGAAAATATAAAACAGCTGAAAGAAATTAAAGAAGGCCTAAGTTAATGAAAGACATCACATTTTTATAGATTGGAGAACTTAATATTATTAAGATGTCAATACCACCCATACCAATCTACAGATTCAATGCAACCCATTGGAATTCCAACAGCTTTTTTTTTTTAGCAGAGATGGAAGTGCTATCATCAAATTTATATGGAACTGCATGGGGCCCTAACTAGCCATAACCATGTTGATAAAGAAGAACATATTTGGATGACTTAACATTTCCTGATTTCAATACTTCTACAAAGCTACAATAGTCAAAGAAGTGAGGTTATGGCAGAAGCATTGACACACAGACTAAAGGAATAGAATTGTGAGTCCCAAAATAAATCAACTCATCTATAGCTAAATAATTTCTGACAAAGTGCCAAGGCCATTCAATGGGGAATGAAGAGTGCCTTCAATAAATGGTGCTGTGAAAACTGACTGTCCCAATGCAAATGAATCAAGTTTGATCCCTATCTCACATCATAATTAAAAATTAACTCAAAATGGGCAAAGAATTATATATAAGTGCTAAACCCATAAAACCTTTAGAAGAAAACATAGGATAAGATCTTCATAGCCTTTAATTTGCCAATGTATTCTTAGATATGATACAAAAGTATAAACACCAAAATAAAAAATAGATAAATTGGACTTCATCAAAATTAAAAACTTTTGTGCATGAAAGCTCATTGTCAAGAAAATGAAAAGACAACTTTCAGAATGGCAGGAAATAGTTGTGAGCCATATATCTGAAAAGGGTATAATATCCTGAATATATAAAGTACTCCTACAACTCAACAACAAAAAGACTAGCAATACAATTACAAAATGGGTGAATTACTTGTATAGTCATTTCTCCAAAGATATTAAAATGGCCATTAAGTACATGAAAAGACCATCATTAACAATTAGGGAAATGCAAATCAAAGCCACAATGAGGTAACACCTTCTGATCCCTGAATGGATATTATTTTAAAATAGATAACTTCTGACAAGGTTGCTGAGAAATGGGAACCCAAGTACATTATTGTTGGGAATATAAAATGGTGTAGTCACTGTAGGTAACAGTTTGGCTGTTCCTCAAAAATTTACACACAGAAATATCATATGTCCTGGCAATCACACTTCTAGGTATATAACAAAAAGAATTGGAAGCAGGAACTCAGATATGTGTACATCAGTGTTCATTGCAGCATTATTCACAATAGCTCAAAGGTGGAAGCAATTGACATATCTGTCAACAGATGAATGGATACTAACAAAATGTGGTATACACATACAGTGGAATATTATTTGGCCATAAACTAGAATAAAGTTCTAATACATGTTACAGCATGGATGAACCTTGAAAACATTATGCTAAGTAAGCCAGACACAAAAGTAAAAATATTGTAAAATTGACTTATATGAAATATCTAGAATAAGCAACTTCATACATTCAGAAAGTAGATGAGAGATTAAAAGAGGCTGGAAAGTGGGGTTGGGTGGAGAAGGGAAGTTACTGCTTTCTGTTTGGGGTGATGCTGAAGTTTTGGTGATGGTTGGTGGTTATGGTTGCACAACCTTGTGAATATATTTAATACCACTGTATTATACACTTAAAATTGTTAAAATGGCAAATTTTATGTTATATCTGTAAACAGACTAAAATTTTTTAAGACTATTATTTCTCTGTTGTACTGCTTTTTTTCCCATGTGAAAGATCAGTTGACTATATTTCCATGGGTCTATTTCTGAGCTCTCTATTCTATTTATTTGTTCTATTTGTGCATTCCTTCATCAAAACCATGCTGTCTTGATCACTGTAACTTTATAGTAAGACCTGAAGTTGAGTAATGTCTGTTCTCCAATTTTGTACTTCTTCAGAATTGTTGGCTATTCTGTGTCTTTTGCATTTCCATATTAAATTTAAAATCAGTATTTCAATACCCACAACATTGCTTACTGAGATTGGACTGAAATTTTGTTGAATCTATAGATCAAGTTGGGAAGAATTGAGATCTTATTAATGTTGTCTTCCTATCCATGAACATGGACTATCTCTCAATTTATTTAGATCTTTGATGTATTTCTTCAGAATTTTGTAGTTTGCCACTTAAATATTGTATATATTTTATTAGTTTACACTTAAGTGTTTACTTTTTTAATGTTAATGTAAATTGTATTGTGTTTCTGTTTTCAAATTTCAAATGTTCATCACTGGTATATTAATCTTGTACCCTGTGACCTTGATATAAATGCATATTAGTTCTAGGAATTTTTTGCTGATTCTTTGAGATTTTCTAAATAGACAGTCACACCATCCTTGAACAAAGTCAGTTTCATTTCTTCCTTCCTACTCTGTGTACTTTTTATTTTCTTCTCTTGCCTTATTGCACAATTTAGGACTTCCAGTACAATAGCAAATAGGGGTAATGAGGGGAGTATATTTGCCTTGTTCCCAATCTTATGGAGAAAGCATTAAGTATGATGTTAGCTGTAGGGTTTTTGTAGATGTTCTTGATCATGGTGAGGAATTTCCCCCTCTATTCCTAGTTTGCTGAGAGTTTTAATAATAAGTGGGTGTTGGATTTGTCAAATTCTTTTTCTGCAACAGCTGATATGATCATATGATTTTTCTTCTTCAGCGTTTTGATGTGGCAGATTGAATTAATTGATTTTCAAATGTTGAACCAACCTTGCATACCTGGATTAAATCCTACATGGACATGATGTATAATTCTTTTCATACATTGTTAGATACAATTTGCTAATATTTTGTTGAGGATGTTCATATCTATGTTCATGAGAGATAATGGCCTCTAGTCTTCCTTTCTTGTAATGTCTTTATTTGGTTCAGTACTAGAGAAATTCTGGCCTCATATAATGAACTAGGAGGTCTAGCCTCTGCTTCTACTTTCTGGAAGAGATTGTAGAATATTGTTATCATTTCTTCCTTAAATATTTGGTGGCACTCACTAGTAAAACCAACTGGGCCTGGTGCTCTTTTTTTGAATATTGTTAATTCAATTTCTTTGATGTAGTCCTTTCAGGTGATCTACTGCTCTTTGTGTGACATTTTTATAGTTTGTGTGTCTTTCAAAGAATCAATCCATTTCATCTAAGTTATCAAATTTGTGGTCATAGCATTGTTCATAATATTCCTATATTATCCTTTTAATTTCCACAGGATCAGTAGAGATGACCTGTGTTTTATTTCTGATATCAGTAATTAGTGTCTTCTTTCTTTTTCATCTTGGTTATCCTGACTAGAGGTTTATCAATTTTGTTGCTCTTTACAGAGAACCAACTTTTGGTTTCATTAGTTTTCTTTATTGTTTTCCCATTTTGAATTACATTGATTTCTATTCTACTTTTTATTCTTTATTTTGTTCTCCTTGCTTTAAGCTTAAATTGATCTACTTTCTCTTGTTTCCTAAGGTGGAAGCTGATTTACCTTAGATCTTTCTTCTTTGGTAATACATGGATTCAATACTATAAATTTACCACACTGCTTTCATGGCATCCCACAAATTTTGATAATTTGTGCTTTTATTTTCATTTTTTTAAAAACACTTAAAATTTTATTTTGAGATTTCTTCTTTGACCCATGTGCTACTTAGATGTGTGGTGATTTCTGTTATTGATTTCTAGTTTAATTCCATTGTGGTCTGAGAACATACTTTGTGTGATTTGTATTCTTGTAAATTTCTTCAATTTTGTTTATGGCCCAGAATGTGTCTGTGTTGGTGAGTGTTACCTGTGAGCTTGAGCAGAGTGTGTATTCTGCTATTGTTGGATAAAGTATTCTATAAATGTCAATAAATCCAGTTGTTCAATGGTGCTGTTCATTTCAACCATATTCTTAATTATTCTACACCTGCTGGACCTATCAATTACTGAAAGTAGGGTGTGGAAGTCTCCAACTATATTAATGGATCTATTAATTTATCCTTGATGTTCTATCAGGTTTTAAAAATAATTTTTACTAGAAAAATTGTGGGTTTACAGAAAAATCATACAGAAAATACAGAATTCCCATATACTCCTCCCATTAATATTTTGAAACAGTGTGGTACCTTTGTTACAATTGATGAAAAACTATTATTATAATTGTACTTTTAACTATAGTCTGTGGTTTACATTAGGGTGCCCTGTTCATGCTGTGAATGGTTTTTAAAAAATATTTTATTCTAATAGCATATATACAATCTATCATTTTTGCCTCATTTTGAAGCTTTGTTGGGAGGTGCATACACATTAAAGATTGTTATGTCTTCTTGGAGAATTGACCCCTTCATCATTATATAATGCCCTTCATTATCCCTGATAATTTCCCATGCTCTGAAGTCTACTTTGTCTGAAGTTAATATAGCTACTCCCACTTTCTTTAGTTAGTGTTAGCATGGTACATTTTTCTCCATCCCTTTATTTTTTTCCCGGTCTTACAATTTATTACAAAATCGCAATAATCAAAACAGCATGATACTGGTACAGGGACAGACATATAGACCAACAGAATCAAATTGAGTACAGAAATCAACTCTAATATTTATGACCAACTGATTTTTTAAAAATAGCTACCAGTATGTTTTTCATTTTATATTATTTTTGTTTTAATTTCTTTAGTTAATTTTTAATGCTATTTTATTGAGATATATTCACACACCATATAATTCATCCAAAGTATGCAATAAATGGCTCACAGTATCATCATATAGTTGTGCATTCATCACAATCAATTTTAGAACATTTTCATTACTCCAAAATAAAGAAAAAAAATAAAAATGAAAAGGAACACACAAAACATCCCATACCCTTTCTCTCCCACCTATTATTTACATATATATTTTTTCTTTATGTTATTACTCATCTGCCCATACACTTGGATAAAGGGAGTGTCAGTCACAAGGTTTTCATAATCACACAGTCACATAATAAAAGCTATATAGTTATACAATCATCATAAAGAATCAAGTCTACTGGATTACAGTTCAACAGATTCAGGTATTTCCTTCCAGCTATTCTAATACACTAGAAACTAAAAAGGAGTTATCTATATAATGCATAAGAATAACCTCCAAAATGACCTCTTGACTCTATTTGAAATCTCTTAGCCACTGAACCTTTATTTCATTTCTTTTCCCTTTTTTGGTAAAGAAGGCTTTCTGAATACCACAATTCCAGGGCCAGGCTCATCCCTGGGAGTCATATCCCATGTTGTCAGTGAGACTTACACCTCTAGGAGTCATGTCCCTATAGAAGGGAGTATAGTGAGTTTATTTTCAGGTTGGCTGAGAGAGAGACGTCACATTTGAGCAACAAAAGATGTTCTCTGGGGTGACTCTTAAGGCATAATTATAAGCATGCCCAGCTTCTTCTTTGCAGGAATGAGTCTCATAAGAGCAAACCCCAAGATTGAGAGCTTGGATTATTAGATTGGGAGTCCCTAATGCTTGTGAGAATATCAGGAATTCCCCTGGTGGAGTTTAATATTTCCACATGTTTCCCCAATCCCTCAAGGGGACTTTACAAATACTTTTGTATTTTCTACCCAAAATATTCTGGGATGTATTGGGGTATTACAATTAACCTGTACAGAATAACAAGATCTCATCCCCTATTTCAGGTTTCATGTAATTATGTTGTTTAAACAAACTGGCCATACAGGTTAAATCAGATAGTATGCTACAGAGAATATAAATTTTATAACAAATAAACATCTCTTAAATAACAGTTAAAACTGAGGAATAGAAGTGACTGCTGTAAGAGCTTACAATCTAGGAACCTTTACAATAAGACTTATTGAACATTCAGTACTCCTACATCATCAATTGCCCAATCTCTACCCACATTCTATCCCTGATGAACTATGATCCCGAATTCAAGTCTCAGTATTTGCTCATTATAGTTAGTTTATATTAGTGAGGCTTTACAATATTTGTCCTTCTGTTGCTTGTTAATTTCATACAACATAAGTCATCAAGGTTCATTCACCTAGTTGCATGCCTCACAACTTCATTCCTTCTTGCAGCTGCTCAATATTCCATTGTATGTATACACCACAGTTTGCCTTTCAGTTCACCCACTGATGTACTGTTAGGCCACCTCTGTCCATTGCAAATCGTGAATACTTCCACCATAAACACCAGTGTGCCAATGCCTATTTGTGTACCTGCTTTCAGTTTCCCTGAGTATATACCAAATAATGGGATTGCAGGTTCATATGACACCATATACTTAGCCTCCTGTGGGACCACCACACTGACCTCCAGATGGCCTGCACCATTCTACTTCCTTATCAAGAGTGAATAGGTATCTCTCTCTATCCACATCTTCTCCAGCACTTGTATACTTCTGTTTATTTTTAAACAGTTTTATTCACACACCACATGATCTATCCTAAGTGAATAATCAATAACTCCTGGTATAATCACATGGTTATGCATTCACCACCCCAACCTATAATAGAACATTTCCATTTATTCCCCAAAGAAAGAAGAGGACAAAAATAAAAGAATATAGAATAAAAAGATTTAAAAGGAGAAACAACAACAGCAACAAGAATCCCATACCCCTTCCTTACATCTTCCTCTATTACATTTAGCTTTGGTATATTGCCATTGCTACAATTAATGGAAGAATATTAGAATGTTACTGTTAACTGTAGACACTAGTTTGCATTAATTGTATTTTTCCAATATACCATCCCATTTTTAACACCTTTCAATGTTGACATTCACTTGTTCTCCCCCATGTAAAGACTTTCTTATATTTCTACATTTAATCACCAACATTGTCCACTCTAGGTTTTGCTAAGTAATACAGTCCCAGTTTTTATCCTCTATCTTTCCTTCTGGTGTCATACATGCCCCTTGCCTTCCTATTTCAACCATACTCACACTCAGCTTTTTTCATTATACTTACAATATTTTGCTGCCATCAGATAGTATTGTGCTATCCATTTCTGGATCTTATCAATCCTGTTGAACATTCTGTACTCCTTCAACAGAAAATGCCCAATCTCTACCCTCTTTCTACCTCCTGATAACCTGTGTTCTTAATTTAACACTCAGTGTTTGCTCATTATGTTTAGTTCATATTAGTGAGACCATACAGTATTTGTCCTTTTGTTTCTGGCAAATTTCACTCAACATAATGCCCTCAAGGTTCATCCCCATTGTAACATGCATCATGACTTTATTCTGTCTTACAGGTGCATAATATTCCATCATATGTGTATATCACAGTTTGTTTATCCACTAGTCCATTGGTGGACATTTGGGCTGTTTCCATTTCTTGGCAATCATGAATAATGCTGCTATAAACATTAGTGTACAAATGTCCATTTTTGCCCTAGCCTTCAGTTCCAACAAGTATATACCTAGTATTGGGATTGCTGGATCTTACGGCAATTCTATACTTAGCTTCCTGAGGAACCCCTGAATAGCCTTCCAGAGCAGTTGCAGCATCCTTCTACATTCCCACAGTGAATAAGTGTACCTCTTTCTCCACATCTTCTCCAAAACTTGTAGTTTTCTGTTTTTTTTTTTTTAATATTGGCCATTCTAGTAGGTGTGAGATGATATCTCATTGTGGTTTTGATTTTCATTTCCATATTAGCTAGTGAAGTTGAGCATCTTTTCATATGTTCTTGAGCCATTTGTATTTCATCTTTGGAAAAGTGCCTGTCCATGTCTTTTTTTAAAACATAATTTTATTTAGATATATTCTCACAGCATACAATCCATAATTTTATTTAGATATATTCACACACCATACAGTCAATGGTTCACAGTCTCATCACATATTTGTGTATTCATCACCATCATTTTTAGAACATTTACATTACTCCATAAAAATAAATTAAAAGATAAAAGAAGACCCCAAACATCCCATATCCCTTACCCCTCCCTCTTACTGATAACTAGTACTGCAGTCTAACCAGTTTTAAGACTCACAATAGAGTTAGGTTAACAAACATGGTGGTTGTATATTTCTGTTTATTTTTTGAACAGTTTTATTCACACACCATACAATCCATCCTAACTGTACAATCAATGGTTCCTGGCATAATCACATAGTTATACATTCACCACCACAGTCTATATAAGAGCATTTCCATTTCTTCTACAAAGAAAGAAGAGAAAAGAGAAAAAAAGGGAAACAACAACCATATGCATCCCATACCTCACCCTTAAATCTCCCTCTTATTAAAATTGGCTTTGGTGTATTGCCCTTGTTACAATTAATGAAAGAAAACTACAATGTTACTGTTAACCATAGACCCTAGTTGCATTCAATGTAGTTTTTCCATATACCATCCAATTTTTAACTCCTTGCAATGGTGACATTCAATTGTTCTCCCTCAAGGAAAAACTTTATTATATTTGTACATTTACTCATCATACTTGTCCACTCTAGGCTTTGCTATGTTATTCAGTCCCAGTTTTTATCCTCTATCTTTTCTGCTGGTGTCATGCATACCCCTAGCTTTTCTCTTCCAACCATACTCACGTTCAGTTTTATTCATTATACTTAAAATACTGTGCAAACACCACATAGTATTGTGCTATCCATTTCTGGATCATTAAAATCAATCCTGTTGGACATTCTGTACTTCTTCAGCATCAAGTGCCCAAACTCTACACCCTTTCTATCTCCAGATAACATGTGTTTCAACTTTAATTCTCAGAGTTTGCTCATTATAGTTAGGTCATATTAGTGAGACCATACATTATTTGTCCTTTTGTTTCTGGCTAATTTCATTCAAAATAACGTTCTCAAGGTTTATCCACATTACATGCTTCATTTCTTTATTCTGCCTTATAGCTGCATAATATTCCTTAGTATGTATATACCACAGTTTGTTTATCCACTCAACCATTGATGGACATTTAGGTTGTTTCCATACCTTGGCAATTATGAATAATGCCTCTATGAACATCAGCTTACAAATGTCCACTCCTGTACTAACTTCAGTTCCTCTAAATATATACCAAGAAATAGGATTGCTGGATCATACAGCAATTATATACTTATCTTCCTGAGAACTGCCAAATGGCCTACCAGAGTGGTTGCACAATTTTACTTTCCCACCAACAGCAAATGAGTGTACCTGATTCTCCTCATCCTCTACAGCACTTGTAATCTTCTGGGTTTTTTTTTTTTGTTGTTTGTTTGTTTATTTGGTAATGGCCAGCCATTCTAATAGTTGTGAGATGATATCTCATTGTGGTTTGATTTGCATTTCCCTAATAGCTAGTGAAGTTGAGCATCTTTTCATATGCTTTTGAGCCATTTGTATTTCCTCTTTGCAAAAGTGCCAATCCATGTTTTGCCCATTTTATAATTGGGTTGTCTTTTTTGTTGTTGAGTTATAACTTTGTCTTTATATGTTCTGGATATTAAACCCTTATCTATATGTGGTTTCCAAATATTGTCTCCCATTGCATGGGCTGCCTTTTTACTTTCCTGACAAAGTACTTTGAGGAAAAAAAGTGTTCAATTTTGAGGCAATCCATTTATCTATTTCTTCTTTCATTGCTCGCACTTTGGGTGTAAGGTCTAGGAAACTACCTCCTATTACAAGATCTTTAAGATATTTCCCTACATTTTATTCCAAAAATTTTATGGTCTTAACTCTACTATTGAGGCCTTTAATCCACTTTGAGTTAATTTTTGTGTAAGGTGTGAGGAGTCCTCTTTCATTCTTTTGGATATGGGTATCCAGTTCTCCAAACACCACTTACTAAAGAGGCTGCTTTGTCCCAGTTGCATTGGCTTGACCTCTGTATCAAAGATCAATTGTCCATAGATGACAGGGTCTATCTGAACACTCAATTTGATTCCGTTGGTAGGCATATCTATCTTTATGCCAGTACCATGCTGCTTTGACCACTGTAGCTTTGTAATCTGCTTTAAGGTCAGGTAGTGTGAGACCTCCCAAAAATTTCATTCCTCTTTCTCAGGATATTTTTGGTTGTTTGGGGCACCCTGCCATTCCAAATAAATTTAGTTAGTTGGTTCTTCTATTTCTGCAAATTAAGTTGTCAGGATTTTAATTGATATTGCATTGAATCTATAAATCAATTTGGGTAGAATTGACATCTTAACTCTATTTAGTTTTCCAATCTATGAACACAGTATGTCCTTCAATTTATTTAGATCCTCTGTGATTTTTTTAAGCAATTTCTTGTAGTTTTCTGTGTATAGGTATTTTGTAGCCTTGGTTAAGTTTTTTCCTAAATATTTGATCCTTTTGGTTGCTATTGTAAATGGAATTTTTTTCTTGATTTCCTCCTCATATTCCTCATTACTAGTGTATAGAAACACTACTAATTTTTTCCTATTCATCTTGTACCTTGCCGCTTTGCTGTATTCATTTTTTTTAGCTCTAGTAGTTTTGCTGTAGTTTTTCAGGATTTTCTTCAAATAAGATCATGTCATCTGCAAACAGTGAAAGTTTTACTTCTTCCTCTCCAATTTGAATGCATTTTTATTTCTTTTTCTTGCCTAATTGCTATAGCTAGAACTTTCAGCACAATGTTGAAGAACAATGGTGACAGTAGGCATCCTTGTCTTGTTCCTGATCTTAGAGGGAAGGCTTTCAGTCTCTCCCCATTGACTATAATGTGGACTGTGGCCTTTTCATATATTCCCTTAATCATGTTGAAGAAGTTTCCTTCTATTCCTAGCCTGTGAAGTGTTTTCATCCAGAAATGATGCTCAATTTTGTCAAATGCCTTTTGCCCATCAATCAAGATGATCATGTGATATTTCCCCTGTGATTTATTGATGTGGTGTTACATTTATTGATTTTCTTTTGTTGAACCAGCCTTGCATACCTTTAATAAATCCCACTTGGTCATGGTGTATAATTCTTTGAATGTGCCACTGGATTTGATGTGCAAGTATTTCGTTGAGGATTTTTGCATCTATATTCATTAGAGAGATTGGTCTATAGTTTTCTTTTCTTGTAGTATCTTTGTCTGGCTTTGGTATTAGTGTGATATTGGCTTCATAGAATGAGTTAGGTAGCTTTCTCTCCTCTTCAATTTTTTAGAAGAATTTTAGTAGGATTGATATTAATCCTTTCTTGAATGTTTGGTAGAATTCTACGTGAGGACATCTGGTCCTGGACTTTCCTTTTTTGGGAGCTTTTTGACGATTGATTCAATCTCTTTACTTGTGATTGTTTTGTTGAGATCATCTACTTCTTCCTTAGTCAGTGTTGGTTGTTCATTATTTTCTAGGAAATTGTCTATTTCATCTACATTGTCTACTTTATTAGCACATAGTGGCTCATAGTGTCCTCCAATTGTCTCCTTTATTTCTCTGGGATCAGTAGTTTTGTCCCTTTTATATTTCTGATTTTATTTGCACCCACTCTCTTTTTGTTTTTGTTAGCCTAGCTAAGTGTCCATCTATTTTATTGATTTTCTCAAAGAACCAACTTCTGGTTTTGTTTATTCTCTGCTGTTTTCATGTTGTCAATTTCATTTATTTCTGCTCCAATCTTTGTTATTTCTTTCCTTTTGTTTTTTTGGGGGGTTTAGTTTGCTATTCTTTCTCTAGTTCCTCCAGGTGAACAGCTAATTCCTTAATTTTTGCTCTTTCTTCTTGTCTAATATAGGTGTTTAGGGCCTTAAATTTCCCTCTCAACACTGCCTTTGTTGCCTCTCATAAGTTTTGAAATGTTTTTTTTTTTCATTTTCATTTGCCTCAAGATATTTACTAATTTCTTTTGTAATTTCTTTCTTGACCCACTGGCTGTTTAAGAGTGTGTTGTTTAGCCTTCATATATTTGTGAATTGTCCAACCTTCTGCCTGTTATTGATTTCCCACTTCATTCCATTATGATCTGAGAAAGTGTTTTGTATAATGTCAATATTTTTAAATTTATTGAGACTTGCTTTGTGACCAACCATGTGGTCTATCCTAGAAAATGATCCATGAGCACTTGAGAAAATTGTGTATTCTCCTCTTGTGAGGTGAAGTGTTCTATAAATACCTGTCAAGTCTAGTTCATTTATCATACTATTCAACATCTCTGTTTCCTTATTGGTCCTCTGTCTAGATGTTCTATCCATTGATGAGAGCAATATATTTAAGAGTCCAACTATTAGTGTAGAGGTGTCTATTTCTCCCTTCAGTGTTGTCAGTGTTTGCCTCATGTATCTATGGGCACTGTGGTTCAGTGCATAAATACGTATGATTGTTATGTTGTCTTGATGAATTGCTCCGTTTTATTAATACATGGTTTCTTTCTTTGTCTCTTTTAATTGCTTTATATTTGAAGCCCATTTTTTTCTGATATTAGTATAGCTACCCCCCTCTTTTCTGGTTGTTGTTTGTGTGAAATATCTTTTTCCAGCCTTTTACTTTGAACATGGTTTTGTCCTTGGGTCTAATGTGTGTCTTTTTTAGACAGGATTTTGATGGGCCTGTTTTTTAATCCATTCTGCCAGTCTATGTCTTTTGAACGGGGAGTTTAATCCATTAACTTTTTTTCTTAATCTTCATTTTATTGAGATATATTCACATACCACGCAGTCATACAAAACAAATCGTACATTCGATTGTTCACAGTACCATTACATAGTTGTACATTCATCACCTAAATCAATCCCTGACACCTTCATTAGCACACACACAAAAATAACAATAATAATTAAAGTGAAAAAGAGCAAATGAAGAAAAAAGAACACTGGGTACCTTTGTTTGTTTGTTTCCTTCCCCTATTTTTCTACTCATCCATCCATAAACTAGACAAAGGGGAGTGTGGTCCTTATGGCTTTCCCAATCACATTGTCACCCCTTATAACCTACATTTTTATACAAATGTCTTCGAGATTCATGGGTTCTGGGTTGTAGTTTGATAGTTTCAGGTATCTACCACCAGCTACCCCAATTCTTTAGAACCTAAAAAGGGTTGTCTAAAGTGTGCATAAGAGTGCCCACCAGAGTGACCTCTCGGCTCCTTTTGGAATCTCTCTGCCACTGAAGCTTATTTCATTTCCTGTCACATCCCCCTTTTGGTCAAGAAGATGTTCTCCATCCCACGATGCCGGGTCTACACTCCTCCCTGGGAGTCGTATTCCACGTTGCCAGGGAGATTCACTCCCCTGGGTGTCTGATCCCACGTAGTGGGGAGGGCAGTGATTTCACCTTTCAAGTTGGCTTAGCTAGAGAGAGAGGGCCACATCTGAACAACAAAGAGGCATTCGGGAGGAGGCTCTTAGGCACAATTATAGGGAGGCCTAGCCTCTCCTTTGCAGCAACAGTCTTCCCAAGGGTAAATCCTGTGGTAGAGGGCTCAACCCATCAAACCACCAGCTCCCTATGTCTGTGGTCATGTTAGCAACCATCGAGGTGAGGTAGGCCAATACCCCTGCATTCTCCACAGGCTCCTCAAGGGGGCTCTACATATTTTTTTCCTCATTTTTTTTTTAAAATCAACTGTAGAAAAAATAAAAAAATAATTAAAATAATTAAAAAAAACATACAATAAAAGAACATTTCAAAGAGACCATAACAAGGGAATAAGAAAAAGACAACTAACCTGAGATAACTGCTTTACTTCCAACATGTTCCTACTCTACCCCAAGAAAGTTACCTAATATAGCAACATTTCTGTGAACTTGTTCCTACTATACCCATCAGAAATTAACAGACCATAGTCATTCCTGGGCATTCCCAGAATGTTAAATAGCTTATCTGTTCTTCTTGGATTATTGTTCCCCCTTCCTTAATTGCTCTCTATTGCTAGTTCCCCTACATTCTACATTATAAACCATTTGTTTTACATTTCTCAAAGTTCACATTAGTGGTAGCATATAATATTTCTCTTTTTCTGCCTGGCTTATTTCACTCAGCATTATGTCTTCAAGGTTCATGCATGTTGTCATATGTTTCACAAGATCGTTCCTTCTTACTGCCATGTAGTATTCCATCGTGTGTATATACCACATTTTATTTATCCACTCATCTGTTGAAGGACATTTGGGTTGTTTCCATCTCTTGGCAATTGTGAATAATGCTACTATGAACATTGGCATGCAGATATCTGTTCATGTCACTGCTTTCTGATCGTATGGGTATATACCGAGAAGTGCAATTGCTGGATCGAAGGGTAACTCTATAACTAGTTTTCTAAGGAACTGCCAGACTCACTTCCAGAGTGGCTGAACCATTATACAGTCCCACCAACAATGACTAAGAGTTCCAATTTCTCCACATCCTCTCCAGCATTTGTAGTTTCCTGTTAGTTTAATGGCAGCATTCTAATCGGTGTGAGATGGTGTCTCATTGTGGTCTTAATTTGCATCTCTCTAATAGCTAGTGAAGCTGAACATTTTTTCATGTGTTTCTTGGCCATTTGTATTCCCTCTTCAGAGAACTGTCTTTTCATATCTTTTGCCCATTTTATAATTGGGCTGTCTGTACTATTGTCATTGAGTTGTGGGATTTCTTTATATATGCAAGATATCATATCATCTGCAAATAATGACAGTTTTACTTCTTCTTTTCCAATTTGGATGCCTTTTATTTCTTTGTCTTGCCGGATTGCCCTGGCTAGCACTTCCAGCACAATGTTGAATAACAGTGGTGACAGCGGGCATCCTTGTCTTGTTCCTGATCTTAGAGAGAAGGCTTTCAGTCTCTCAACATTGAGTACTATGCTGGCTGTGGGTTTTTCATATATGCTCTTTATCATATTGAGGAAGTTTCCTTCAATTCCTACCTTTTGAAGTGTTTTTATCAAAAACGGATGTTGGATTTTATCAAATGCTTTTTCAGCATCTATTGAGATGATCATTTGATTTTTCCCTTTTGAATTGTTAATGTGTTGTAATACATTGATTGATTTTCTTATGTTGAACCATCCTTGCATGCCTGGAATGAACCCCACTTGGTCATGGTGTATGATTTTTTTAATGTGTCTTTGGATTCGATTTGCAAGTATTTTGTTGAGGATTTTTGCATCTATATTCATTAGGGAGATTGACCGGTAGTTTTCCTTTTTTGTAGCATCTTTGCCTGGTTTTGGTATTAGATTGATGTTAGCTTCATAAAATGAGTTAGGTAGTGTTCCATTTTCTTCAATGTTTTGAAAGAGTTTAAGTAAGATTGGTGTCAGTTCTTTTTGGAAAGTTTGGTAGAATTCCCCTGTGAAGCCATCTGGCCCTGGGCATTTATTTGTGGGAAGCTTTCTGATGACTGATTGGATCTCTTTGCTTGTGATGGGTTGGTTGAGGGCTTCTATTTTTTCTCTGGTCAGTCTAGGTTGTTCATATGTTTCCAGGAAATTGTCCATTTCCTCTACATTATCCAGTTTGTTGCCATACTGTTGTTCATAGTATGCTCTTGTAATTTTTTTAATTTCTTTGGGATCTGCAGTTATGTCACCTTTTTCATTATTTTGTTTATATGGGTCTTCTCTCTTTTTGATTTTGTCAGTCTAGCTAGGGGCTTGTCAATCTTGTTGATCTTCTCAAAGAACCAACTTTTGGTGATATTTATCCTCTCTATTGTTTTTTTTGTTCTCTATGTCATTTATTTCTGCTTTAATCCTTGTTATTTATTTTCTTCTACTTGGTTTAGGATTGGTTTGCTGTTCATTTTCTACCTTCTTCAGTTGATCCATTAGTTCTTTGATTTTGGTTCTTTCTTCCTTTTTAATACATGCGTTTAGTGCTATAAATTTCCCCCTCAGTACTGCTTTTGCTGCATCCCATAGATTTTGGTATGTTGTGTTCTCATTTTCATTCGTCTCTATATATTTAGCAATTTCTCTTGCTATTTCTTCTTTAACCCACTGATTGTTTAGGAGTGTGTTGTTTAACCTCCAGGTATTTGTGAATTTTCTAAGTCTCTGATGGTTATTGACTTCTAATTGTATTCCATTGTGGTCAGAGAATGTGCTTTGAATAATTTCAATCTTTTTAAATTTATTGAGGCTTGTTTTATGTCCCAGCATATGATCTATTCTGGAGAAAGTTCCGTGAGCACTAGACAAGTATGTGTATCCTGGTGATTTGGGATGTAATGTCCTGTATATGTCTGTTAAATCTAATTCATTTATCAGATTGTTTAGGTTTTCAATTTCCTTATTGGTCTTCTGTCTGGTTGATCTATCTATAGGAGAGAGTGATGTGTTGAAGTCTCCCACAATTATTGTGGAAACATCAATTGCTTCCTTTAGTTTTGCCGGTGTTTCTCTCATGTATTTTGTGGCACCTTGATTGGGTGCATAAACATTTATGATTGTTATTTATTCTTGTTGAATTGCCCCTTTTATTAGTATGTAGTGGCCTTCTTTGTCTCTCAAAACATCCCTGCATTTAAAGTCTATTTTATCTGAGATTAATATTTGCCGAGGGCCGGCCTCAGCAACGGTCAGGGTCCTGATGGGGGGCTGGAGTCTGCGAAGAAAGAAGACAGACACCTTGTCGTGTCTGGGTACGAAGATGAAATCTCCAACCAAGCAGAGCATCAGAGCTTTATTTTTATAATTTTCTACAACATACACACTAGCATTTAGGCATACAATACTAGAATAGTTTGGCTAAATTTCAGACATTATTTATTCTTACACAATGATCAATGGGCTAGCAGGGATAGACTCCCTGAAGCGTAGCAAGACACAGTGTTTTTGGCACAGGCATAACAGTTTCTGTTATTTGGTACCAAGCAATCTATAACTATTTTTTGTGTTCATGTTTTTGAATCTGTTAATCATTACCTTTTTGTTTCTTCTAGCTAACTCTTTCAAAGCTGGGGAAGGGGGATTACCGCCTAGTTGACAGGTGGCCAGTGGGAGTGAGCAGAAAGGGTGACCTATTGTCTTCTAAGAAAGGAGCAGGCATTTTTACTACGCTGACGCTAATGCAGGGTAAGCTGCTGGCTCATTAATGTAGCTAGGTGTGGGAGCATTTCACCATCACAGAGCCCAAAAGACACCAAATGGGAAAAAGAGGCAGTAAGAATATAAGAAACAGCAGCAAGAAGCAAATTCCTTTTAGGCAGGAGTCATAGGTGCCACTCGGTGCTCCGCCTTGCGGAACGGTCACCGCGACATGTACTGAAGGCCCAGGGACCGTGCCACTAGGCCGACTGCCAGGTGCTGAGTTGGCTGCCCACAAATATTGCTAAACCTTCTTTCTTTTGGCTGTAGCTTGCATGAAATATTTTTTTCCATCCTTTCACTTTCAATTTCTTTGTGTCCCTGTGTCTAAGATGAGTCTCTTGTATGCAACATATTGATGGTTCATTTTTTTTTAATCCATTCTGCGAAACTACATCTTTTAATTGGGGAGTTTAATCCATTTACATTCAACGTTATAACTGTGAAGGCATTTCTTGAATCAGCCATCTTATCCTTTGTTTTATGTTTGTCATATATATTTTTCCCCTCTCTCTATTAATATCCTTTAATGTACCCATACCGAATCTCTTTAGTACTGAACCTTTCTCCAAGTCTCTCTCTGCTTTCTTTGTTTCTCTGTCTGTAGGGCTCCCTTTAGTATCTCCAGTAGGACAGGTCTCTTGTTAGCAAATTCTCTCAGCATTTGTTTGTCTGTGAAAAATGTAAGCTCTCCCTCAAATTTGAAGGAGAGCTTTGCTGGATAAAGTATTCTTGGTTGGAAATTTTTCTCACTCAGAATTTTAAATACATTGTGCCACTGCCTTCTCGCCTCCATGGTGGCTGATGAGTAGTCACTACTTAGTCTTATGCTGTTTCCTTTGTATGTGGTGAATTGCTTTTCTTTTGCTCCTTTCAGAACTTGCGCCTTCTCTTCTGTTTTTGACAGTGTGATCAGAATATATCTCGGAGTGGGTTTATTCGGATTTATTCTATTTGGAGTTCACTGGGCATTTATGATTTGTGTATTTATGGTGTTTAGAAGATTTGGGAAGTTTTCCCCAACAATTTCTTTGAATACTCTTCCTAGACCTTTACCCTTTTCTTCCCCTTCTGGAACATGAATGAGTCTTATATTTGGATGTTTTATATTATCTATCATATCCCTGAGGTCCACTTCGATTTTTTTGATTTTTTTCCCCATTCTTTCTTTTGTGCTTTCATTTTCCATTCTGTCATCTTCCAGGTCACTGATTCATTGTTCAACTTCCTCTAGTCTTGTACTATGATTATCCAGAATCTTTTTAATTTGGTCAACAGTTTCTTTAATTTCCATAAGATCATCCATTTTTTTATTTAGTCTTGCAATGTCTTCTTTATGCTCTTCTAGGGTCTTCTTGATATCCTTTGTATCCCGTACTATGATCTCATTGTTCATCTTTAGTTCTTTGCTTAGTTGCTCTAGGGACTGTGTCTCTTCTGTTCTTTTGATTTGGGTGTTTGGGCTTGGGTTATCCATATCGTCTGTTTTTTTCATATGCTTTAGAATTTTCTGTTGTTTTTGGCCTCTTGGCATTTGCTGAACTTGATAGGGTTCTTTTAGGATTTGTAGACCAATTGAAGTCCTTATCTCTAATTTATCAGATCTACAGCTTCGTGGCGTACACTTTCTCTAACTAACCAGCAGGTGGCGTCCACGAGCCACCTGTTCTCCACAAGCCAGTTCTCCCCTGCTTTGCCTTTGTGGTGAGTTGGGGAGTGAGTCTTGTGGGGTCCAATTGCTGTACCAAGCTTGCGTGTGTAGTTGGTGTTGCCCACCCTGTATATGGGGCATGTGTCTGGGGTGGTCAGGGAGGGGGGTGGCTCTAACAATCAAATCTCCCTGGTGTTCCTGGAGTTTTAAAGCTGCTGCAATAGTCTAATCCTTCAGTTCAGTCCTGCCACAGTTTGTCTCTGCCACTGATCCACAAGTCCTTGGTATTGGCGTATGGCTCCTGAGACTTGTGAGTGGGTCCCTCTTCCAGGCCGTGCACCCCCTGGTCCTCTGTTGAGGGATGACTGTGCTATGTCACAGATGAGTGCTGTCCCCCCAGGGCGGTTCTGTGCTGCTGGGCTGTGTAGGGAGGCTCCCAGTCTGCTGAAATGATGGCTGAATGGGGCTTTGTTAGTTCACACTGCTCCGCCTTCCCAACTCTGGGACTACCAGCTGAGGGTGCAGGGAGGGCTAATGTCCACGCCCAGTTTTGTGGTGTGTGCATGTTATTTGAAGCACTTCCATCACCCTGGGTTCTCTGGGGCAGCTCTGGGCTATGGGGCTGGCAATGGGTAGGAGTGTTTCCTGTCCACCAGGATGATGGCTGTGAGCGGACACCCCCATTTTCTTGGGAAGTTGTGGTGTTTAGTGAATTTTCTCAGCCACTGGATTATTGCCTTTTGTCTCAGAGCTCTCTTAGTTCTGCTCTTGTCTTGACCTGCCCAAATTGCAAGTCTTTGAAGCTTTCTGTATTGGGCTTCTTAGAGTAATTGTTTTAGAAAAAGAAAAAAGGATTAAAAAAAAAAAGGGGGGGGCCCTCCTCACAGATCTAATGGGTTATTGAAATGCTACTAGACAAAGCAATTAGGGCCATTAAGGAAAGTTCCACAGGGCAGAGAGATCAGCTTTTCTTCGGGATTTGTATATGAGCCTGAGGGCCTGAGCTCTGCCCTTCCCCTTTCTATGTTCACCAGAACTCCAAAAATCCTCCGCTTTTATTTTGGAGTTTTTCGTGTTGTTTTTTTTCTATGCCTGTCTCCTCTCTGCTGGGCTGGCTGCTCTCAGATTCTCTGGTGTCTGGTCTCAGTCTATCTATGGTTGGAGTTTGGATCAGTAGAATGAGTTTCCGATAAGGGCTGCCACTGCAGTTCTCCCTTCTCCTTCCCGGAGCTGACAGTCCCTCCTCCCACGGGACTGAGCCTGGCAGGGAGGGGCGCAGGTCCCCTGGCCACAAAAACTTACAGATTTTGCTGATCTCAGCAGTTCAACATGTTCATGAGTGTTGTATGAAGTATGCCCAAAGTCAAATTGCTCTGTGGTGTCCAGTCCACACAGTTCCTGGCTTTCTACCTACTTTCCTGGAGGAGTAACTAAAACATACAGCTCACCAATCTGCCATCTTGCCCCCTCCCATCAACTTTTAATGTTATTACAGTAAAGGCAGTACTTTCTTCTACCATTTTGTCTTTTTTATTTTATATGTCATATTTTATTTTTTCCTCTCTTTTTATCTCTACTGATTTTATTCATTTCTACATTCTTCTCCAATCCTCTTTCTCCTGTCTTTTCCTATCAGCCTGTATTACCACCTTTAGAAGTTTTTGTAGAGTTGGTCTTTTGTTCACCAACTCTCTCATTGTTTGTCTGAAAATATTTTAAACTTGCCCTCACATTTGAAGGAAAATTTTGCTCTATATAGAATTCTTGGTTCGCAGTTTTTCTTTTTCTGTATCTTAAATATATCATATTACTGCCTTCTTGCTGCCATGGTTTCTGCTGAGAAATCCATACATGGGCTTATTGAGCTTCCCTTATATGTGATGGAAACACTTTCCTCTTGCTGCTTTCAGAATTCTCTCTTTGTCTTTTAAATTTGACAATCTGATTAGTGAGTGTTTTGGAGTATGTCTATCTGGATCTTTTCTCTTTGGGGTATGCTGCACTTCTTTGATCTGTAATTTTAAGTATTTCAACAGAGTTGGGAAATTTTTCAGTGATTATTTCCTACATTATACTTTCTGCCCCCTTTTCCCTTATATTCTCCTTCTGCCTTACACATGACATATATATTGTTGTGCTTCATGTTGTCATTCAATTCCCTAAGACCCTATTCATATTTTTTCATTCTTTTCCCTGTCTGTTATTTTGTGTGTAGGATTTCAGATGTCATGTCCTCTATTTCAGTAATCATTTCTTCTGCCTCTTCATATCTGCTGTTGTATGTCTCCATTTTGTTTTCCTTCTCTTCTATTATGCCTTTCATTCCCATAAGTTCTGCCATTTGTTTTTTCAAGCTTTCAATTTCTTCTGAATGGTCACTCATTGTCTTCTCCATATTCTTCATCTTTTTTGTCACATTTTCCTTCAACTCATTGATTTTATTTAGAGGATTTGCTTGAAACTCTTTAATTTGTTGTTTCAGTTCCTGTGTCTCATTTGGAATGTTAGTTTGTTCCTTTGACTGAGCAATATCTTTGTGCTTCCTGGTATGACTCATGATTTTTTGCTGGTGTCTATGCATCTAATTTCTTTGATTTGTTTATTTTGGATTTTGTTTTTTCTCTTTTACCTAGGGTTTTCTTGTTAGCTGGGTTTGCTCTCTATCTGTTCTTTGACATTCAGTTCAACTTATTCTAGACTTCTAGCATAACTTCTGATTAACTGATCAGAATTTTCCAGCTCTTGTTTTTCTTGTTCTCTCCCTGCCTGTATGGAAGGTTTTTTTTTTTTTTTTTTGAGGAGGGTCTTCCTAGATAGGATCGATCCCAATCAGATTTTTCCAGGCAAGACAGGCACAGGACTCAGGAAGTGGGTGTAATCAGTGTCAAGGTTCTCTGGGGATGAGACCCAGAAGTTTGCCAGTCTTTTCTGTGAAGACTCTTTTTCTATCCTGCCTAGCAGGTGGTGCTTGTCAGCTCACAACTCCCCACCAGTGTAAAGTGCTATGGTGCCTTTAATTCTCAGTAGACCCTGTGCCTGTCAGGGATGCAGTTGAGACAGAGGCTGAAGCAGAATGAAGGATTAAACTGTTTCCTGGTTCTAGTCCCTGGGGTCTGAATTCTCTGAATCAGAGCCACCACTTGTGCTGGACCCTGCCCCCACCACTTTGTTGAGGGAAATTCACCCTTCAGGGAATTATCTCCTTCACCTGGATAGTTACTTTGTCTTTCAGATATTTCATAACTCTGCCCTTGCCTGGGGCACTGCTGAGAACTGAAAAGGTCTGCTGTTGTCTTTATGCCAAAAAGTTAAAAATATATATCCTTTTCAGAGCTGGTCCCCAGCCCCTCGGTTTGCCAATCAAGAACTGGAGTTGGTACCTGGCTCTATGTGCTCCATTTCTTGGGGAACAGCCCTTTTCTAGTATTCAAAACTCAGCCAACTCCAAACACTTGTTTTTTTTTTTTTTTTTTTTCCCCTCTCTCAGCCCTGCCTCCTCGCTGCTGGGAGAGACTTCTGCATTTCTTTTGTGCTTTCTCCAGGTTTATCTGTGCTCTGAGTTTGTATTCAGCAATTGAATTTTTAAATTAAATCCACTATTGGAGCTTGGTTGAGCTACTTTCCCCTGCTCCTAGTAAAGACTGCTTCTTTTTCCTATGAGGAAATTACTTCAAAACAGCCTGCCATGCTAGTGGAAGAGGGGCACCAGCCTCCACAGATTGGGAGACTTTATTTACTGTTCTGTGCTGTGTTCTTAGCCCTTCCACCCATTCCAGACTGGTGTATGATGTTTGTCTGGTCTTGAAAATCCCCTGGAAAGTTTTTTAGATAATTCCTGGCTATTTACTAGCTGCCCTAGAGGACAAATGGAATTCAACACCTCCCTAAACCACCATCTTGCCCTGCTTCCCATCCCTTTATTATTAAACTATGTGTACATTTATATTAGTGTGGGTTTCTTGAGGTCAACATATAGTTTGGTCTTGTTATTTTTTAATCCATTCTTACATTCTCTGTCTTTTAATTGATATATTTAGATGACACATATTTGAAGTGATTATTGATATAGTCAGATTAATGTCTCCCATGTTTATAACTGTTTTCTATTTGTTGCCCTCATTCTTTGCTTCTTTTTAAAACTTTTGCCTCTTTTTCTGCCTTTTTAATTGAACATTTCATGTGATTCTATTTTCTCTCCTTTCTTAGTATAGTAATTGCAATTATTTCTCAAATTTTTTTAGTAGTTGTCTTAAAGTTTGCAATATACATTTACAACTAATCTAAGTCCATTTTCAAATGACTCTATACTACTTTGCAGGTAGTGCAGTTACCTTATAATATTGCCATTTTTCATTTCATTTATTCATAAGCTATATTCATCCAATACATTGTTGCTATTATTATTTTGAATAAACAGCTATTAGGTCAATTTAAAATTCAAAAATAAAATATTTTATTTTGCCTTCATTTATTCTTCCTCTTATGTGCTTCCTTTCTTCATGTAGATTCAAGTTTCTGATTTATATCATTGACCTTTCTGAAGAACTTCCTTTAACATTTCTTTCAGGGTGGGTCTACTGGTGATGAATTCTCTCAGTTTTTGTTTGTATGAGAAAGTCTTTCTTTTTCTTTCACTTTTGAAGGATAACTTCACTGGAAAAAAACTTCTGGGTTGGTGAGTTTTTTTCTTTCAACATTTTAAATATCTCACTCCACTCTCTTCTTGCTTGCATCATTTCTGGTGAGAAGTCCAATGTAATTCTCATCCTTGTTTTTCTATATGTAAGGAGGTTTTTACATTTCTGTCTTACTTCAATATTTTCTCTTTGCCTTTGGTTTTCTGCATTTTGAATATGATATGCTGAGGGGTATATATTTTTGTATTCATCCTGCTTGGTATTCTCTGAGCTTCCTGGTTCTGTGGTTTAGTGTCTGTCATTAATTGTGAAAATATCTCAACCATTATTTTTTCAAATAGTTCCTTTCTTCCTTTCTCTCTTTTTCTCCTCATTGTAATACACCTTTTGTTATTTTCCTATAGGACTTGGATATACTCTTCTGTTGTTTTCTTTTCTTCTTTTCTCTTCTCTTTCCTTTTTGTTTGAGAAGTGTTTATTGTGATATCTTCAAGCTCACTGATTCTTCCTTCACTTGTTAGGTGAGATAGGAAGGCTAGAGGGGGCTGGAGTTGGCTAATTTCCATTCTTCCATGTAGATAAGGCTCTGGTGAAGTCTTTTCCCATGGAGATCAGGCACTTGTTAACAAGAAGTTTCTGGATGCATTTCAAAATGGTTACTTTTCCTCTCCCCCCCCTTGTTCTGGCTTGCTAATGCTGCTATTAAGCAAAATACCAGAATGTATTGGCTTTTATAAAAGGGGTTTATTTGGCTCCAAATTTACAGTTCCATGGCTATAAAAGTGTCCAAACTAAGGCATAAACAAGAGGATACATTAATTGAGGAATGGCCAATGGCATCCAGAAAACCTCTGTTAGCTTGGAAAGCATTTGGCTGGTGTCCACGGGCCCCAGGTTGTGTTCCAGCAACTCTCTCAGCAACTATGCATCCTTAGCTTAGCATCTCCCAACATCCTTCTCTCCACAATTCCAAGCATCTCTGAGAATCTCTGTCAGCTTTGAAGAATCTCTCCAAAAGTCTCTCTCAGCTGCTCCTGCTAGATTGGATTAAAACATGGCTTTTGGGGGGACATAATATATCCAAATTGTCACACCCCTGAAGGAAATGAGGGTACGTTTCTTGGATCTTCACCTTCAGAATCTGTTGGGGTTCCTGGAGGTAAAACTCATGAAACTGTGGAGAACACCACTAAAATTGGGATCCCAAGAGTTTTCACTTTCAAGCAAATCCACACTCTGTCTACAGCGATTCATCAAAATTACCATTTAAGTTTTTCTACCAGTTTATGGCTCCAACAGCTTCTGCACCTGGTAACATAATCTCAGCTGTGATTCTTTGTATTAACCTGTCTCTCCAGATTTTGGGGTGGCAGTTTGCTGTGTGACATTAATTCCCTAATGGTCTAAAACTGTTATTGATTTTCATTTGTTCACCTTTTTTCTTATTGTAAGGATGGGAGTGATGACCTCCAAGATCTTCACAGTCAGAGCTGAAACTAGAAGTTCTAAATGAATTATACTTCTATTTCATTTTGTATTATCAATTTCCAGCAGAGGAGCTCAAAAGCTAAATATTCTTCTAAGGAAAGATTATCCTGAAATTTTGAATTACTGGTTTAAACTACGGTTAATTTCATAATTGTTTTAGGTAGTATCAAATCTCTTATACATTGCACAGACACTGTTTTCCTTCCTTCCTGCCTGCCTCCCTCCCTCCCTCCCTCTCTTCTGTTCATTCATACATACTTTGAAAAGAGTAAATTCATCATATATTTATTTTTCAAACAGAAGTTTTAAAAATTACTCTTCCTTTTGTCACAAAAAGCTCATAAAATATTCTCAAGAACAAGAAGAGCTGAAACCTATTTTTAAAAAGTTGCAGAGTTTAAGAATTTTTAGTTTCTCTTGACCTTGTTTTATGCTATGTGTTTTCCACAACTTTACAGTTCTTACCTGGTAGAAAAACAATACTCCTCTAAGGAAGAAAAGAAAGGTGGAAAGGGAAAGACAGACAGAATCATCTTGTTTTTATTATGGGCCATTTATTACCTAAATTACTCTTGACTTTTAATTTTAGGTATTGAGACTTTTTATTTTTATATTTATGTGTACCCCCAAATAATATGGGATTTACAAACTTGTGTAAATAAACTTCCAACATTATTCTTTCCCCCAGATAGTCAAAACCTCTGTGATTATTACTTTTGCACATTGCTTAAGCAGGATTCCTAAATTGGAGGGGAAGCCATGCTACCCATGAATTTTCAGATCACAGTGATACATGTCCTTATACATCACCTGGATACTGTGAAGAAATAGGGTGTTAGTAGAAACTTTACAGAGAGGAGCTGTATTTTTACAGGATGGTTTCCAACTGTTGGGACAAGTATTTTAGTGCTTTTCCTGTGATGATGAGCTATTGCAGTTTAGTGTATATTGGTGATATTAATTTAGTGTATATTGTGCTTGGAAAAGAGGAGAGTTGACCCCACTTATACATCAGTTAGGTGGATACTGTTACAGTTTGTGCTGGGTGGTGGAAAGAGAGATGGCAAGAAGTGGTGGACTTAGATATTTTGGAGATATGACCGATGTGACTAGCTAATATGGGAGGTATAAGAGAGTTCAGTGATGACCCCTGGTTTAAGGCTTGAACAGCTAGATGGTTCTTTGACCATTGAGAAAATCAAAAAGGGAACTGGTGACCTGGAAGACAGATATTTGGAGATCATAAAGAATGAGGCAAGGAGAAAAAAATAGGTAGAAAATATTAACAAGAGGCTAAGAGGCACAGACTTTAGAAATGAAAAAGCCCAATATACTTCTTTTTGGAATTCTAGACACAGGTAATTAGGAAAGAGACAATGTTTGAAGAAATAATGACTGATAATCAACTGTATTCCTACATACCATCATCAAACAATTTGAAAATGAAAAAAAATTTAAAGATATTTGTGATAAGGAACCTAGGAATTATGAAAAAAAAGCATATAAACCCCTACTTCTCTTAGAAAAACATTAAATAAAAAATAAGATCTCTCCATTTTAAAGGGAAGGCAGTTTTTTATTTTAAAAATAAAAGTGTTTGCTAGCTAGATTTTGGAGGCCAAGGAAATTTCTCGAGACAATTTGCATTGTAACTTTAATGTTATTCTTTCTCCCTACACCCAAGGAGGAAAAGACAAGAATTCCCCTAGTTCTACTAAACTTTAGTTAATTTCTTATAATCCACATTTAAACCCTTTATGATTTGTTTTAAATATTTGTGAAGCAATGTTCAAATACGCAGAATGCTGATTTATAAATGGTAGCAGCTGATGCAAACAATTCAAAAAAACACCATAAAATGTGAAAGAGTAAGGCACATAGACAGAATAAAGATATTCCTAAACCATAGAATAGATTTGTACACAAAATATAAAAAGAATGACAACAAATCAACATGACAAACCCAATAGAAAAATGGGTCAAGGATATAAATTGGTATTTATATATGTGAATTATATATATTCACAGAGAAAGAACCAACTGGACAAGAAGCATATGAAAAAATATTCAACCTCAGTAGTAAATAGTTAAATGCATATTAAAATGAGATGTCCATTTTACAATCATCTCATTGAAAAAAAAAATCAATGTCCGATAATATCAAGTGTGGTGAGAGTGTTGGGAAATAGGAACTGTCACATACTGCTGGGGGGTAGTGTGAATTGGTCCACCACTTTAAAGAGCCATTCTGAAGCACCTGAAAAGTACTCCCTAAGGTTCAGCAATTACACTTCTAAGGGTAAGCACTCCCTAAGGCTCAATAATGACACTTCTAGTTGTCTGACCTAAGGAATACAATCCCTAGGATATGAAATGTCCAAGGAGACTCCTCCTTCAGGATGTTCACTGTAGCACATTTTTATAGAAAAATAAAAATAAATATAAATAACACAAATATCCATCAACCATTAATAAGAGACTGGATAAATAATTTGTGGTATATCCATACACTCATACTGGGGTTAAAATGGATGATCTAGATTATGTATTAATGTATTAATGAATCTCAGAAACATTATATTGAGTATCAAAAGCAAGTTGAAAAAGGGTACATATAGCATGATGCCACTTAAGAAAATTTAAAAACACACAAAAAGCAATATATGTATATATATATTTTATGAATACATATGTAGTAAGAGTATAAAACCATACATGGGAAGGATAAACAACAAATTCCAGATGATGTCTACCTCTGGGGAGGGTAGAAAGGGGAATGAAACTTTAGCTATATCTATAATGTTTTGTTGGGAGAGACCTAAAGTAAACATAGCAACAATTTTTGCTTTATGCTTGGCTATTAGAACATGTCTGCTATGTTGTTTTTTATATTTTATATATTTCATAATTAAAAATAAATGTCTTCTTAAAATTTAAAGTACTGTATTCCATTTACTAATAAGTTTACAGTGAATGAGCAAGAGTATATTTCATCTTTCCCAGCTAACCAGTCTCATTTAGACCTGTTATTTTCACTTAACCCACTCTCTTCCCTTCCTTGGACCTTCTGTATTTCATCATCACACAGTTCAACACTTCACTCTCATTGCATCTGCTGAACTTTATTTAGTCTTCCTCACTTTATGTGCTGAGATCAGTTTCTTTTTTATTCTTGCAGTTGAGGTTCTAGGTGTCAGCCAATCTGTAGATTTGGATCACTTTTATCCAATCTACTTCTTTTTGCCTGATTACTGAGAGTTTTTATGGCAATCAATCAATCTATCTATATTTATTGAATTCATACACCACAGCAAGCACTCTGCTAAGTCCTGGGAATACTACTGTGAAACAGCCAGAGATTTACAGACTTACCAGGGAATACAGACAAGTCACCAGTCAATTATAACATAGTTATATCAGTACTAAGATGAAGGCAGTAAAAGGTACTCTGGGAGTATTTAAGAGGAAATACCTAACCCATTTTACAGATCAGGAAACTGAGACTTAGGTCAACTAAATTGTGCTCAAGGTCACACAGCTGAAGAGTCAGAGGAAGGCACTGTAATCAAGTTTCCTAACATCAGATATCCCACACATATAACCAGCAGGCATATTACTGCCTATACATTAAAAGTCTTCCCCATTTAAAATAACCGTATTTATTTTACAGCCTTAAATTATTCTCTAAACTTACCCAAGTGGCAATGCATAGGTTTCTTCTTGACTGAAATCTGTAAGCATAAGGTATTTTTGTTTTAAATTCATTGTTCTTCTCCTTGTGTGCTCAAAAGTTTTCCAAATTGAGACTGAGGAGCAAAGAATCTAATGATACTGTAATATCTGCTTTGTACGGCAGAGATTTGTTCCATGGGACTATTATGTATCAAGGGAGTGTCACCAACATGGCATGTATTACGGGAAATATATTTGGATCTCAGTTCTGGTAGTGTAAATGGGATTTCCTAAGGAAGAATAGCTATTTTTATTTTGAGAAAGCATACTTTTAACTAAATATGCATCATAGGAGGGGGCACACATAGAGAAAGGAGACTCCTGTCTGGCCATCTATGGTAGTCAGCCAAACCCTATTGACAAATTGGAAGACATAGGTTCTCACCATATCACCTCAAAACCTAGAGGTCTGGTAGCTTTTATTCCCAATTGGCATGACCTAAATGTCAAGTCCAGATGCCAGTTATGACACCCTTCTGCACTTGTCTCATTCCTATTATACCAACATGGACTGCTTTGGTTATTTTGAAAGATTTTATCCTGATTTCTCCTTTAATTTTACATCAAAAACATGGATCAGTAGACATGATAGTGCATTCATTTCAGTTGTGTTGACTTTTCTGTATGTCATTGATATTCATACTCACTATGTTTAGTACATGTAAGTTCTGTATTATTGAGATCTGTGCTCAAAGTTTTATTTGGTTTAAAAAACAGTCATGCATGACCCAATCTCATCTGACATGGAAACTACAGACAAGATTCCTGAGTGGCTGATTCTGTAAGAGGAGTTACATAGGAGGCCAAGGAGGGAGGGCAAACAATGATGCAGCTGGACTGCAGCTTCAGGGAAAGGGGAAAAGGGGAAAAGGGGAAATATGGTTTGAATATTTCATTTCTGCAACTGGTAATTCAAGTGGCTTGCATTTTTTATCTTGTTTGATGACTTGTTATTTGTCAGAAGAATGAGTACCTTTGGAGAAAAGTTTTCAAAGGAGTAAATGGATTCCTTAGAGTGTATGACCAAAAGAAGACTGAACACTTGCCATGTGGAGCACGGTGTCTCTGTGAGGATCAGTTGATTGAAACCAAGGAACCAAGACTCAAACAAGATAGCTCTGGAAGGAAAGTGGCTGTAAGGATACATGAGGACTCAGTATTAAAATCTCATCCTTATTGGGTGAGCCCTGGGGTACAGATCACAGAAATTCCTGCTCTTAAGTCTCCTGTGGCTCTCTTGGGCCCAAATCTGCTCTTCACTGGACCTACATCACTTCCTTAAGAGTCTATCCTCCATCTGACTCCAATGCACCCTTGTGAGCTTCTGCCACAGCTTGCTTTCTGCTCATAAAGGGAACCAATCTTTATATGGGAACTGGCTCTTGTATAAAAGCCAGCACCATTGTGTGCTGTGCTTGCTTCCCAGAGGAACTGTCTCCATCCAGTGTCTGAATCCCTACAAATAATATCCAGTCTAAGATTCTCATGGGAGACTGAAGGACTTGGTTCAAATTAGGGAACCCATGGAGATGGTTTGGGGAAGAGGTTGGAAACATGGGCTTTGTATTCCAATCCTGGATCATCTTAACCTCTTTTTTACTCAGTCTTGCATGGATATAATAAGAATAATAGTAGTACTTTTTCATGGGTACTGAAGGAGAAAGCACATTTTCCAGGGTCTGGTACATAAAAGGTACCCCAAACTGTTGGAATATGACTTATGCTTATGCACAACAATACCCACAAAACACAAGGACATCTTACAGATCAAGATTGTCAACTTCTTCTTCCCCCCTTCATATCTTCAGGAATTCATTAAGAATTCAATCACTTACATGCATCTAATATAAGTCATTTTCCATTGTTACTGCTTACCTGGGTCTTCCAGTTTCGTGGAATTGAAGATGTTCATTAGCTGCTCCTCAACAAAGCATGAAGCCTACTGGCTTTTCCTATAGCTCTTGGAAGGCTGTGTGTTCAAGGTCTTTAATTCTCCTACAGTTGAGCAGAACCCAGTGAAAACAGCTTATGATGGTGGCTTGTATGTGACACAAACCAGCTCTCTTAGGCAGTGGGGTAATCTTTCATTTCTTTATGCCAATATCTTAATAAATTTCACAGACAATACCCCAATTGATGCAACTTTAATAGGATCTCTAAAGCTGATCAAATCATAAATCTACAGAGAGTAGGAGCAGAGGGAAGTTGTAGGTCTCATCAAGCTTTTGAGTTTGTGTCCAAATTTTTTAATGAGATAAAATTCACATAATAGAAAATTCACCATTTAAAAGTACAAAGTTTTTAGTATAGTCAGGATGTTGTACAACCACCACCACTATCTAATTCCAGAACATTTACACCATCACAAAAAGAAAAACTTTAAACAACCCTTTCAATCTTATTTGCCTTCAAGACAGCTCTGATATTTATAATCCCATTAACAATTTATCACCTTTTTTGTATATATATTTCACAATAAGGAAATGGAACTATGGCACTGTAACTCATAACATTTTTGGAAATTTCCTATATAACTACTCGTTAAATCATGCTTTGAAAGATATTACCTTTTTTCATATATGTTATACTTCACAATAAAGAAATAACTGAAACTGTGGAATTGTAACCCATAATATTCTTTGAAATTTGCTCTCTAATTACTTCTTAAATTATACTTGGAAAGTTATCACTTTTATGTATATATGTTATTTTCTATAATAAATAATATGATAATAGAAGAAATCCTGTACCTGTCAGCAGTCATTCCCAATTCCCCTCTGTCCACATTTCTTGGAAACCACTAATCTACTTTCTGTCCTGACTGATTTGCCTATTCTGGACATTTCATACAAATAGAATCATACAATACATGGCCTTTTGTGTCTACCATTTTTCACTTAGCATAACATTTTCAAGGTTCATCTGTATTGTATCATGGATGTACTTCATTCCTTTTAATGACTGAATAATATTCCACTGTGTGGGTATATCCCATTTTGTTTATTTATTCATCAGTTGATGGATGTTTGGTTTATTTCTACTTTGGGGCTATTGTGAATAATGCTGCTATTAACATTCATGTAAAGGTTTTGGTGTGAACATATGTTTTCAATTTTCTTGAATACATACCTACAAGTGGAATTGCTGGGTCATATGGTAACTCTATGTTTAAATTTGAATAACTGACAAACTGTTTTAAATAGTGGCTGCACCATTTTTTCCCATGAGCAATATGTGGGTGTTCAGATTTCTCCATCTCTTCACCAATAATTGTTATTTTCCATTTAAAAAGTTATAGCTATCCTAGTGGGTGTGAAGTGGTATCTCATTGTAGTATTGCTTTGCATTTTACTGATAACTAATGCAGTTGAGCATATTTTGATAGACCTATTGACCATTTGTATATATTTCTAGGAGAAATATCTATTTAAATACTTTGACCATATTTTGATTGGACTGTTAATCTTTTTATTGTTAAGTATTAAAAGTTATCTATATATTCTGGATAATAGATCCTTACCAGAGATATGATTTGCCAATACTTTATACCATTATGTGGATTATATTTTCACTTTTTTTTATGGTGCTCTTTGAAGAACAACAGTTTCTAATTTGGATGAACTTATATTGACCTATTTTTTCTTATGTCTGTTGTGCTTTTGGTGTCATATCTAAGAAACTATTGACTAATCCAAGATCACAAAGATTTACACCAAACTGTTGCCTTATATAAGATCTTAAAGATTTACGTCTATATTTTCTTCTAAAAGTTTTATACTTTTAGCTTTACATTTAGCTATTTGATCCTTTTGATTTAATTTTGTTTATGGTGTGAGATTGGGGTTCAAATTCATTCTTTTCTCATGGATATCCCCCTGTCCTAGCACCATTTGTTGAAAAGACTATTCTTTCCCACATTGAATGGTCATTGCACCCTTGTCAAAAATCAATTGACCATATATATACTGGTTTATTTTTAGAGTTTTGATTCTATTTCATTGATGTATAGGTCTATCCTTATGTCAGTTCCACACTGTCCTCATTATTCCAAATTTATAATATTTGATATTCAGAAGTGTGAGCCCTCCAGTTTTGTTGTATCCCTTTTCAAGATTTTTTTGGCTACTTGGGGTCTCTTGCATTTCCATATGGATTTAAGAATCAGTCTGTCCATTTCTATAAAAAGGCTGTTGGAATTTTGTTAGGGATCCCATTGAATGTGGCAATCAATTTGGGGAGTGTTGCCATCTTAACAATATTAAGTCCTCCAAACCATGAACGTGGTATGTCTTTCCATTTATTTAGGTCTTGTTTAATTTTTCAATGATGTTTTGTACTTCTCACTGTGCAAGTCTTACACTTCTTTCATTAAATTTCTTCCTACCTATTTAATTTTTTGTAATCTATTGTAAATGGAACTCTTTTGCAATTTCATTTTCAGCCTCTTCATTGCTAGTATATAGAAATAAAATTGACTTTAGTGATTTGATTTTGTCCCTGCAACCTTGCTCAATGTATGTTTTAGTTCTAATAGGTTTTAATGGAATACTAAGGAGTTTCTATTTGCAAGACCATGTCATGTGCAAATAGAGATAATTTTATTATTTCCTTTCCAATCTGGATGTTTTATTTCTTTTTCTTGTCTAATTACCCTGGTTAGAACTCCCAGTGTAATGTTGATGGGAAGAAGTGAGAAAAGACATCTTTGAATTTTTCCTGATCGTAGAGAAGAAGCAGCCAATCTTTTGCTATTATGTATGATGTTTAGCTGTGGGTTTTTCATGGATATTCTTTATCAGCTAGGGGAAATTTCCCTCTGTTCTTTTTTCAAATGCAATTTTATCGAGATATACTCACACACCATATAATCCATCCAAAGTATACAATCAGTGGCTCACAGTATCATCATATAGCTGTGCATTCATTGCCACAATCAATTTTTGAGCATTTTCATTGCTCCAAAATAAAGAAAAATATATTTAAAGTAAATAAATGAAAGAGAACATCCAAACCATTCCATATGCCTTATTTCCCCCTATTATTTATATATTTTTGTCATTAATTTACTACTCATATTTCCATACAGTGGTTAAAGGGACTGTTAGTCACCAGGTTTTCACTATCACACAGTCACATCATAAAAGCTATATAGTTATACAATTATCACCAAGAATCAAGTCCACTGGATTACCATTTAATAGATTCAGGTAATTCCTTCTAGCTATTCAAATACACTAGAAACTAAGAAGGAATATCTGTATGATGCATAAGAATAACCTCCAGATTGACCGACCTCTTGACTATTTGATATCTCTCAGCCACTGAAGCTTTATTTTGTTTCATTTCTTTTCCTTCTTTTGGTCAAGATGGCATTCTCAACCCCATGATACCAGGCATAGGTTCATCCCTGGGAGTCCTGTCCCTTGTAGCCAGGGAGACTTACACCCCTGGAAGTCATGACCCATGTAGGGGGGAGGGTAGTGAGTTTATTTGCAGATATGACTGAAAGAAAGAGGCCACGACTGAGCAACAAAAGATGTTCTCTGGGGGTGACTCTTAGGCATAATTATTAGTAGGCTTATTTTCTTCTTTGCAAGAATAAGCTTCATAAGATCAAGCCAAAAGATTGAGGGCTTGACTTATTAAATTGGGATTCCCTAATACTTGTAGGAATATCAGAAATTCTCCAGGTGAGGGAGTTTAATATTTCCACATTTTTTCCCCAGTCCTTCCAGTGGGCTTTGCAAATACTTTTTAATTTTCTGCTCATAGTACTCTGGGGTGCATCAGGGTATCATATAAACCTGTACAGAATAACAAGATCTCATTCCTCATTCTAGGTTCCATGAAACCATGTTGTTTAATTAAACTGACCATACAGGTTATATTAGAAAGTGTGCTCCAGAGAAGAATATAAATTATGTACCAAATAAACTTCACTTAAATAATAGTCAGAACTCAGGAATAGTTGTGACTGTTGTAGGAGCTTACAATCTATGAACCTTTACAACAAGCCTCATTGAACTCTCTGCACTCCTGCATCATCAGTTGCCCAATCTCTGTCCACATTCAATCCCCTGGTACCTATGCTCGCAAATTCAATTATCAGCATTTGCTCATTATAGTAATTTTAATGCATTTTTATTGTAAACTTTAACATATATACATAACAGTGATAACTTTCAAAGTACAATTTAACAAATAGAGAACAAATTTCAAAGAATGTCATGGGTCACAGTTCCACAACTTCAGCTATTTCCATTATTGTAAAATATAACATACATGCAGAAAGGTGTTAACTTTCAATGTATAACTCATCAAGCAGTCATATAGGTAATTTAAAAAATTGTTATGGGTTACAGTTCCACAGTTTCAGTTCTTTCCTTGTTATGCAATATAGGGTATATACAGAAAGGTGAAGGCTTTCAAAGCATAATTAAATGAGTGGCTATAGAGCAAATTTCAAAGGATGCTGTAGGGTACAGTTCCACCATGTCATTACCTCCTTCCAGCTATTCCAACACCTCAACATCTCTCTCTATATATATATATAATATATATATATACACACATATATACATATGTATACATATATAAAGTTTCAGCATTCACAGACCTTTGTTAAATCTTATCTTGTTTGTTATTACCCTTACCTCTCACTTAATCTCTTTCTCCATATTCAGGAGTGTCTAGGCAGTGAGCACCCTAACTTGTTCATATTGAAAGGCCGTACCTATAGTAATTTTATACTAGAAAGGCCTTAAAATATTTGTCCTTAAGTTTCTGGCTTATTTCATTCAACAAAATGTCCTGAAGTATCATTCATGTAGTTGGATGTCTCAGAAATTCATTCCTTCTTGCAGCCAGCTCAGTATTCCTTTTTATGTATACACCACAGTTTGCCTTTCAGCTCACTCATGGATGTACCCTTAGACTGCCTCCATTCATTGCTAATTATGAATACTGCTGCCATAAGCACCAGTGTGTAAATGTCTATTCATGTCCCTGCTTTCAGTTCTTCCAAGCATATACCAAAATAATGGGTTGCAGGATTATATGTCAACCCCATACTTAGCCTCTAGTGGAACAACCACACTGTCCTCGGCTGCACCATTCTACTTCCCTACTGTATTAGTTAGGGTTCTCCTTGGAAACAGAATCAATGAGAGATGTCTCTGATTATCAAATTGTAAAAGTGACTCACGCAACTGCGGGAGCGCACGAGTCCAAATTCTGCAGAGCCGTCAACAAGCTGTCAACTCCAAGGAAGACATCCGACGAACTCCTCGGGAAACGAACCGACAACTTTGACGAACTCCTCAGGAAACGAACCGGCAACTTCGATGAGCTCCCCAGGAAATGCTTCACTGAGCAGCAGAAGAAGAAGTGAAGGTTCTCTAACCGTCTGGTTTATAAGCCTCCAACTGATCACCTGGACCAAATCCAGCCAATTGCATTCTCTCATTGTGGAAGGCACGCCCCTTGATGAGTCATCAGTCAGCTGCAGTCAATTGACTGATGATCCAACAAACCGGCTGATCACCCGGACCAAATCCAGCCAATTGCATTCTCTCACTGTGGAAGCACGCCCCTTGATGAGTCATCAGTCAGCTGCAGTCAATTGACTGATGATCTGACAAACCAGCCTGTTGGTTTATTAACCAGCCTCAAATATCCTCACAGCAATCGTCAGGCCAGTGCCCGCTTGACCAGACAGCTAGGCCACCTAGCCAAGTCGACACATGAACCCAACCATCACACCTACCAACAGTGAATAGGTTTCCTCTCTATCCACATCTTCTCTAGCACTTGTGTCTTTGTTTATTTTTTAAACAGTTTTATTTGCACACCATGCAATCCATTCTGAGTGAACAATCAATAGATCCCAGTATAATCACATAATTATGCTTTCACCACCACAATAAATATGAGAATGTTTCCATTTCTCCCACAAAAAAAGACTAAGAAGAAGAAAAAAAGAAAAAATAAAAGAATAAAAAGTAAAATAAAAAAGAGACAACAAGAATCCCATACCCCTCCTTTATATCCCCTTCTGTTGACATTAGCATTGGTGTATTGCCTTTGTTGCAATTAATGGAAGAATATTACAATGTTACTGTTAACTATAGAGCCTAGTTTTCATTGATTATATTTTTCTCATATACCATCCCATTTTCAACACCTTGCAATATTTACATTCACTTGTTCTCCCTCATGTAAAAACTTTCTTGTATTCCTACATTTAATCACCATCGTCTACTCTAGCTTTTGCTAAATTATACAGTCCCAGTTTTATCTTCTATATCTCTTTCTGATGTCATACATGCCCCTAGCCTTCCTCTTTGAACAGTACTCACACTCAGCTTTGTTCATTATACTTACAATATTGTGCTACTAATGTGCTACACATACTAATGTGCTATCCATTTCTGAGTCTTTACAATGAAACTTGTTGAACATTCTGAACTCCTTCAGCATTAATTGCCCTATCTCTACCCTCTTTCTACCTCCTGATAATCTGTGTTGTTAACTTGAACTTGCAAAGTTAATGTATTTTAGTTAGTTCATATTAGTGAGGCCATGCAGTATTTGTCCTTTTGTTTCTGGCTAATTTTGCACAACATAATATTCTGAAGGTCCATCCATGTTGTTGTAGATGTCATGATTTTATTCTGTCTTACAGCTGCATAGTATTCCATCATATGTATATACCACAGTTTCTTTATCCATTCATCCATTGATGGAGATTTGGGCTGTTTCCATCTCTTGGCAATTGTGAATAATGCTGCTGTAAACATTGGTGTACAAATGTCCTTTTGTGTCCTAACCTTCAGTTCCTCCAAGTATATACCTAGTATTGGGATTGCTGGATCATACAGCAATTCTATACTTAGTTTCCTGAGGAACTGCCAAACTGCCTTCCAGAGTGGATGTACCACCAATAGTGAATAAGTGTACCTCTTTCTCCATATCCTCTCCAGCACTTGTAGTTTTCTGTTTTTTTTGTTAATGGCCATTCTAGTAGGTGTGAGACGATATCTCATTGTGGTTTTGATTTGCATTTCCCTAATAGCTAGTGAAGTTCAGCATCTTTTCATATGTTTTTGAGCTATTTGTATTTCCTCTTCAGAAAATTGTCTGTCCATGTTTTTTGCTCATTTTAAAATATTGGTTGTTTATCTTTTTGTTGTACTGTAAGATCTGTTTATATTTCCTGATATTAAACTCTTATCTGATATGGGATTTTCAAATATTATCTCCCATTGCACAGACTGCCTTTTTATTTTCCTGACAAAGTCACTTGATGCACAAAAGGTTTCAATTTTGAGGAGATCCCATTTATCTATTTCTTCTTTCATTGTTTGCACTCTGGGTGTAAGGTTTAGAAAACCACCTCCCATCATAAGATCTTTAAGATATTATTCTACATTTTCTTCTAAATGTGTTATGGTCTTAGCTGTAATGTTTAGGACTTTGATCAATTTTCAGTTAATTTTTGAATAAGGTGTGAGATAAGGGTCCACTTTCATTCTTCTGGATGTGGATATTCACCATTTGGTGAAGAGGCTGCTCTGTCCCAGTTGAGTTGACTTGACTGCCTTGTCAAATATCAATTCTCTGTAGATGAGATGGTCTGTTTCTGAACAGTCAATTCAATTCCATTGGTCAAAATACCTATCTTTATGCCAGTACCATGGTGTTTTGACCATTGTAACTTTGTAATATGTTTTAAAGTCAGGTAGTATGAGACCTCTCATTTCATTTTTCTTTCTCATGGTAGTTTTAGCTATTCAGGGCACCCTGCCATCCCAAATAAATTTGATTATTGGTTTTTCTATTTCTTCAAAGTAAGTTGTTGGGATTTTAATGGGTATTGCACTGGATCTATATATTAATTTGAGTAGAATTTTCTTAAGTATATTTACTATTCCAATCCATGAACACGGTATGGCCTTCCATTTATTGAGGTCCTCCATGATTTCTTTTAGCAATTTCTTGTAGTTTTCTGTGTATAGATCTTTTTTGTCCGTAGTAAAATTTATTCCAAATATTTTATTCTTTTGGTTGCTATTGTAAATGGAACTTTTTTCATTATTTCCTCTTCAGATTGCTCCTTACTAGTGTATAGAACTTCCAGCACAATGTTGAATAACAATGGTGACAGTGGGCATCCTTGTCTTGTTCCTGATCTTAAATGGAAAGCTTTCAGTCTTTTCCCATTGAGTATGATGTTAGCTGTGGGTTTTTCATATACTTCCTTTATCATGTTGAGGAAGTTTCCTTCTATTCCTATCATTTGAAGTGTTTTCATCAAGAATGGATGTTGAATTTTGTCAAATGCCTTTTCTGCATCAATTGAGATAATTATGTGGTTTTTCCTCTTTAGTTTACTGATTTGGTGTATTATGTTAATTGATTTTCTCGTGTTGAACCATCCTTGCATAGCTGGAATAAAACCCACTTGGTCATGGTCCATAATTCTTTTAATGTGGTACTGGATTCAATTTGCAAATATTGTTTTGAGGATTTTTGCATCTATATTCATTAAACGATTGGTCTGTAATTTTCTTTTCTCATAGTATCTATGTCTGGCTTTGGTGTTAGGGTGATTTGGCTTCATAGAATGAGTTAGGTAGCTTTCCCTCCTCTTCAATTTTTTGGAGAGTTTGAGCAGGATTTGTACTCATTATTTTTTGAATGCTTGGTATAAATTCTTCCTTGACACACTTGTTTAAGAATGTGTTGTTTAGCCTCCATATATCTGTGAAATTTCCAGCACTCTGCCTGTTATTGATTTCTAACTTCATTCCATTATTATCTGAGAAAGTTTTTTTTATATAAATTCAATCTTTTTAAATTAAGTGACTTGTGATGTGATCCAACATGTGTTCAGTTCTGGAGTATGATCCATGAGCACTTCAGAAAAAATTTATATCCTGCTGTTGTTGAGTGCAATGTTCTTTAAATATCTGACAAGTCTAGGTCATTTATCATTTTATTCAAAATCTCTGTTTCTTTATTGATCTTCTGTCTGGATGTTCTATCAATCAATGAGAGTGGTGTATTGAAGTCTCCAACTACTATTGTGGAAATGTCTACTTCTCCTTTCAGTTTTGTCAGTGTTTTCCTCATTTATTTGGAGCACTTTGGCTCAATGCATAGATATTTATGATTGCTATGCCTTCTTAGTGGATTTCCCCTTTTATTGATACATAATGTCCTTCTTTGTCTCTTTTAGTTGTTTTACATTTGAAGTCTCCTTTGTCTAATATTAGTATAGCTACCCCTACTCTTTTCTGGTTGTTGTTTGCAGGAAATATCTTTTGCCAACCTTTCCCTTTCAACCTGTTTTTTGTCCTTGTGTCTTATGCAAGTCTTGTGGACAGCATGTAGATGAATCCTGTTTTTTAATCCACTCCACCAATCTGTGTTTTTATTGGGGAATTTAATCATTAACATTTAATGTGATTACTGTAAAGTCATTACTTTCTTTAAACATTTTTTCCTTTTGGATTTCACATGTCAGATCTTATTTTTTTTTTCTTTCTTTTTACCCTTCTAGTTACCTTTACTGCTAATCTTCATTTCTACACTCCTCTCTAAACCTCTATTATATTTTCCTATCTGTCTGTAGTGCTCCCTTTAGTATTTCTTGCATAGCAGGTCTCCTGTCCAAGAGCTCTCTCAGTGTCTGTTTATCTGTAAATATTTTAAACAGTCCCTCATTTTTTTATAATAAATTTTATTTTGAAATAAGTTCAATCTTACAGGAACAGTTGCAAAAACAGCACAAATCCCATACATAGAACTCCATCATACCCTGACCCCCCTCCCCCGATACCCCGATCCATCACCTTTAAGATCCTGTCACACCACTGTCTCTTTCTTTCCCTTCCTCTCTCCCTCCCTCCCTCCCTCCCACCCATCATCTATTGCTCTGTCCTCTGAACATATGAGAGCAAGCTGCACATATCTTTGAACAGGCAATATAATTCACATATACCTTTCCCATGGACAAGAACATTATTTTAGGCAATCTCATTAAATGCAGCTAAGAAGTTCAAGAAATTCAACATTGATATAAAGCTTACATTCTATATTTCCCTTTTTTTTTTCTTGTGTCCCATCTGTGTCCCTTTGAGCCTCCTCTCTTCCGACCTCAGATCCCATCCAGGATCATCCTTGGCATTCAATTGTCATCTATTTAGACTGTCTTATTTTTTTTTTCAATTGTGGAAAGATATATATAGCCTAAATCTTCCTATTCCACCCCTCCCTAGCATTCCATTAGTGGGATTAATCACATTTAGAATGTTGCAATGCTATCACCTTCCAACCATCCATTTCTAGAAGTTTCCCTTCACCCCAAACAAAAATCCTACTCTCATTTCTTAACTCCCCATTGCCCCTTCCCCCACTTCTTGGAACCCCTACCCTACTTTTCATCTCTTTGGTCATATTTTCTGATACTTTCTTTGTGTTTACCATGGGGCTTAAATTTAACATCTTAAATCTATAACAATCTTGTCTTTCTTTGATACCAACTTAACTTCAATAGGACACATAAACTGTGTTCCTATACTCCTCCATTCCCCCACCTTTATGTAGTTCTTGTCAAAAATTACATATTTTACATTGAGTCCAAAACCACGGATTTATCATTACAGTTTATGTATTTTAGATCCTGTAGGAAGTAAATAGTGGAGTTAAAAATCAACAATACAGTAGTATTGGTCTTTATATTTACCATGTGATCTTTACTGGAAATCTTTATTTCTTCATGTGGTTTCAGTCAATTGTTTAGTGTCCCTTCCTTTCAGCCTGCTTAGGACTGATCTACTGGTGATGAAGTCCCTCAGCTTTTGATTATCCAGGAATGTTTTCATCTCCCCCTCATTTTTATCCTTCAGGTGTTTGTGAATTCTCCAAGTCTCTGATGGCTATTGACTTCTATTTGTATTCCACTGTGGTCAGAGAATGTGCTTTGAACAAATTCATTTTTTTTATTTTTTATTTTATTGAGGCTTGTTTTTCTGTCGCTGCATACAGTCCATTCTGGAGAAAGATCCGTGATCACTAGTGAAGAACGTGTGTCCCAGTGACCTGGGATGTAATATTCTATATATGTCTGTTACAAGTCTCTATATCTCTCTCTCATTTCTTTGTTTCTCTGTCAGTAGGGCTCGCTTTAGTAGCTGAAGTAGGGCAGGTCTTTTATTAGCAAACTCAGCATTTGTTTGTCTGTGAAAAATTTAAGCTCTCCCTCAAATTTGAAGGAGAGTTTTGTTGGATAAAGTATTCTTGGTTGGAAATTTTTCTCTCTCAGAATTTTAAATATGTCATGCCACTGCCTTCTCACCTCCATGGTGGCTGCTGAGTAGTCATTACTTAGTCTTATGTTGTTTCCTTTGTATGTGGTGAATTGCTTTTCTCTTGCTGCTTTCAGAACTTGCTCCTTCTCTTCAGTATTTGACAGTCTGATCAGACTATGTCTTGGAGTGGGTTTGTTTGAATTTATTCTATTTGGAGTTCGCTGGGCATTTATGCTTTGTGTATTTATATTGTGTAGAAGGTTTGGGAAGTTTTCCCCAACAATTTCTTTGAATACTCTTTCTAGACCTTTACCCTTCTCTTCCCCTTCTGGGACACCAATGAGTCTTAAATTTGGACGTTTTATTTTATCTATCATATCCCTGAGATCCATTTCAATTTTTTCAATTTTTTCCCCCATTCTTTCTTTTGTTCTTTCATTTTCTGTTCTGTGCTCCTCGAGGAGGCTGAGTTGCTGTTCAACTTCCTCTAATCTTGTATTATGAGTATCCAGAGTCTTTTTAATTTGGCCTACAGTTTCTTTAATTTCCATAAGATCTTCTATTTTTTTATTTACTCTTGCAATATCTTCTTTATGCTCCTCTAGGTTCTTCTTTATGTCTTTTATATTCTGTGCCATGCTCTTCCTCAAGTCTTTTATATCCCATGCCATGCTCTCATTGCCTGTCTGTAGTTCTTTGATTAATTCTGCCAGGAACTGTGTGTCTTCGGATCTTTTGATTTGAGTGTTTGGGTCTGGGTTCTCCATGTCGTCTGGTTTTATCATATGCTTTAAGATTTTCTGTTGTTTTTGGCCTCTTGGCATTTGCTTTACTTGATCTTTAATTTGTTAGAATTGCAGCTTGGTGACATACACTTTCTCTAACTAACCAGCAGATGGTGTCCGTGAGTCACTTATTCCCCTCAAGTCAGTTCTCCCCAACTTTGTGGTGTGTGGGGATCTGATTCTTTTGGGGTCCAATTGGTGAACTTAATTTGGGTGTGTTGTCAGTGCTGTCTGCCCTCAACGAGGGGCGTGTGCCTGAGTGGTTAGGGAGGAAGGGCAGGTTTAATAATCAAACCTCCCAGGTGTTCCCGGAGATTTAAGGCTGTTCTCTGCCACTGACACAAAAGTCCTTGGTATTGGCGTAAGTTCCCTGGGATTTCTGAGTGGTTCCCCCCTCCCTGCTGTGCTTTTCCAGGACCTCTGCTGAAGGAGGGAGGGCTGTGCCACGTCACAAGTGAGCGCCAGCCTCCAGGGAAGCCCTGGGCCACCGGGCTGTGTAGGGGCGTTCCCAGCCCGCTTCAAAGATGGTTGAATGGGACGCGTTAACTTCCCCCTTTCCACACAGCTCTGCTCTCCCAGCTCCGGGACAATCAGCCGTGGGTGTATTCAAGGCCACTGTCTATGGCTGATATTGTGTCATGTGAGTGGTGCTGCGGGAAAGACTCCCTGTCAGGCTGGGTTTCTTGGCTTGGCTCTGTGCTGTGTGTTCAGCCCCAGGCAGGAGTAGCCCCACCCGCTGGGGAGATGGTTGCAAGTCGTACATCTCCCCTTTGCTCCCCTGGACCCGAGACAATCAGCAGTGGGTGTGGGAAGGGGTATCCTCCACCCCAGACACCGAGGCATTAGTCCAGACCACTCCCGTCTTATCTGCAGCTGTTCCCAGGCTTCTTTTTTTTTTTTTTAAAAAACACCAACCCACCATTTCCCCACACCGCAGCATGGCTGAGGGACTCAGCTGACTCACTCACTCATTTCAGAATGCAGACTCTTGGTTTCACCAAATGCACATTCCCTGTGGCTTTAGCAGAACTTGTCCGGCTGGTGCTATTCTGGAAGTGGTGTTCTAGGTCACTTTCCGGTTTTTTATCTAGTGTTTTCCACGGAGGTGTTTTTTCCTCTGTCTAACCTAGCCACCATCTTAGGTTCCTCCAGTCCCTCATTTTTGAAGGACAGTTTTGCTGGATATAGGATTCTTGGTTGGCAGTTTTTCTCTTTCAGTATCTTGAATATATCATACCACTGCCTTCTTGCCTCCATGGTTTCTGCTGAGAGATCCACACTTATTCTTATCAAGTTTCCCTTATATATGATGGATCACTTTACTCTTGCTGCTTTCAGCATTCTTTGTCTTTGACATTTGACAGTCTGATTAGTAAGTGTCTTGGAGTAGGTCCATTTAGATCAATTCTGTTTGGGATACCCTGTGCTTCTTGGACCTGTGATTTTATATCTTTCATAAGAGTTGGGAAATTTTCATTAATTATTTCCTCTATTATTCTTTCTGCCCCTTTTCCCTTCTCTTCTCCTTCTGGGACACCTATAATACATATATTTGTGCATTTCATGTTGTCATTATTTTCCTGGGAACTTGCTCATATTTTTCCATTCTTTTTATCTGTTCTTTTGCGTGTATGATTTATGACGTCTTACCTTCTAGTTCACTAATCATTTCTTCCATCAATTCAAGTCTGCTATTGTATGTCTCCATTGTGTTTTTCATCTCTTCTATTGTGCCTTTCATCCCTATAAGTTCTGTCATTTCTTTCCAAGCTTGCAGATTCTTCTGTATGGATACCCTGTGTCTTCTTTTTATCCTTCACTGCTTTTGCCACATTTTCTTTCCAAGTCATTGATTTGATTTAGAAGCTTTGTTTGAACATCTTTATTTAATTGTTTCAACTTCTGTATCTCAGTTTAGGTGTTAGTTTCGCCCTTTGTCTGGGTCATATCTTCATATTTCCTGGTGTGACTCATGAATTTTTGCTGTCTAGGCATCTGATTTTCTTGGTTAGTGTATTCTGGAAGTTATTTTCTCTCTTTTGCTTATGGTTTTCTAGTTGTTTGTCTTTGATCTCTGTTTTTTGTTTCTCTCACCAGCCAGTTGTCAGATTACCTCTGCCTCCAAGTATCTCCACAAAAATCAGGCACCCACAGCAGCCTGCCTCAGGTATGGGAGGAAGGTGCTGGGCACCCCAGCAAGTTCACTGTATGTGGTAAAAAAAGTCTGCTTGCTTCCAGTGGTGTTCTGTTTTTTGCTCACCAGAAAGTCCTGGTTTGTTTTAGAATCCTGCTTTAATAGTTGGATCATCCTTATTTCTCAACCAAAACCCTGCCAGGTTTCTGTGCAGGGGGTGTAGGCCAGCTCCTGGTCTTAAGAAGTGGCCTGGAGAATCTTTTTTTGGTCTTTTAATTCCTTGCAACTTCCATTCTGTCCAGCAGATGGCACTGTTCACTAACTTAATTGTCCTCAAAAGCTGCTTTGCCTCTGAGCACAGGCTGTATCTGTACAGGTGAGCTGAAACTGCAGGATTGCTGTGTCCTCACTTTGTTGGACAAAATCTGGCTTGATGGGGGACTGTGTCCATCACTCCACCTGTGACAGAGGACTCCCCCAGCTGACCCAGTCCTCCAGTCATCCCCCAGGCAATGAAAGGCTGGCCACTGCTTCTTCCTTCAAAGATGGGGGAAGGGCTTTTGGACCCAGGGCTGAAAACACAGTCTCTGTCCATGTTTTCTTAGAATCTTCATCCCTCACTGACCTGGGCCTTGAAATGTCCCCGCCTCTCCCCCAGTTTTAAAATGGTGGGGCTGTATCTCACTGGCTGTGAGAATTTTTATAGTCTGTGTCCACAGTGGGAGGGGTCCCATCTGCTGTTTCTGTGCTTTTCCTGTGCTGAGACTGAGTGAGGGTGAGGGGAGAGGATGAGCTGGTCCTGGAAAGAAGATTCCTACTGATATTTTTTCTCTTTCTTCAATTTGGTATCTGCAGGGTCCTTTTCCAGTCTATAGCCTCCTCCAAATCTCTGAACAATTGAGAATTGTCCCTTTATTTTCATTGAATCTCAAGGGAAGTTTTCAGTAGCTGTTTACTTCACCATGTTGATGACATCACTCCAGGTCCTACTGCTTTTAAATAGCCTTATCCTTGATTTGGTGCTTACCTGGTTACTGCAGTCCTTTAACTGTTTTCTGGCACTTTGAGAAAGAAGTTTTTGACAGTTTTTGCTGGTTGTTCAAAGCTTCAGTAGGGGACAGAGCCCTGAAGCATCTCACTCCACCATTCTGATCTCCAATATTCTTAATTTGAGTGTTTTTATTTTGAAAGACTGTTGGATTTTTTCAAATGCTTTTTATGTTTCAACTGAGATGTCCATATGGGTTTTGTTCTTTATTTATAATACAGTGTATTACATTGATTTTCATATGTTGAACCAAACTTGCATTCCTGCAAAAAATCTAACTTAATCATGGTGTATAATCATTTTAATATGCTGCTGCATGGATGGCTAGGGTTTTGTTGAGGAATATTGCATTTATATTTATAAGAGGTATTTGTATTTTTTTTCCTTGTGCTGTCTTTGACTTTGGAATTGGGTAAGGCAGGCCTCATAGAATGCACTATGAAGTATTCTCTCCTTTTCTATTTTATGGAATGGTTTGTGAGAAATTGGTTTTAATTCTTTAAATGTTTGGTAGAATTCACCAGTGAAGCCATCTGTTTCTGGTCTCTTTGTTGGCAGGTCTAATAGTGATGAATGCTTTCATTATTACTCACCTGGAAATGTCTTAATTTCTATTTCATTTTTGAAGGATAGTTTTACTGGATGTAAAATTCTTGGTTAACAGTTTTTTTTCCCTTTCAGCATTTTGAATATGTTTTCCAACTGCCTTCTGGCCTCCATGCTTTCTGATGAGAAATAAGCTGTTAATCTTATTGAGGATAATTTGCATGTGATGAGGCACTTGTCTCTTGCTCATTTCAAGATTCAGTCTTTGCCTTTCAGTTTTTGTTGTTTGTTTTGTTTAAAAAATAATCAATGACATGATAAAGTCAGAAGAAAATGTAGAAAGCTCTTCTGCTGAGATATGGCATTTCTACTCTTTGGCAGATTACCTGGAAGGTAAAGAATAATTTTTCCTATTTACAATCTCTTATTAAGAGCAGATCAATACTCCAAGAAAAATTTGTCATGTTAAAAGAGAGAAAACCAAATTCTGATTTTGCATTTATATGGTATTTGATACTAAACGAACCATATACTTTTTTTAAAAAAATCGTATGACTAAACCCATCAAAACGTAACCAGCTTTGGCAAAATTTTAACACATGTATTGTTTCTTTTCATATCCCCTCTCCATAAGCCTTCTAAAATTTCTACATACATTCAGTTTTTGTCCTTCACCACCTGCTTTCCCATTCTGTAACAACCAGTCATTTAACTTCAAGACAAAAATGTTCTCTTGTTTTCCCTTAATAAACAAAACTTTGTCTCATTATCTTGCATGCAAAGTTGAACCTCCTGGCCACTCTTGCTCCTAGCAGAATCTCATTCATGCTTATTAATTATAACTTTTAACTTTTTAATTAGAGAAATTTTAGGTTTTCAGAAAAATCATATAAAAATACAGCATTTCCATATTAAAAAATACAGCATTTCCATATACCCCCTATTATTAACACTTTGCATTAGTGTGGTACCTTTGTTAAAATTAATGAAAAAATATAAAAATATTATCATTTTAGTATTAACTATAGTACATAATTTACATTAGGATGTATTTTTTCTGAATATACCACTCTATTATTAACACCTTGCATTACTATGGTACATTTGCTACAATTCATGAAAGAGCATTTTTATTAATGTACTATTAAGTATGGTACATCATTTAAAAGTGTTCACTGTTGCACAGTCATATGTTTTATCTTACAATTTTTGTTTTAGTAAGATATATATAACCCAAAAATTTCCCTTTTAACCACATTCACATAGATAATTCAGTGCTGCTAATTGCACTCCCAATATTGTGCTACAAATACCACCATACATTCCAAAACTTTACAATCAATCCAAATAGAAATTCTGTACAAATTGAGCATTAGCTTCCCATTCCCTGCCTCCAACCCAGCTCTAGGTAAAATATATTTGAGATTATAATTCTGTGAGTTTACTTACAATTATTTCATATCAATGAAACCATACAACATTTATCCATTTATGTATCACTTATTTTGCTCAGCATAACATCTTCAAGGTTCATTTATATTGTTTCATGAACCAAAACTTCATTCCATTTTAATGCTGAATAATAATTCATTGTACATATACACCACATTTTGTTATCCATTCACTAGTTGGTGGACACTTGGGTTGCTTCCGTCTTTTGGCAATTGTGAATAATATCACTATGAACATCGGTGTGCAAATATCTGTTTGAGTCCCTGCTTTCAATTCTTTTGGGTATATACCTAGTACAGGATTGCCAGGTCATATGCTAATTCTGTACTTAGCTTTCTGAGGAGCTGCCAAACTGTCTTCCACAGTGGCTGCACCATTTTACATTTCCACCAGCAATGAATGAGTGTTCCTATTTCTCCACATCCTCTCCAGCACTTGTAATTTTCTGTGTTTTAAACAGTAGCCTTTCTTGGGTGCATAAGGATATCTTATTTGGTTTTGATTTGTATTTCCTTAATAGCTGATGATGTTGAGCATCTTTTCATATGCTTTTTAGCCATTTGTGTATCCTCCTTAAAGGAAAATTGGGTAATTTGTCTCTTTATTGTTGAATTGTAGGGTTTCTTTATATTTTTTGAATATTAAACCCTTATCAGATATGTGGTTTCCAAATACTTTCTCCAATTAAGTAGATTGTCTTTTCACGTTTGTGATAAAGAACTTTGATGCAAAAAAGTTTTAATTTTGATGAGGTCCCATTTATCTATTTTTTCTCTTTTGTTGCTTGTAATTTGGATGTAAAGTCTAAGAAGTCATTACCTAACACAAGATCCTGAAGATGCTGCTCTACATTTTCTTCTACAAGTTTTATCATCCTGGTGCTTATATTTAGGTCTTTGACCCATTTGAGTTAATTTGTGTATTGGGTGTGGGATAGAGATCCTGTTTCATTTTTGCATATGGATGCTAGATTTTTCCAAAGACATTTTCTGCATCAGCTGAGAAGGTCATATGGCTTTTTCCCTTCCTTGGTTAATGGCATGTATTTCATTAACTGATTTTCTTATTTTGTCTACCACCCTAGCATACCTGGGATAAAACCTACATGATAATGGCATATAATTTCTTTTAAGGTGTTTCTGGATTCAATTTGCGAGTATTTTCTGAGGATAATTCTTTTCTATATTCATTAGACAAATTGGTCTGGAATTTTCTTTTTGTGATAAATTTATCTGGCTTTGGTATGAAGGTGATGTTGGCCTCATAGAATGAGTTGGGTACTGTTTCCTCTTCTTCAATTTTTTTTGGAAGAATTTGATCAGGATTGGTGTTAATTCTTCTTAGAATGATTAGCAGAATTCACCTTTGAGGTCATCTGGTCCTGAGCTTTTCTTTGTTGGGAGGATTTTGATGACTGATTCAATCTCTTTACTAGTAATTGGTCTGTTCAGATCTTTTATTTCTTCTAGAGTCAGTGTAGGTTGTTGGCTTGTTTGTAAGAATTTGTCCATTTCATCTGGGTTGTCTAATTTGTTGGCACACAGTCATTCAAGTATCTTCTTATGATCCTCTTTATTTCTGTGGGGTCATTGATAATGTCCCCCCCCCCTCATTTCTGATTTTATTTATTTGCATCTTATCTCTTTTTTCTTTTTCAGTCTTTTTCTTGTCAATTTTATTAATCTTTTCAAAGAAAAACTTTTGGTTTTGTTAATGCACTCTAATGTTTTTTTTCATTCTCTATTTCATTTATTTCTGCTCTAATCTTTGTTATTTATTTCCTTCTGATTGCTTTGGGTTTAGTTTGCTGTTCTTTCTCTAGTTCCTCCAGATGTGCAATTATGTCTTTGATTTTAGCTCTTTCTTATTTTTTAATATAGGCATTTAGGGCTATAAATTTCCCTCTCAGCACTGCCTTCACTGCATCCCATAAGTTTTCATTCACCTCAAGATATTTTCTGATTTCCCTTGTAATTTCATCTTCAACTCACTGATTTTTTAAGAGTGTGTTATTTAAGTTCCATATATTTGGGGATTACCCAGTTCTCTGCCTGTCATTTGTTTCTATTGTGGTCTGTTAAAATGCTTTGTATAATTTCAATATTTTTAAATTTACTGAGACTTGTTTTGTGACCCAGCATGTGGCTATCCTGGAGAGTGATGCATGTACACTTGAGAAAAATGTATATCCTGCTGTTTTGCTGTGCAATGTTCTGTATATGTCTGTTAGGCCTAGGTCATTTATCATATTATTCAAGTTCTCTGTTTCCCTATTAATATTCTATCTAGAATTCTATCTATTGATGAGAGTCATGTATTGAAGTTTCCAACTCTTACTTTAGAGGTGTCTATTTCTCTTTTAAGTTTTACCTGTGTTTGTCTCATGTATCTTAGGACACCATGGTTAGGTGCATAAATATTTATCAATGTTATTTTCTCTAAGTGGTTTGACACTTTTGTTAATATATAGTGTCCTTCTTTGTCTCTTATAACAGCTTTTTATTTAAAGTCTATTTTGTCAATATTAGTATAGCTACCCAGTTCTTTTTTGGTTACTATTTGCATGGAATATATTTTTCATCCTTTCACTTCCCATCTATTTGTGTCTTTGGGTCTAAGATTAGACTTTGTAAACAACATATTGTTGGATCATATTTTTCTGTCCATTTTACCAATCTGTGTCTTTTGATTGGGGAGTTTAATCCATTAATATTCAGTGTTATTACTGTATCCTTTGGTTTTTATATGTCATATGTTTTTTTTTTTGACTCTCTTCCTTTATTGCAACCTCCTTTTCTGTATAGTTGATCTTCTGTGATATATCTGACTGATTACTTTCAGATTTTTTCTGTATATTTTAAAAATACTTTCTTTGTGTTTACCCTTGGGGTACATTACACAACATACATCTAGAAACTACTAATTTGAAAAGATATCAACTTAGCTTCAGTAGTATACATGTTCTTTGCTCCCATATTCCTCTATTTCCCCTCTTTATGTTGACTTTTTCCCACAGTACCTTTACATATTCTGAGTGCCCATTATCAGGAAATATGCTTTTTCTTGTTCAATTGTATTCTGACTTACAGGAATTAAAGAGATTTGTATATTGATGACACAGTACTGTTGAGTTATGCATTTACCCTTTTAGTTACCTTTACTGAAGATCTGAAAGGCACTCTCTCCTGTCTTTCCTTTCAACCTGCAGAAATCCCTTTTATAATTCTTGTGAGGCAGATATTTGGTTGATGAACTCACTCAGATTTTGTTTATCTGTGAATATTTTAAACTTCCCTCATTTTTGAAAGAATGTTTTTCTGGATAAAGAATTTTTGGCTGGCAGTTTTTCTCTTTCAGTACCTTAAATATATCACACCATTGTCTTCTCACCTCCATGGTTTCTCATGAGGAATCAGAACATAGATCTTATTGAGTATCCCTTGAATGTGACAAACCACTTTTCTGTTGCTGCTTTCAGGATTCTCTATCTTTGGCATTTGATATTCTGATTAGTATATGTCTTATTGGGTCTATTAGGATTCATTCTGTTTGGAGTACATTGCACTTCTTGGACATATATATTTATGTCTTTCATAAGAGTTGGGAAATTTTTGGCCATTATTTCCCTAAATATTATTTCTGTCCCTTTTCCCTTCTCTTCTTCTTTTTGGACTCACATGATTCATATGTTTGTATGCTTCATGCTGTCACACAAATTCCTGAGATACTGCTCAATTTCTTCTATTATTTTCTCTATTTTTAGAACAATTTCATTACTCCAGAAAAATAAAGACAAAAAAAAAAAGAAAACTCAAATCCTCCCATACCCCTAACCACCCCCCTCAATTATTCACTCATAGTATTGGTATAATACATTAGTTATTATTGATGAAAGAATGTTAAAATACTACTAACTGTAGTACCTTGTTTGCAACAGGTATATTTTCCCTATATACCCTTCTATTGTTAACTTCTAGTTATAGTGTCATACATTTGTTCTAGTTCATGAAAGAAATTTCTGATATTTGTACAGTTAATCATGAACATTGTCCACCTCAAGATTCATTGTGTTATGCATTCCCATTTTTAACCTCCAATGTTCTTTCTGGTGACATATGTGACTCTAAGTTTCCCCTTTCCACCACATTCACACACCATTCAGCACTGTTAGTTATTCTCACAATACATGCTACCATCACCTCTGTCCATTTCCAAACACTTAAGTTCAACCTAGTTGAACATTCTGCTCATAAGAAGCAACTGCTCCCCATTCTTTAGCCTCATTCAATAGCCTGGTAAATTATATTTCATGTCTAAGAGTTTACATATTATAATTAGCTCATATCAGTGAGACACTTCAATATTTGTCCTTATGTGTCTGACATTTCACTCAATATAGCACACTCAGGGTTTCTTCATCAACCTGTTTTTTTAAGAAAGTTTTGCTTTCTGTCCTAAGTAAACAATCAATGGTTCCCTGTATAGCTACACATTTGTGCATTCACTACTATCACCATTATCTATATAAGGGCATCTCCAATTCTGCCACAAAGAAGGAGGAAGAGTCAAAGTAGGTAGAAAGACAGAAGAAAAAGAAAAAGAAAAAACTTGACAGATAAAAAGCAGCAAAAGGAAGGATAGAATTAACTAAAGTAGAATTAAAGAGTCAGACACCATCACCAATGCCAAGAGCCCCATACCCCTCCTTTATGTCCCCCCTTATAGGCATTTAGCTTTGGTATATTGCCTTTGTTGCATTAAAGGAAGCATAATACAATGTTTCTGTTAACTCTGTTAAATATAGTCTCTGGTTTGCATTGACTGAATTTTTTCCCCAAATACCACCCTATTTTTAACACCTTGTAAGGTTGACATTCATTTGTTCTTCCTCATCTAAAAACATATTTGTACATTTTATCACAATTGCTGCGCACTCTAGGTTTCACTGAGTTATACAGTCCCAGTCTTTATCTTTCCTCTTTCCTTCTGGTGTCCCACATGCTCCTAACCTTCCTCTTTCAACCATACTCACAATCAACTTTGTTCAGTGTCCTTACATCGTTGTGTTACCATCACTGAAAATTGTATTCCAAACCTCTTACTCCTGTCTTATGTTTCCTATAGAGCAGGTATCTTGTTCACAAACTTTCTCATTGTCTGTCTGTCAGAGAATATTTTAAACTCCCTCATATTTGAAGGACAGTTTTGCCAGATATAGGATTATTGGTTGGTGGTTTTTCTCTTTCAGTATCTTAAATATATGACACCACCTCCTTCTTGCCTCCATGGTTTCTACTGACAAATCCACACATAGTCTTATCAATCTTCCTTTGTAAGCAATGGCTCACTTTTCTCTTGGTGCTTTCAGGATTCTCTCTTTGTCTTTGACATTTGATAATCTGATTATTAAGTGTCTTGACATAGGTCTATTCATATCTATTCTGTTCAGGGTATGCTGCACTTCTTGGATCTGTAATTTTATGTCTTTCATGAGAGATGCAAAATTTTCATTGATTATTTCCTCTGTTATTGCTACTGCCCCCTTTCCCCTTTTCCCCACTCTTCTCCTTCTGGGACACCCATGACATGTACATTCATGCATTTCATGTTGTCATTCAATTCCCTGAGAAGTTGCTCACATTTTTTCATTCTTTTCCCTGTCTGTTCTTTTGTCTATAAGCTTTCAGGTGTCTTGTTCTCCAGTTCCTGAGTGTTTTCTTCTGCTTCTTGAGATCTGCTGTTGTATGTCTCCACCGTGTTTTTCATCTCTTGTGTTGTGCCTTTCATTTCCATAGTTTCTGCCAATTGTTTTCCGAAACTTTCTAGTTCTACCTTATATTTGCCAAGTGTTTTCTTTATAGCTCTCATCTCTTTTGCCTTTTCTTCCCTGAACTCATTGATGTGGTTTTTTATTTGAATTAGCATATTTCTTTGAAAATCTTTAATAGATTGTTTCATTAAAGTGAAACAATATCCCAACTGTATCATGCTTGAGGTGTAAGTTCATTCCTTTGCCTGGGCCATATCTTCATTTTTCCTAGAGTAGGTTGTAGTTTTCTGTTGTCTAGGCATCTGGTTTCCTTGGTTACCCCAGTCAGATTTTCCCAGACCAGAATGGTTTCAGATCTCAGAATGGAGTTATATTCAGTTTCAAGTCTCCTGTGGGTGTGTCTGAGAGATTGACAGACTTTCCTGTGAGGTCTCTATCTGCTGTGCTTTTCCTAAGCTTCCCAGCAGGTGACATCTGTCAGCCAATATATTGCTCCAAACTGGTGTAAGGAGGTGTGGCCCCTTTAGTTTCTGTTTTGGCTGTTTCCCCCCAGGCTCTGGGGTCTGGTTCTGAAGGAAAGACCAGTAGTAGAGCTGGGCTCCACCTTCTTCCTCTTTGGGAAGATACATCCTCTAGGGAGTTATCATCTGCATTTGAATAGCTTCTTTGTCTCTCTGACTCTGGGTCAGAGCACTGCAAACTGAAAATGGCTGGAGCTCTCTCCACTGAGCCCCTCAGATTGAGAGAAAAAGGGACAGGAAGGCCCTTTTTCAGAGCCAGTCCATGCCTCCCCCCAAGTTTCACTCATCTGCCAGAGGTAACACCTGTTCTTCTCGGCTCCCCCTCCTGGGAGAGCAGAGTCTTCTGGTTCTTTAAGCTCAGTCATCACTAAAAGCCTCTGTCTGTTTGTTAGAGGTTTGTAGCTTATATTCAGTAGCTCACATTTGTTAATTAAATCCCCAGTTGGAGTTTGGATGAACTATAATTGCTGCTCAGAGAGTGCTGCTTTCTACCACAGTGAGGTTTTGCAGCTTAGTCTGCCATGGGGGGAGGGGGCTCCTGGCATGGTTCCACAGTTTTTACTTACAGATTTTATGCTGCAATCTCAGGCATTCCTCCCAATCCAGGTTGGTGTACGATGTGTGGACACTCACAGTTGTCCCCTAGCAGTTATTCCAAATTATTTACTAGTTGTTCCTGGTTGTTTATTAGTTGCTCTGGGGGACTTACTAAATTCCACTTCTCTCTATGCCACCATCTTAGCTCCTCACCAGTGTACTTTTAATCTCTACCATTGTGGATTTCACCCTCATGAATTCTGTTATGTTTCTTTTTATACTTTAAAATTCTTCTTTATGATCACACATTGCCTTCTTAATTTCCTTTTGCTCTATATGCATATTTTCCTTCATCTCCTTGAATTGACAGCAGGTTTGTTTGATCTTCTTTGATTAGTTTTCCACATTTTGTCTCCTCTGAAATTTTGATTTGTTCCCTTGACTGAGCCATATCTTCCTGTTTCTTATTATAGTTTTTAATTGTTTGCTGATGTCTGGGCATCTCATTATCTTGATGAGGTAACTCTGAGTTTCCACTTCTCCCTCTTGTTTAGGGTTTCATTTTTGATTGGCTTTGTTTTAAGGACCTTCTTTGATGCTTGGTCTAACTTATTCTGAACTTTTAGAATAGGCCACATTTCAATGTTCAGATCTTCTAAGCTTTTCTTCAACTGATTCTTGCCTTGGGTACATAGTACAATTTTTAAGTTTGCAGCTTTTGTGCAATTGTTTCACCTTCAGGAGAAAGATACTTTTCCTCTGTTCTTTCTCCAGAAATGTTGATCTGTTCTATTTGTTTTTGTGCAGAATTTTCTCCCCAGCTCCTGTGATTTGATTTGTTTAAATTTTCTCCCTTACTCAGTGCCCCCTTTCCCTTATACTTCTCAGTTCTGGGACCTGTCCTGTCTTACAGAAGCTTAGTTCCACCCCCCTTTTTTTCTGTGAGGCTTTTCTGCCACCAGTTTCTTCCCTGCTAAGGCATCCCACCCTGAGAATTCAGATGGGGTCAATCCACATAGGTGGGTCAATCCAAAAAAGTCCATTTTGTGTTTAAGCAGTCCAGTGAGTGAGCTCACCTCTTGCCAAAAGTTCTGCCATGGTCTCTTTTTGTTTATTTTTTTCCTTGGAGGTCTTTATGTATGTGGCCTCCTCAGTGACTTTTGCTCTACCCTAGGCCTCTAAGGACTTGGGTCCCTGTGCCTGGATATGCCTGGGGTTCTAATTTGCTGCTGTGAGTGGCTCTATATTCTGCATCCACAGCAGGAGGGACCTGGGCTATGCTGTCTTTGCATGACTCTCAAACTGTGGGAACCAAGTGAGGGGGAGGGGTCTGGATTTGTGGCTTTAGGAAGAAAATCTGCCTGAGCTTCAATTCAGCACTTGGGGAGTTCTCCAGTTTTTATCATTCTCCAGAATTTAAGCAAGTGGTGTTTGTCCTTGTATTAGTTGCTTCTGAAAAAAGACTTTTCAAGGGATGCTTTATGTCACCATTGTCACTCTTAATTATCTTTGTCTTTCTTTTTTGACAGTTTGGTTATGATGTTGCTAGTTGTGGATCTCTTAGGATTTTTCCTATTTGGGATTCATTGATCTTCTTGCATGTGTAGATTAAAAATTTTTCATCATATTTGAGAAATTTTAGGCCACAACATCTTCAGATATTCTTTCTGCCCATTTTTCTCTCTCTCCTCTCCCTCTGGGACCCCCATTATGCATATTTGGTATGTTTTATGGTTTTCCACATTTCTATGAGGCTCTGTTCATGTATATTTTTTCTTTTTTTCTTTCTGTTCCCCAGCTTGGATAATCTCAATTAACCTATCTTCAAGTTCACTTATTACTTCTGCCTCTTGAAATTTGCTATTGAGCCCCCATAGTGATTTTTCATTTTATTTATTATACTTTTCAACTCCACAATTTTTATTTTATTTTAATAATTTTTATTTCTGCATTTATATTCTCTATTTGTTGAGTTATCATTTTCATACTTCCCTTTAGTTCTTTATATATGGCTACCATTAGCTCTTTGAACATATTTTAAATAGTTGACTTAAAGTCTTTGTCTAGTAAGTTCAACATCTGGTCTCCCTCAGGATCAGTTTCTATTGTTTGCTTTTTTTTCCCCTGTGTTATAGGCCATACTTTCTTGTTTCTTTGCTTGTCTCATATTTCCTTGTTGAAAAATGGATATTTTGAATATAATGTGGAAACTCTGGAAATCAGATTTTTAGGTGTTGTTTGGTTGTTTAGGGAGTTTTCTGAACTAATACCGTAAAGTATGTATTCTTTGTCATGTATGACCACTGCTGTCTCTATTCCATTAGCTTAGTGGTCAGCTAATGATTGGGCAGAGATTTCCTTAAATATCTGGGCCCCCAAAAATCTCCCAGTTTGCGCTCTGTGTGTACTAGGGCAATTCTTCAAAACCCAGACAGGCAGTTCTGCATTAGCCTTCACTTCCTGCTTTCACAGAGCCTTAAAGTCAGTGATAGGTGAGAGCTAGAACCTTCTCAGGTCTTTCCTAAGCATGTGAACAGCCCTAGGTATGTGCATGGCCTTCTAGATTCCCAGTATTAAGTCAGAGCTTATCAAAGCCCTTATGACATATCATCCATCAGTTTTTCCTCCCAAACTTTTTGGTTATTCTATTGTCTGCACAAACTTCTATCCATTGCCTCAAGCAGAGAACTAAAATATTTGCCTATAAATGTATCTGACAATTCCCTCCTGGGTAGCATGTTTAGTAATGGGCAAGTTCCAACAGGCAATATAAAGCAAGTATTTTGAGAGGAACTTCCAGAGATCTACCAGATAGATCAAATAAGGACAATTCTTTGTTTTCAAGGATACCTTTGAGCTGAAGAGTGGGGAATGGGACTAGGATAATTTTAAATGCCATAAATCTTGCTGTTCTCACAGAAATTTAGCTCTTTTTCTTAAATAAGTGTCCCTCAGTTTGCTGAAAGCCTTTGGTTAGTTTCCAAATTTCCAAAACAACTTGATTCTGGCAGTTTTTTTCTGATTTTTTTCATTGCTTTTATGGAGGGGCAGAACTTCAGAGTTCCTTACTCTGTCATTTTTCCTGACACCTCTTATCAAGATTTAAATACAACTATTTCACATCTACATCTATCTGGGGAAGATTTTATTACCAAACAAATCAAAAAAATCAAATTCTTCTTTTGTCCTTAAGAAAGCAGAGGCCCCAGGAATTCATACACCTATATATTTTGGGGTAGGTTGTAAACTCATCTTCATCACATGGTGGAAATCTAACTGGTATGAGCCCACAAAAAACAGCTTTTATTCAGCTGGTGTAAAGCTCTATGAAAGGCCTAAAAAATATGATCAGCCTGGAAACCCCTAAATATCAAATTTGAGTGGGGAGATGTTGGGCCAGCAACTTTACCCAAGACACAGGCTATTGCTGGGATCTGGCTGACTCTGAGCTTTATAGGAAACTGCTGAGTCATAAAGTTGGCTCCATTAATAAGCCAACTTCAAGCAAAGAACTCAGGATGTGTCATCAAGCCAGACATTCAAAGCCACACAGCAACTCTGTGGGGATGAAAAGGAATACATTTTTTTTTTTTTTGCATTCTTTTTTTTTTTTTAATCATCATTTTATTGAGATATATTCACATACCACGCAGTCATACAAAACAAATCGTACTTTCGATTGTTTACAGTACCATTACATAGTTGTACATTCATCACCTAAATCAATCCCTGACACCTTCATTAGCACACACACAAAAATAGCAAGAATAATAATTAGAGTGAAAAAGAGCAATTGAAGTAAAAAAGAACACTGGGTACCTTTGTCTGTTTGTTTCCTTCCCCTATTTTTCTACTCATCCATCCATAAACTAGACAGAGTGGAGTGTGGTCCTTATGGCTTTCCCAATCCCATTGTCACCCCTCATAAGCTACATTTTTATACAACTGTCTTCGAGATTCATGGGTTCTGGGTTGTAGTTTGATAGTTTCAGGTATCCACCACCAGCTACCCCAATTCTTTAGAACCTAAAAAGGGTTGTCTAAAGTGTGCATAAGAGTGCCCACCAGAGTGACCTCTTGGCTCGTTTTGGAATCTCTCTGCCACTGAAGCTTATTTCATTTCCTTTCACATCCCCCTTTTGGTCAAGAAGATGTTCTCCGTCCCACGATGCCGGGTCTACATTCCTCCCCGGGAGTCATATTCTACGTTGCCAGGGAGATTCACTCCCCTGGGTGTCTGATCCCACGTAGGGGGGAGGGCAGTGATTTCACCTTTCAAGTTGGTTTAGCCAGAGAGAGAGGGCCACATCTGAGCAACAAAGAGGCATTCAGGAGGAGACTCTTAGGCACAAATATAGGGAGGCCTAGCCTCTCCTTTGCAGCAACCGTCTTCCCAAGGGTAAAACTTATGGTAGAGGGCTCAACCCATCAAACCACCAGTCCCCTATGTCTGTGGTCATGTTAGCAACCATGGAGGTGGGGTAGGCGAATACCCCTGCAAGGAATACATTTTTGATCTTACACTAACATCAACAGTCTCCTTAGAATTTATCTGGTATAAGCACTTGGCTGAGAATTTATAACACTAAAAATGCAGAGAGGGTTTCTATGGAATGTACTGAGCCGATTTACAGACCAGGATCCTAAGTTCTTGGTTGTTCTTCAGTTCTTTGAAAGTGAGTTAAGCAAACAGAAACTAGAGGGAAAAGTAGAAAGCTGTCCACATGTATGACATTATTTTGGGCCACTGATGGACTGAACATGGACATGGATTTGACATTGGATTGGCAGAGACAAGAATATAACCCAGCAAGCCACTTGACCTGTGAGTGCTCATTATTTATATGATCATCATGAAGTAATGTTAGTTTTAGTTTTAAACTTTAGAATCCACACATAGACAAAAACCTGAAAAACTTAATCTTATTACAGAACAGAATATAATGTTATTAGTTTTTCCAGTACAAGAATTGAGGAGTGGTAGCATAGAGGGGAGAGAAAGAGGGAAGGGCCCAGGTGCCAATATCCTCATTTCATAGAGTGGGAGTTAAGACATACTGTTAAGAAAAAAAAATGATATAGGGAAATGCAAGTATATTATTTATTTTAAAGAGAACAAACATAATAAAATTCATTCAAAATTAAGAAAGGAGTTAGTGAGCTAAATCATCATTCATAGACTCAATATAATTGATAATGTATAAAATTGTATAAATCAAAAAATGGAAGAATGTATTTAGCATTCAGAGTTATGGAAATAGGCACCAGAAGAACTAAGAAGAGAAAGAGTAGCTCTAGGTTGTGGGGCTAGGGTTGTGGAGTGATGACCATTTCCTTAACTATGAATAAATATGTGAAAGTAATGCATGCATATGTTGTAAAAAAGTTGAAACAGGAAGAATTACATATAACATTTCCTTTTCTAGTGATACTTTGATAATTTAAAAAATGAATAAACAAGAAAAAGCATGATACATTCTGTGTGATCTTAACCACATAAAACTGTATGCTCAGTTGGGTGTATACACATAAAAGATTTAGAAGGATATGTCAAACTGTAAAGTGCTTGTGATTCTGGATGACTTTTGTGTTCTTTGCTTCTTGCAATTTTCAGTTTTCTATATTGCACAATTAACTTAAAAGCTTGAAAAAATAAATTTTATTTTAAAAACCTTCAAAAATGAATAAAAATACAAAATAGACAGACTAAATATAAAAATGTGGGTATTCATACAATAAGGCAATATATAGTAATAAGAATGAATAATATACAACTACATGCAAAGCATGGATGTGTGTTCTCCCAGAAACCTTTGGGAGAGCAGTGCTTGGGCCAGTTTCAGCTGGACACATTGGATCTGTGCTCCAGGAGAGGGAACCAGCCCCTTGTTGTACTCTTTTTTTTTTTAATAAAGCAAGCAAAAAAGCAGCCTTGCCAGAAGAGCAAAAAGAGACAGAGTTTTGACACCAAAAGATCTGAGTTTTGGTGTCAATTTTCCCAGGTGTTGCTGGTAATACCAGCTTCCTATTTCCTAGAGGTCTTGGCAGAAGTTGGAGTCATGGCAAGCTCCCCTCAATGAGGAGAGAGGGATCTTGTATTGCTCAATAGGCAACCTGGAGAGGGTTCTTGGTGTACATTGTCTAACCACTGTTTTAGTAATTCTCATGTTGCATAAATAAAATTGGGTATTTACATTGTCTCTCTAACTAGCATGAATGATTTTTAAGGGCAAGGACTTTGTTTTATTCACCATTATGTCTCCAGCACCTAGCCAGATTTTAGATACTTTTATTTATTTGAATGACTCAATGAATGAATGACATGGCTCTGAAATTACACTCAGAAGGAGATACCCAACTGGCTTAATAAGCAGGCCCAGGTATGTTTACTGCCTGAGCCTTTAAACAAATACCCTGGTGGTCTGAAAACCTCTCTAAGAGTCAAATGAAAAAAATCCCAAAAATGGCAGAAACCCCTGGTATTATCAGGGTGGAGAATCACATTCTCTTGACTCCTTAATTCATGTACATATGCATGTGTATGTGCACGCATATGTTTGTGTGTCTCCATTACTCTCCACTGGTTTCAGTCATGATCACAGAGAAAGGGAAACACACTGGAATTTGAATTGAAACCAGATCAGAAGGTTTACTAAATCCAAGCACAGTCTCCAAAGGCATAAAATTAATATAAAACATTGGCCTATGTAATGCAACTAAGCCTCCCTTGTGAATGAGTTTAAAACTTTTTAAAACATCTCTAAACTTTTCTAGAACATACTGCTGTTTTTATAGATGTTTGTTGGATAAAGCCATGGTAACAGAGAAACTATTTATTTTAGAGTGGCAGCAGGGTTCTGAAAGGTTCCTCTCTTATTATCATAAAAGATCCATTATTTTCCCCTTCCTTCTGAGTGGAATATACCAACCACTCCCCCCACTGAAGTAATGTAGGAAAGGAGTCCTTTTATTAGTGCATCACTCTGACCCCAATAGTGTGTTCTCCTGATCCCATTGAAATCTAAGACTCTCCCCAAGAGATAATAAATACTTCAAGGGCTACTTATTGTGAATGAAAGAGTAATGACCAATGGCAATCCTTGGAATCTAATCAATTGCAGTCAGGAATATTATGGAATTACTCAACAAGGGAAGTAAGGATGTGAATGTTAAGACCCACTTGAAAATATGAGAATCCAGTATTGTATGCATGATTGTTCTGTAAACCCACAATTTATCTAATAAAAATTAATTACTATTTAAAAATTAAAAAAAACAACAATTGGTACTGCTCTTTCCACCAACTGATGACTGGGGACTTGGAGCCAAATCTGATTTGCTTTAGGAAAATAAAGAATTTCTTTCATGTAAATTAGTTCAGTGAATCATTTGGGTTTTTAATGTAATCCAATGTGTTAAATGAATGCTTCTCAAACCCTAACCATATATGGCAGACAAGTAAATTACCTAAATTCTCTAGACAGGGAAAAGGAAGAGAGAATTTGTGGCAGATTTAGGGGCCATCAGCCCTGTATCCATACTTTCCTTTCTTCCTGTGAAAAGAACCTGACATCAATTTCATGTGGAAATGTTGCCACTAGGGGATTACATTTCCAAGCCTCTTTTAAAGCCAGAGGGGACAAAGGAAAAGGATGACTCTATGTATGTTGTGTTTGAGGATTTCTGGGCTGAACAAGAAAAAAGGTTTGTTTTATCTATGGCTAAGATGTTTTGCATAGTTTTGTGAGGTGTATGAAGCAGATAAGTTCTAAATGGCTAAAAACATGCTTTGTAGAGCTATATTTAAAACAATTGGATGTGTGAGAATTTGAGTTTGGTGGAACAGGCTATTGGGATAATGGTTGTAGCCTGCTGTAAAGAAGTAAATAATATACAGGTCCATATTTGGAGCATTTATATAATAACATGGAGATACATTCTCTTCCCCTTTACCCCTGTCTTACATATTCCTTCCTGGAAAACAACAACGTGGCCTGACACAATGTGGTATCTACATATGATGGAATACTATGCAGCAGTAAGAAGGAACAAGGTCCTGAAACATATGGCAATATGGATGAACCTTGAAGATATAATGCTGAGTGAAATAAGTCAGATACAAAAGGAGTGATATTGCATGTTACTACTTCTATGAACTGTCTGAACAATGTAAAATCATGTCTTGTAATGTAGAATAATGATGGACAGAAGCTAGTGAGGGGGAATGATAATGTAATGTGTTCAGATATGTTTATGATGGTGAATTCAAAGGTATGGGAATGGATAGGGGTGATGATTGTTAATGGGATTATAAGTATCAGGGCTGTATTGAAGGCAAATAGGATTGAAAGGGTCATTTAAAGGTATGTTTCCCACAGATCAGCACCACAAATATAGATAGGTGCTTGCATGATTTACTTCTAATGTATGATACTAACACAGAGAGTTGTAAACAGAACAGTATAAGGGGAAAATCTATCTATTGCATACCAGGGACTATAATTAACAGGAATACACACTAATACCACACAAACACTAGGGACAAATAATTGAAGGCTGACAAGAGCTATGAGGTTTTCTGGGTCATGAGAATTGTTTAAAATGGAGAGTGATGAGGATTGAACAACTAAGTGTTGATAATGTAAGATATGGAAGGATTATTGTGGACATAACACATTATGTGATCTTTGGAACCCCATTGTTCCAGTTTGCTAATGCTTCCAGAATGCAAAACACCAGAAATGGATAGGCTTTTATAAAGGGGGTTTATTTGGTTACACAGTTACAGTCTTAAGGCCATAAAGTGTCCAAGGTAACGCATCAACAATTGGGTACTTTCACTGGAGGCTGGCCAATGGTGTCCGGAAAACCTCTGTTAGCTGGGAAGGCACAAGGCTGGTGTCTGCTTGCTCCCAGGTTGCATTTCAAAATGGTGCTCTCCAAAATGTCTGCATCAGCTTCCAATGGCCATCTTCAAAACGTCTGTCTCAGCTACAGCTAGCTGTAAGCTCCTTCTGTCTGAGCTTTTATAGAGCTCTGGTGAACTAATCAAGGCCCATGCTGAATGGTTGTGGCCACACCTCCATGGAAGTGCTGAAACAATAGTTTCCAACCTAATCCACACTAATACATCTGCCCCCACAAGATTGCATTAAATAATATGGCTTTTTCTGGGGGACATAATATAAACAAACCAGCACACCCATACCTTATAAGTCAAGACCTTGATCTTGAGGCTTGCTTGGTTGAAACTTATGGTTGTTAAGGAGAGGATAAGCCCACCTATAATTATGCCTAGGAGTCACCTCCAGAGAACCTCTTTTGTTGCTCAAATGTGGACTTTCTCTCTCTAAGCCTAAATCTGCAAATAAATTTATCACCCCCCCAACATGGGACAGGACCCCCCCAGATGAATAAGTCATTCTGGGAATGAGCCTGACTCTGGCATTGAGGAATTGAGAGTGCCTTTTTGACCAAAAAGGGGAAAAGAAAGGCAACAAAATAAGGTTTCAGTGGCTAAGAGAATTCAAATAGTCAAGAGGTTGTCCTGGAGGTTAATCCTATGCAAACTTCACCTAGATATGCCAAATAATCACAGTTTGATAAGCCCAAGTCAACATTAGTTCTGAAAACCTAAAAGAATACCCAGATCCCTATCTGAGACTCTTATATAAAAGTTTCATTCACTTAGTTTCTTCTTCAGAATCTTAAATCCTTCAGAGAATGCCTATGCCAGTTAAGTCCCCAAACCTAGAAGCAATAGCCTATCCAAGAACATCAACCAGATGTGTCCCCTCTTCCCATAATATCCACACCCCTTTTCAACATGAACAAGTTAGGGTGGTTACCGCCTACACATCCCTGAAGATTGGGAAAGTGATTAAACCAGAGGAAGGGGTAGCAACAGACAAGACAGAATTTAACAATGGATTATGAATACTGAATCTTTATATAATTTTCTTTTTCTTAGTTGCTAGGGTATTAGAATAACCAGAAGGAGAGAATTGAAATGGTGGAACAGTGACCAATGGCATCCTTTGAAATTCATTCTATAGCTACTTGTTGAATTGTAATTTGAAAGTTATCACCTTTTTTTAGATATGTTATATTTCACAATAAGGAAATAACTGAAACTATGGTACTATAACTCATAACAACTTTGATAATTTCCTATATAACTACTCATTAAATTATACTTTGAAAGATATTACCTTTTTGTAATATGTTATATTTCACAATGGGGAAGTTACTGAAACTGTGGAACTGTGACCTATGATATTTTTTGAAATTTGCTAACTGCTTGTTATATTTCATTTGGAGAGTTACCACTTCTATGTATATATGTTATATTCTACAATAAAAAAAAAAATGAAAAAAAACCTGCCAGCAAATTAAAGCCCAGAAATGGAAGGCTACACAGGTGAATTTTACCAAAACTTCCAAGAAGAATTAGTACCAATCCTGCTCAAAATCTTCAAAAAAATTGAAGAAAAGGGAACACTACCTAACTCATTCTATTGAGTCAACATCACCCCAATACCAAAACCAGGTAAAGATACTACAAGACAAGAAAACTTCAGACCAATCTCTCTAATGAATATAGATGCAAAAATCCACAACAAAATATTTGCAAATTGAATCCAACAGCATATTAAAAGAATTATACACCATGACCAAGTGGGTTTTATTCCAGGCATGCAAGCATGGTTCAACAGAAGAAAATTAATTAGTGTAAAACACCATATTAACAAATTAAAAAGGAAAAACCACATGATCATCTGGATTGATGCAGAAAAAGCATTTGACAAAATTCAGCATCATTTCATGATAAAAACACTTCAAAAGGCAAAAATAGAAGAAAACTTCCTCAACATGATAAAGGGCATGTATGAAAAACCTACTGCAAACATCACATTCAACAGTGAGAGACTGAAAGCTTTCCCTCTAAGATCAGGAACAAGGCAAGGATGCCCACTGTCACCACTGTTTTCAACATTGTGCTAGAAGTTCTAGCTAGAGCAATTAGGCAAGAAAAAGAAAGAAAAATCATCAAATTGGAAAGGAAGAGAAAAATGTCCACTGTTTGCAGATGACATGATCCTACACTTAGAAAATCCTGAAAAAAAACCAATAAAGCTACTTTAGCTAATAAATGAATTCAGCAAGTGGTGGGATACAAGATCAACATGCAAAAATCAATGATGTTTCTATACAGTAGTAATGTGCCATCTGAGGAGGTAATCAGGAAGAAGAATTCCATTTATGATAGAAACTAAAAGAATCATATATCTAGGAATAAATTTAACCAAGGATGTAAAGGACTTGTACACAGAAAACTACAAAACATTGCTAAAAGAAATCTAAGAGGACCTATATAAATGGAAAGAGATTCCGTGTTCATGGATTGGAATGTTATGTAGTTAAGATGCCAATTCTACCCAAATTGATCTACAGATTCAATGCAATACAAATCAAAATTCTAACAGCCTTCTTTACAGAAATGGAAAAGCTAATTATCAATTATATTTAGGATAAGGGGCCACAAGTAGCCAAAAGCATCTGGAAAAAGAAGAATGAAGTGGGAGGTATCATGCTTCCTGACTTTAAAGCATATTACAAAGCCACAGTGGTCAACACAGCATGTTACTGTTATAAAGATAGACTTATTGACAAATGCAATCAATTGAAAGTTCAGAAGTGGACCCCCAGATCTGTGGTAAGTTGATTTTTGATAAGGCTCCCATGTCCACTCAACTGGGAAAGAACAGTCTCTTCAATAAATGGTATTGAGAGAACAGGATATCCATAACCAAAATAATGAAAGAGGAACATTATCCCACACCCTATCCAAAAATTAACTCAAAATGGCTCAAAGTTCTAAATATAAGAACGACTATCATAAAACTCTTAGAAGAAAATGTAGGGAAACATCTTCAAGATCTAGTGATAGGCAGTAGTTTATTTGATCTTACACCCAAAGTACATGAAATGAAAGAAAAATTAGATAAATGGGACCTCCTTAAAACTGAATATGGGGGCAAGATGGCAGAGTGGTGAAGTGTGGAATTTAGTTACTCCTCTAGGGTAGCTGGTAAATAGCCAGGAACTGTATGGAACAGCGGTACCTGTGTCTTCTGTGACTGTTGACACATTGTACACCAGTCTGGAATGGGTGGAACAGCTGAGATTGTGGCAGAGACCTGTAAGTTTCCCAGGACAGGGCTCTGGTGCCTCTTCCCCCTAGGTATGGCAGACTGTCTTGGAGCTGGTTCCTCAAGGGAGAAAGAAACAATCTATGCTGGGAGCAAAGAGGGGGCTCAACACAGCCCAATTGCAGAATTAATTAACAAATTCAGACTGCTGAATAAAAGTTCCAAGCACAGATAAACCAAGAGCAGGCACAAAAGGAACCCAGGGGATTCTGCCCAGCAGAGAGGAGGTGGGGCTAACAACAACAGCAAACAAACAAACAGACTTTTGGAGTTGGAGTTGTTCAGAATACTGGAAAAGGGCTGGGCTCCAAGAAAAAGGGTCACATAGAAATGGGCACCAATTTGGCTCTCATTTGCAAACATGGTGAGCTGGGGTCCAGCTCTGAAAAGGGTTTCTTTTCTTTTCTTGCTCTCTGACTCCTTATCTTTGTACTTTTCAACAGCTCATGAGAGCTTCTGCTTCAGCACTGTCCCTGACAAGGGAAGAATTAAAGCTGTCTTAGAGTAACTATTCAGTTGAAAGAGGGAATGGCCTAAAGGGCATATCTGTAAATAGTCTATACTGGGACTGACAAAACCTGGGGCCTGGGGAAAGGCCTTGAAAAGGGATTTCTTTTTTTTTCAATAACTATTCTAAGTAGCTCTTTACAGAAAGCCTCTGGTATTTTAAATTGGCTGCTGGACCCAGGCAAGGGCAGAGCTAAGATAGGTCTGAGAGACAAAGCAATGAGTCTAGGGGAGCAGACAATTACCTAAAGGGCATAACTTCCCTAATAAAAGGGGGGTAGGGCCCAGCTTAACTGGCAGCCCTCCTTCAACAAACTTAGACCCCAGGGGCTAGAAAACAGAATCGAGCTTGAGTCAGCCATGCCCCTGGAAGGGACAAGGTCTGAGGATAATTAAAAGCAACTGTGACACCTCTTTACATTGGTGGGAAGCTGTGGGCTGACAAATACCACATGCTGGACAGGATAGGAAAAGCACAGAGGCTAGAGGCTTCACAGGAGGGTCTGACAACATGCAGGGTCTCATTCTCAAGGAAAATTCATACCATTTTCCTGAGACCTGGCCCTGTCTGGATTGGAAAAACCTGAGTGGGGTCAATCATATCTGGGGAGACCCTCTCACAGACAGGCTACATAGAGGCAGGGCAAGAACCAGAAAAACAAGAGGTGAAAAATTCTAATCAACTAAACAGAAGCTAGGTTAGAGGTCTATAATAAATTGAACTGAATGCCAAAGAACAGATAGAGAACAAAGCCAACCAACAAGAAAAACATAGGTAAAAGAGTAAAAATGAGCTCCAGAATAAAGTAATCAAGAAAATTAGATGCCTACATAGCTAAAAAGTAATGAGCCATACTAGGCAACATGAAAATATGGACCAGGCAAAGGAACAAACTAACACTTCAACTGAGATACAGGAATTGAAACAACTAAATAAAGATGTTCAAACAAATCTCCTAAACCAAATCAACAAACTGAAGGAAAATGTGGCAAAAGAGATGAAGGTTATAAAGAAGACACTGGATGACCATAAAGAAGAATTTGTAAGCTTGAAAAAACAAATGGTAGAACTTATGGAATGAAAGGCACAATAGAAGAGCTGAAAAACACAATGGTGACATATAACAGAAGATTTGAAGAGGCATAAGAAAGGATCAGTGAATTGGAAGACAGGACATTTGAAACCATACACACAAAAGAGCAACTAGAGAAAAGAATGGGAAAATATGAGCAGGCCCTTAGGGAGCTGTGTGACAACATGAAGCACACAAATATATGTGTCATGGGTGTCCCAGAAGGAGAAGAGAAGGGAAAAGGGGCAGAAAGAATAATAGAAGAAATAATCACAGAAAATTTCCCAACTCTTATGAAAGACATAAAATTACAGATTCAAGAAGTGCAGCATATTCCAAACAGAATAGATCCCAATAGACCTACTCCAAGACACTTATCAGACTGCCCAATGTCAAAGAGAAAGAGAATTCTGAAAGCAGCAAGAGAAAAGTGATCCATCACATACAAGGGAAGCTCAATAAGACTATGTACAGATTTCTCCACAGAAACTATGGAGGCAAGGAGGGAGTGATATGATATATTTAAGATACTGAAAGAGAAAAACTGCCAACCAAGAATTCTCTATCCAAGAAAACTGTCCTTCAGAAATGAGGGAGAGATTAAAATATTTTCAAAAAACAGACACTGAGAAAGTTTGTGAATAAGAGACCTGCACTGTAAGAAATACTAAAGGGAGTGCTACAGGCTGATAGTAAAAGACAGGAGAGAGAGGTTTGCAGAAGAGTATATAAATGAAGACTATCAGGAAGGGTAAAAGGAGAGAGAGAAAAAAAATAAGATATGACATATAAAAGCCAAAAGGCAAAATGGTACAAGAAACTACTACCCTTACAGTAGTAACACTACATGTTAATGTATTAAACTCCCCCAATAAAAAGACATAGACTGACAGAATGGATTAAAAAACAGCACCCATCTATATGCTGTTTACAAGAAACCCACTTTAGACACAAGGGCAAATGTAGGCTGAAAGTTAAATGTTGGAGAAAGATATTTCATGCAAACAACAACCAGAAAAAAGTGGGAGTAACTATATTAATATCAGACAAATTAGACTTCAAATTTAAAACAATAAAAAGAGACAAAGAATGACACTATATATTAAAAAGGGTAAATTCATTAAGAAAACATAACAATCAAATATTTATGCAACAAGCCATACTACCCAAAATACATGAGGCAAACAGTGACAAACTAAAAGGGAGAAGTAGACCCATCTAAAATAATTGTTGGACACTTAAATACACTACTCTCACCAATGGATAGAACATCTAGACAGAGAATCAATGAGGAAACAGAGATGTTGAATTGTACAGTACAAACTAGACTTGACATTTATAGAACACTGCACCCCACAAGAGCAGGATACATATTTTTCTCAAATGCTCATGAATTATTCTCTAGGATAGACCACATGGTGGGTCACAAAGCAAGCCTCAACAAATTTAAGAATATTGATATTATACAAAACACTTTCTCAGATCATAATGGAATGAAGTTGAAAATCAATAACAGGCAGAAGGTCAGAAAATTCACAAATATATGGAGGCTAAACAACACACTCTTAGACAACCAGTGGGTAAAGGAAGAAATTACAAGAGAAATTAGTAAATTCCTCAAGGCAAATATCAATGAGAACACAACATATCAAAACTTATGGTGTGCAGCAAAGGCAGTTCTGAGAGGTAAATTTATTGCCATAAATGTCTATATTGAAAGAGAAGAGAGAGCAAAAATTGAGGAATTAACTGTCCACCTGGAGGAATTAGAGAAAGAACAGCAAACTAACCCCAAAGCAAACAGAAAGAAAGAAATACAAATGATTAGAGCAGAAATAAATGAAATTAAGAACAGGAAAAAATAGAATCAACAAAGCCAGAAGTTGATTCTTGGAGAAAATCAATAAAATTAATGGACCCTTAGCTAGGATAGCAACAACAAAAAAAGAGTGGATGCAAATAAATACAATCTGAAATGGGAAAGGAGGCATAGCTACTGACCCTGTAAAAATAAAGGATATAATGAGAAGATACTGCAAGAAACTATATGCTAATAAACTAGACAACTTAGACAAAATGGACAACTTCCTAGAAAAGCATAAACAGCCAGCACTGACTCAAGAAGAAATAGATGACCTCAACAAACCAATCACAAGTAAAGAGATTGAGTCAGTCATCAAAAACTTCCCAAGAAAGAAAAGCTGGGACCAGATGGCTTCACATGTGAATTCTACCAAGCATTAAAGAAAGAATTAATACCAATCCTGCTCAAATTCTTCAAAAAAATTGAAGAGGAGGGAAAGCTACCTAACTCATTCTATGAAGCCAATATTACCCTAATACCAAAGTCAGACAAAGATACTACAAAAAAAGAGAGAAAATTACAGACCAATCTCTTTAACGAATATAGATGCAAAAATCCTCAACAAAATACAAATTCAATCCAGCAGCACATTAAAAGAATTATACACCACGACCAGGTGGGATTTATTCCAGGTATTCAAGGCTGGTTCAACACAAGAAAATCAATTAATGTAATACACCATACCAATAAATCAAAGGGGAAGAACTACATGATAATCTCGATTATGTAGGAAAGACATTTGACAAAATTCAACATCCTTTCTTGACAAAAACAGTCAAAGGATAGGAATAGAAGGCAACTTTCTCAATATGATAAAGGCAATATATGAAAAACCCACAGCTAACATACTCAATGGGAAAAGACTGAAAGTTTTCCCTCTAAGATCAGGAACAAGACAGGGATGCCCACTGTCACCATTGTTATTCAACATTGTGCTGGAAATTCTAGCTAGAGCAATTAGTCAAGAAAAAGAAATAAAAGGCACCCAAACTGGAGAGGAAAAAGTAAAACATTCACTGTATATGTAGAAAATCCATAAAAATCTACAGCAAAGCTACTAGAGCTAATCCATGAATTCATCAAAGTGGCAGGCAATAAGATCAACATGCAAAAATCAGTAGTGTTCCTATACACAAGTAATTAACAACAGGTGGTGGAAATCAAGAAAAAAATTCCATTTACAATAGCAGCCAAAAGAATCAAGCATTTAGGAATAAACTTGACCAAGGCCACAAAAGACCCTACAGAGAAAACTATGAGAAATTGCTAAAAGAAATCAAACAGGACCTAAATAAATGGAAGGATATACCATGTTTATAGATTGGAAGACTAAATATAGATAAGATGTCAATTCTACCTAAACTGATTTATAGATTCAATGCAATACCAATTAAAATCCCAACAACTTACTTTGCAGAAATAGGAAAACCAATAACTAAACTTATTTGGAAGGGCAGTGTTCCCCGAATAGCCATAAATATCTTGAGAAAGAGGAACAAAGTGGGAGGTCTCACACTACCTGACTTTGAAGCATACTACAAAGTACAGTAGTCAAAACAGCATGGTACCAGCATAAAGATAGATATACTGACCAATGGAGTCCAATTGAGTGTTCAGAGATAGACCCTCTCATCTATGGACAATTGATCTTTGATACAGCAGCCAAGCCAATGCGACTGGTACAGAACAGCCTCTTCAGTAAATGGTATTTGGAGAACTGGATATCCATATCCAAAAGAATGAAAAGAGGACTCCTATCTCACACCTTATATAAAAATTAACTCAAAATGGATCAAATACCTAAACATTAGAGCTAAAACCATAAAACTTTTAGAGGAAAATATAGGGAAATATCTTAAAGATCTTGTGATAGGAGGTGGTTTCCTAGATATTACACACAAAATACAAGCAATGAAAGAAATAGTTAAATGGGATCTCCTCAAAATTAAACACATTTGTACATCAAAGGACTTTGTTAGAAAAGTAAAAAGACAACCTACACAATGGGAGACAATATTTGGAAACCACATATCAGATAAGGGTTTAACATCCAGAATATATAAAGAGATCCTATGACTCAACAACAAAAAGAGAAACAACCCAATTAAAAATTGGTAAAAGACATGGACACACAATTTTCTGATGAGGAAATACAAATGGCTTAGTCATATGAAAATATGCTGTACTTCACTGTTTGTTAGGGAAATGCATATCCAAACCACAATGAAATATCATCTCACACCTACCAGAATGGCCATATATAAAAAAACAAACAGAAAATTACAAGTGCTGGAGAGGATGTGGAGAAAGAGGCACACTTATACACTGTTGGTGGGAATGTAGAATTTTTTTATAGGACTCCAGTGATTTAAAGAGACCCACTCTGAATGGGTGGGATAACACCTCCACGGAGATTAACCAAAGGTTTCCCCCACAGTTGATTGAGTCACATCTCCATGGAAACACTCAATCAATATGTTCCAAACTAATCAACACTAATATGCCTGCCCCCACAATATTGCATTAAAGAGCAGGGCTTTTTCTAGGGGACATAATATAACCAAACCAGCACACTGATATTCTCACATTGAGGACAAATAATTTAATAGGCTGAGCCCTTGAACTTGGGGCTTGCCCTTATGAAGCTTGTTACTGCAAAGGAGAGGCTAAGCCTACTTGTAATTGTACCTAAGAGTCTCCCCCAGAGAAACTCTTTTTTGCTCATATTTGGCCCTCTCTCTAAGCCCACTCAGCAGGTGAACTCACTGTCATGCCCCCATGTGAGACATGACTCCCAGGGGTATAAATCTCCCTGGCAATGTGGGATATGGCTCCAGGGGATGAGCCTGGACCCAGAATCATGGGATTGAGAGAATCTTCTTGACCAAAAGTAGGAAGCAAAATTAAACAAAATAAAGTTTTAGTGACTGAGAGGTTTCAAATGGAGTCAAGAGGTCACTCTGGAGGGCATTATTATGTGCTATATACATACACTTTTTTAGTTTTTTGTGTATTGGAGTAGCTAGAAGCAAATAGCTGAAACTGTCAAACTGCAAACCGGTAGCCTTGATTCTTGAGGATGATTGCATAACTATGTAGCTTACATGGTGTGACTGTGTGATCGTAAAACCTTGTGGCTCGCAGTCCCTTTATCCAGTGTATGGACAGATGAGTAGAAAAATGGGGACAAAAACTAAATGAAAAATAGGGTTGGATGGGGTGGGGTATAATGCTTTGGGTGTTGTTTTTTACTTTTATTTTTATTCTTGTTTTTATTCTTTTTGGAGTAAAGAAAATGTTCAAATTTATTGGGGTGATGAATGAACAACTATATGAGGGTATTGTGAACAGTTGATTGTACACCATGGATATTGTATGGCATGATATCTCAATAAAACTGAATTAAAAAAAACTGAATACTTCAGTGCTTCAAAGGACTTTGTCAAAAGGGTGAAAAGGCAACTGACTTAATGGGAGAAAATATTGATAAGGGTTTGATATCCAAAATTTATTAGGAATTCCTAGAACTCAACAATAAGACAAAAACCCCAATTGAAAAATGGGCAAAGAACACGAATAGACCTCTTTCCAAAGAGGAAATACAGATGGCTAAAAAGCAAATGAAAGGATGCCCAGCTTCACTAGCTATTAGGGAAATGCAAATCAAAACTACAATGAGATATCATCTTACACTACTAAGAATGGCTGCCATTAAACAAACAGGAAACTACAAATGCTGGAGAGGATGTGGAGAAATTGGAACTCATTCATTGTTGGTGGGACTGTATAATGGTACAGCCACTGTGGAAGACAGTTTCATGGTTCCTCAGAAAGCTAGATATCCCGTTACCCTGTGATCCTGCAATTTCACTTCTCAGTATATACTCAGAAGGTCTGAAAGCAGTGACATGAACAGACATTTGCACACCAATGGTAATAGGGACATTGTTTACAATTGTCAAAAGGTGGAAACAACCCAAGTGTCCTTCAACAGAAGAGTGGATAAACAAAATGTGGTATATTCGTATGATGGAATACTATGCAGCAGTAAGAAGGAATGGGGTCATGAAACATATGACAACGTGTCATATGAAGGCATAATGCTGAGTGAAATAAGTCAGACACAAAAGGAGAGATATTGTATGTTGTCACTAATATGAACTGCCTGAACAATGTAAAATCAATGTCTTATAATGTAGAATATAGGGGAACTAGAAATAGTGAGAAGCTAGTGAAAGGGGAATGATTAACTAATTGGTATAAGTTTACTTTTCAGAAACTTATATCCCCCAGTGTGTTCCTATGCCAGATAAGTCCCCAAACCCTCAGGCAACAGCTTCTCCAAGAACATCAACCAGATGCAGCCCCCTTCCCCAGAAAGTAGACACCCCTTTTCAATATGAACTAGTTTTGTTGGTCCCTGCCCAGATATCCCTGATGATTGAGACAGTGATCAAATGAGAAAGAGGGGTAGCAACTGACTAGGTAGGATTTAACAAGGGTTATGAATACTGACTCTTTATATAAATAATTTTTTTTGGTCACTAGGGAACTAGAGTAGCTAGAAGGAAATAACTGACATGGTGGAACTGTAACCTATAATATGCTTTGAAATTTTCTCTATAGCTACTTGTTAAATTATACTTTGAAAGTTATCACCTTTTGTATAAATATGTTATATTTCACAATAAGGAAATAACTGAAATTGTGGGACTGTAACTCATAACATTTTTTGAAACTTGCTCTATAACTACTTGTTAATTGTACTTTGAAAGTTATCACCTTTCTGTATATATGCTATATTTCACAATTAACAATGTAAAAAATTGTGAATGAATTAAACAGTTTAATCAAAAGTCTTCAGGTTGTCAGATGACATGAAAGAGCAAGATCCAACTATATACTGTTTACAGGAGACACACTTTAGATTCAAAAAATACAAAGCAGTTGAAATTAAAATAATGCAGAAAGATATACCATGAAAACAAAAATAAGAGAGCTGAAGTGGCTCTACCAATATTAGATAAAATAGACAATCAAGCAAAAAAATGTCTTTAGAAGCAAATAGGAACATTTAATAGTAGTTACAGTTTAAATCTATCAGGAAGATAAAACAATTATAACCATAAATGCACCTAATCAATAGAGACTCAAAATACATTAAACAAAACAGACACAATTGAAGGGTGAAATAGTTCAACAATTACAGTTGGAGACTTCAACACCCCACTTTTAATAATGGACAGCACACCCAGGCAGAAGATCAACAAGGAAATAGAAGACTTGAGCAACACCACAAACCACATAGACCTAACAGATATCTATGGAACACCCAACATAACAACAGTAGAATAGACATTCTTCTCAGGTGCACAAGGAACATTCTCTAGGATGGACCATATGCTAGGCCATAAAGCAAATTTCAATAAATTTAAAAGGAAAAGGATTTACTTAATATAAATTTACCACAATAGAAAGAAGTTAGAAATCAATAACAGAAGGAAATTTGGGGAAATTCACAAATATGTTGAATTTAAAAAAACAATATCCAATAACCAATGGGTCAAAGAAGAGATCAAGGGAAATTTAAAAACATTTTGATATGAATGAAAATGAAAACACAACATACCAAAACTTACAGGATGCAGAGAAAGCAGTGCTGAGAGAGAAATTTATAGTGGTTAAATGCCTATATTGAAAAAGAAGGAAATCTCAAATAAATAACCTAATTTTCCATCTTAAAGAAATAAACAAAGAGCAAACTAAACCCATATCAAGCAGAGAGGAAATAATAAAGATTAGAGTGGAGATAAATGAAACAGAGAATAGAAAACAAAAGAAAAAATCAAAGAAACAAAAGTTGGTTCTTTGAAAATATCAACAAAATTGACAAGTCTATGCCTAGACTAATCAAAGGGAAGGGAAAAGAAGGGAAGGGAAGGGAAAAAAGAGAGTCAGGGGGAGAATAAAATCAGGAATGAAAGTTGAAACATCAAAACTGACCTTACAGAAAATAAAAAGGATTATATGGTAATACTATGAACAACAGTATGCAATAAATTAGATAACCTAGATGAAATAGACAGATTCCTAGAAATATACCAACTACTGAAACTGATTCACAAAAAAATAGTAAATGTGAATAGACCTATAATATGTAAAGTGATCAAATAAGCAATGTTAAAATTTTAAAATCTCCCACAAAGAAAAGTCCAGGCCCAGATAACTTCACTAGTGAATTCTAATAAATATTTAAAGAAGAATTAATACTATTTCTTAATAAACTCTTCCAAAAAAGGGAAGAGGAAAGACCATTTTACACCTCATTCTATCAGATTTCTATTGCTCTGATAACTAAACCAAAGACATCACAAGAAAAATAAACAAAAGACCAATATCTCTTATGAATAGAAAAGTAAAAATCTTCATTAAAATATTAGCAAACCTAAGTATAGATCTGCCATATGACCTAGCTATTCCACTGCTAGGTATATACTCAAAGGAACTGAAAGTTAAGACACAAATGGACATTTGAAAACCAATGTTTATTGCAGCATTATTCATGATTGCCAAGAGATGGAAGAAGCCCAAATGTCTATCAATGGACGAGTGGATAAACAAACTGTGGTATGTACGCATAATGGATATTATGCAGCTGTAAGACAGAACAAAGACATATAATAACATGGATGAACCTTGAGGACATTATGTTAAGTGAAGTTAGCCAGAAACAAAAGGGCAAATACTGTATGGTCTTTCTAAAATGAACTAACTTTAGTGAGGAAACTTTGAGAGTTAAAAGCTGATAACAGGCTACCAGGAGATAGAAAGAGAGTAGAGATCAGGCATTTGATGCTGAAGGACTACAGAATATTCAGCAGGATTGATTGTATAGATCCAGAATAGATAGCATAATACTGTGTGATGGTAGCGCAATATTGTAAGTACACTGAACAAAGAGGTCTGTGAGTAAGGCTGAAAGAGATGGAATAGGGGAATATATGACACCAGAGGTAAAGATAGGTGATGAAGACTGGGACTGTATAACTTGGCAAAAACTGGAGTGGCCAATTACTGTTACTAACTGTACAAATATAAAAACGTTCTCACATGTGGGGGAACAAATGAATGTCAACCATGCAAAGTGTTGAAAAAGGGATGGTATTTGGGAAAAAAACATATTCAAAGCAAACTGGAGTCTATGATCAACAGTAACATTGTAATATGCTTCCATTAAATGTAGCAAAGGCAATATACCAAGTTAAATGTGTATGAGACAGGGATATAAGTGAGGGATATGGGATTCTTGGTAGTGGTGTTGTTTTCTGTCCTTACTAATATATTGTATTGCATGACACTTTATTTTTTTATTATCTTTTTTGTTATTCACCAAAAAAACCTTTTTCATAGTAATCAATATGTTCAAGTGCTGACTGTGGTGATAAATGTACAACTATGTGATGATACAGTGAACAACTGATTGTACACTGTGGATAATTGCATGTTATGTGAATATATCTCTATAAAATTGTAAGAAAAAATATAAATAGGGGTAAAAGTGCTGGAGAAAACATGGAGAGAGGGATGTACCTATTTACTGTTGATGATGAGGCAGAATGGTGTAGCCTTTCTGGAGGTCACTGTGGTGGTTCCACAAGAAGTTAAGTATATGGGGGCCATAAGGTCCTGCAACCTCATTATGGGGTATGTACTTGGAGGATCTGAGAGCAGAGACATGAATGGACATTTGGACATTGGTGTTTGTGGAGGCAGGATTCATTATTTGCAGTGGGTGGAGGTGGCCTAAGGGTACACTGACTGAGGAACAGAGTGGTGAACTGTGGTGTATGCATACAATGGAATATTGAGCAACTAGGAGAAGGAGTGAAGTTGTGAGACACACAAGGAGGTGAATGGATCCTGTAGACAGCATTTTGAGTGAAGTACACCAGAAACAAAGGCAAACACTATAATGCCTCACCGATATGGACTACCTACAATGTGTAAACTCAGAATTGAATCTTAGAGCACAGCCTAAGAGGGGAATGATTATTGTAATGGCCCCTAGATTGTAATCTCTTACAGCAAATCTATTCCTGAATTGTAATGGCTATCTCCAAACTCTGAGATGTTGATCCCTTGTTGTATAACCTGATTGGCCTCTGGATCATTGGTTATCTGTGTGACACCTGAGACTCAGAGCTAGAGCTCAGCAGATATGAATGTCAGTATTAATGCATACAACAACTGTTTTAAAAAAAAGCTGAGAAAGAGCCCAGACTTTAATTAGAGATATGAATGAAGCAGATCTGCTTAAGATTAGGGCAAACCAGGCCAAAGGGTAAAGGTTGAAACTGACTGTGTGTTAAAACTTCAACTTCCATGTGGGACCAAGGGAAGAAATGTTTATTTGGTGTAGTATCTATATTTTCTAAACAATATAACTTCTACAGTCAGTTTGTTCAAACACCACAATTACATGGAACTTTGAATAGGAAGTGAGCTATGGCAGGTCTGTATAGGTTAGAGTGAAATAGCAACACACCCCAAAGTAATTTGGGCAGAGAATAAAAATACATATTCAGGGCTCCCCCTGAGGAGCTGGGGGAGGATGCGGAGGTGTTGGAGTTCCTAACCTGTATGGTTGCTGATGTTCTCACTAACACTGGGGACTGACGGCTTGACATGCTGAGCCCTCTGTCTTGGGGCTTGCCCCTATGAAGCTTGTTACTGCAAAGGAGAGGCTAAACCTGCTTGTAATTGTGCCTAAGAGTCTCCCCCTGATTGCCTCTTTATTGTTCCAATGTGGCCCTCTCTCTCTAACTAAGCCACCTTGGCAGGTGATCTCATTGCCCTCCCCACTATGTGGGACCTGACTCCCCAGGGTGTAAATCTCCCTGGCAATGCAGGATATGACTGCCAAGAATGAATCTGGACCCAACATCATGGGACTGAGAACATCTTCTTGACCAAAAGGGGGATGCAAAATGAACAAAATAAAGCTTCAGTGGCTGAGAGATTTCAAATGGAATCAAGAGGTCACTCTGGTGGACATTCTTATGCACTATATAGATAATATATAGTGCATAAAAATATAGATATTTTTAGGTTATATTGTATTGGAATAGCTAGAAGTAAATACCTGAAACTACCAAACTCCAACCCAGTAGCCTTGACTCTTGAAGATGACTGTATAACAATGTAGATTACAAGGGGTGACAGTGTGATTGTGAAAATCTTGTGGATCGCACTCCCTTTATCTAGTGTATGGATGGATGAGTAGAAAAATGGGGATAAAAACTAAATGCAAAATAGGGTGGGATGGGGGATGATTTGGGTGTTCTTTTTTAATTTATTTTTTATTCTTATTCTGATCCTTTCTGGCATAAGGAAAATTTTCAAAAATAGATTGGGGTTATGAATGCTCACCTGGAGGAATTAGAGAAAGAACAGCAAACTAACCCTAAAGCAAGCAGAAGGGAAGAAATAACAAAGATTAGAGCAGAAATAAATGCAATTGAGAACAGGAAAACAATAGAGAGAATCAACAAAACCAGAAGTTGGTTCTTTGAGAAAATCAATAAAATCGATGGACCACTGGCTAGGCTAACAAACAAAAAGAGAGAGCAGATGCAAATAAATGCAATCAGAAATGGGAAAGGAAATATAACTACCAACCCTGCAGAAATTAAGGAGATAATGAGAAGATACTATGAGCAACTATATGCTAATAAACTAGACAACTTAGATGAAATGGACAACTTCCTAGAAAAGCATAAACAACCAACAATAACTCAAGAAGAAATAGATGACCTCAACAACAACAAAAAATAGATTGGGGTTATGAATGCACAACTATATGATGGTACTGTGAACAGCTGATTGTATACCATGGATGATTGTATGGTATGTGAATATATCTCAATAAAACTGAATTTAAAATAAAAAAATACTAGCAAACCAAATCCAGCAACATATAAAAAGGATTATACACCAATGATGAAGTGAGACTTATTCCAGGAATTCAAGATTGGTTTAATATCAGAAAATAAATAATGCAATATGCCAATTAATAGAATATAGGACAGAAACCACAATATTATCTCAATACATGCAGAAAAAGTATTTGGCAAAATATATCCTTTCATAGTAAGAATACTTAATAAACTAGGATTAGAAGGAAACTTCCTCAACTTGATAAAAGGCATCTATGAAAACCCATAGTTACCATCATACTTGATGAAAGTCTGAACTCTTTCCCCCTAAGATCAAGAAAAAGTCAAGGATGTATTCTGTCACCATTTGTATTCAATGTGTATTGGATGTTCTAGACAGGATAGTTAGGGAAAGAAAGACAGAGAGAGAGGGAGGGAGGGAGGGAGAGAGAGAGAGAGGAATGAAAGAAGAAAGATAGAACTGATATCAAGATTGGAAAGCAAGATGTAAAACTCTCTATTTGCAGATGACATCATCTTGTATATAGAAAATCCTGAGGAATCCACTAAAAAACTATAAAACTAAAAAATGAGTTCAGCAAGGTGGCAGGATAGAAGGTAAGATATACAAAACTAAACCGTATTTCTATAGAGTAACAATAAGCAAACCAAAAATGAATATTTAATATTGTTAAGATGGCAACACTCCCCAAATTGATCTACAAGTTCAATATAATCCCTATTAAAATCTTGGGTAGCTTATTTTTTTTGTCAAAATTGACAAGCTGATCCTAAGATTCATATGGAAATGAAGGCACATGGAATACTTCCAATCTTAAAAAAGGACAAAATTGGAGGACTCACACCTCCCCTACAGTAATGAAGATGGTGTACTGCTAGCATAAGGATAGATACATTGATAAATGAAATGGTATTTGTTCCAGTTTGCTAATGCTGCCATTTTTCAAAACACCAGAACTAGATTGGCTTTTATAAAGGGGTTTATTTTTGGTTACAAAGTTACAGTATTAAGGCCATAATAGTGTCCAAGCTAAGGCATCAACAATAGGTTACCATCACTGGAGAAAAGCCACTGGCATCCAGAAAACCTCTGTTAGCTGGGAAGGCATGTGTCTGGCATCTGCTTGCTCCCAGTTGCGTTTTAAAACAGCATTCTTCAAAATGTCAGCTTTCAATGGCCTTCTTCCAAAATGTCTGTCAAAGTTACAGCAGCCAGCTCCTTCTGTCTGAGCTCTTACATAGGGCTCTAGTAAACTAATCAAGGCCCATGCTGAATGGGTGGGGCACACCTCCATGGAAATTATCTAATCAGAGTTATCACCTACAGTTGGGTGGGTCACATCTCCATGGAAACAACCTAATCCAAAGGTTCCAACCTTATCAACACTAATGCGTCTGCCTCCACAAGATTGCATTAAAGATAATGGCATTTTGGGAGGACATAGTACATCCAAACTGGCACAGTATTGAAATCCCAGATATAAACCCTTACATATATGATTTATTCTATGGTTTATTGAATTTTGATAAGGGTCCCAAGATCATTCAATGGGAAAAAGAATATCTTTTCAAAAGATGGGGCTTGGACAATTAGATAACCACATGCAAAAGACTGAATATAGTTCTGTACCTCACTGCCATATATAAAAATTAACTCAAAAGGGATCAGACACTTAAATATAAGAGCTAAAACTATAAAACTCTTTACAGAAAACATAGGAGTAGATCCTCATGACCTTGGATTAGATAATGGTTTTTTTAGATACAACACCAAAAGAACAAATGAAAAAAGAAAAAAAAAAAGAGACATTGGCTATAATAAAAATTAAAAACCTTCTTCCTCCAAGAAAGTGGAAAGACAATTCACAGAATGGGAGACAATTTTTGCAAACTATATGTTCTGGTTTTCTAATGCTGCCATTTTGCAAAACACCAGAAATGGATTGGCTTTTACAAAGAGGGTTTATTTGGTTACAAAGTTACAGTCTTAAGCCATAAAGTGCCCAAGGTAAGGCATCAACAATAGGGTACCTTCACTGAAGGATGGCTGATGGTATCTGAAAATCTCTGTTAGCTGGGAAGGCATGTGGCTGGCATATGCTTGCTCCCAGGTTGCATTTCAAAATGGCTCTCTCCAAAATGTCAGTGTCAGCTTCCAACAGCTGTCTTCAAAATGTGTCTCTCAGTTGCAGCTCCTCTGAGCTCCTTCTGTCTGAGCTCTTATATAGTGCTCTAGTAAACTAATCAAGGCTGACACTGAATGGGTGGGGCCACATCTCCATGGAAATTATCTAATCAGAGTTATCACCTACATTTGGGTGGGTCACATCTCCATGGAAACAACCTAATCCAAAGGTTCCAACTTAATCAACACTAATATGTCTGCCCCCACAAGACCACATCAAGGAACATGGCTTTTTCTGGGGGACATAATATATACAAACCAGTACACCATATATCTGATAAGGGACTTGTATCCAGGATATATAAAGTACACTTAAGACTCAAAAATCAAAAGATAAATAACTCAATTTAAAAAATGCTCAAAGGATTTGAATAGACATTTCTACAAAGAAGATATACAAATGGACAATAAGCACATGAAAAGAATCTCAAAATCTTTAGTCATTAGGGAATCACAACAACAAAGAGATGCCACTTTATAAGCACTAGGATGGCTATAATCAAAATGACAATAACAAGTGTCATTTGAGGAGAAACCTACTGTCATACATTGCTGGTGCAGCCACTTGTTGAACCGTTTGGTAGTTCCTAAAAATTAATACAGAATTACCATTTGACCCAGCAGTTCCACTCCTACATATCTACCTAAGAGAAATGAAAACTATGTCCATACAAAAAATTGTATACAAATGTTTATAGCAGGATTACTCTTAGCCAAAAAGTGGAAACAACAAAATGTCTATCAACTCATGAACAGATAAACAAAATGTGGTATATACATACAATGGAATATTATTCAACCATAAAAAGGAATGAATTATGATAAATATTACATGGATAAATCTTGAAATTATTATATGTGAAAGAAGCCAGACACAAAAGGTCACATATTGTGTGATTCCATTTTTATGGAATGTCCAAAATAGGAAAATTTATAGTGACAGACAGATTAGTGGTTGTTTAATGCTGGGTGGTAGTATAGGAAGGAAAAGTGTAGTGACTGCTAATGGATATGGAGTTTCTTTTAGGAAGGATGAAAATGTTCTAAAATTACATTGTCATGATGGCTGCACAACCCTATGGATATAATAAAACCATTTAATTATACACTTTAAATGGCTGAATTTTGTTTATGTGAACCATATCTCAATGAACTGTTTAAAAAGCAACTTTTGATGAATTTTGGAATGATCCTAGTGCTAATGGAAACAAAGTACTAATAAAAACCAAAATGATGTGATACAGATACAGCTGTGAAAAACTGAAATAAATATCCTCTTTTCTGGCTTATAAAAAAGTCAACTTATTTTATTAATTCAATGTTTGCCCACCATCCATGCACAATGGTCATTGAAAATGGAAAGCACAGTCAAACTGATTAAGTGACAGACAATATTTCAGTCTTGAAAAGCTGGTGGTCCTAATGAGCCTTGTACTCCCAGAGAATAAGTAGCCCTTGAACTTCCCCTGTGTCCCATTACAAAGAATATATAAACTCAAGTACAAACATCCATGTTTATTTCTGTGCACTATATCAGCGATTTCTCAGAGATGTTCTTGCTTTTTCCTACAGCAGTGAGAACAGAGCCCCAAAATACATGCTATTTACAAGGCACTTTTTTCTTTCCTCCAAGGGACATTGCTATGTTTTCTGCCATTGCCCTCTCTCTTTTCCTCCACCTCACTCTCTTACACTGTAGCCTTCCTCTATGTTACAGTAATACCTTACAACAACCTTGGACCCAGAATTCTACCCCTTTGAGCTCCCCTTGTCTGTTTTCCAATCACATAGTGAACTGCTGTCATCAAATGGCCTTGGTTTTTTCTTTATCTCCTTTGCCAACTAGTTTAATGCTAGTTGGTTTGTATCATTAACCTTGTAATTAAAACCCCCACTGGTTAAATTTATGGCAACTGCACCTCTCTGAACAGTGCATTCTTTCTGATTCTTTAAAAGTGTGTCTCCTTGATGTGTAAGTTTTTTATCATTCCTGAACTTCTTTTTTTTTTTTCTTTTTTTTTTTTTTTCATTTTTATTGAGATTGTTCAGATACCATACAATTATCCAAAGATCCAAAGTGTACAATCACTTGCCCCTGGGTACCCTCATACAGCTGTGCATCCATCACACTTAATTTTTGTTCAATTTTTAGAAACTTTTCATTACTCCAGACAAGAAATAAAGTGAAAGATGAAAAAAGAAAAAAAGAAAAGGAAACTCTAATCCTCCCCTATCCCTAACCAACCCCCTTCAATTGTTGACTCCTAGTATTGATATAGTACGTTTGTTACTGTTTATGAAAAAATGTTGAAATACTACTAACTGTAGTATATAGTTTGTAATAGGTATATAGTTCTTTCCTATATGCCCCTCTATTATTAACTTCTAATTGTATTGTCATACATTTGTTCTGGTTCATGAAGTGATTTCTAGTATTTGTACAGTTGATCATGGACATTACCCACCATAAAGAATCAGACAATACCACCAATGTCAAGTGTCTAACATGCCTCTCCTATCCCCCCCTCTTATCTGCATTTACCTTAGTATATCACCTTTGTTACATTAAAGGAAGCATAATACAATGATTCTATTAGTTACAGTCTCTAGTTTATGCTGATTGCATCCCTCCCCCAATGCCTCCCCATTTTTAACACCTTGCAAGGTTGACATTTGCTTGTTCTCCCTTGTAAAAGAACATATTTGTACATTTTATCACAATTGTTGAATACTCTAGATTTCACCAAGTTACACAGTCCCAGTCATTATCTTTCCTCCTTTCTTGTGGTGTCTCACGTGCTCCCCATCTTCCTCTCTCAACCGTATTCATAGTTACCTTTGTTCAGTGTACTTACATTGTTGTGCTACCATCTCCCAAAATTGTGTTCCAAACCACACACTCCTGTCTTCTATCACCCTGTAGTGCTCCCTTTAGTATTTCCTGTAGGGCAGGTATCTTGTTCACAAAGTCTCTCATTGTCTGTTTGTCAGAAAATATTTTGAGCTCTCCCTCATATTTGAAGGACAGCTTTGCTGGATACAGGATTCTTGGTTGGTGGTTTTTCTCTTTCAGTATCTTAAACATATCACACCACTTCCTTCTTGCCTCCATGGTTTCTACTGAGAGATCCGCACATAGTCTTATTAAGCTTCCTTTGTATGTAATGGATTGCTTTTCTCTTGCTGCTTTCAGGATTCTCTCTTTGTCTTTGACATTTGATAATCTGATTATTAAGTGTCTTGGCGTAGGCCTATTCATATCTCTTCTGTTTGGAGTACGCTGCGCTTCTTGGATCTGTAATTTTATGTCTTTCTTAAGAGATGGGAAATTTTCATGAATTATTTCCTCTATTATTGCTTCTGCCCCCTTTCCTCTCTCTTCTCCTTCTGGGACACCAATGATACGTACATTATTGTACTTTGTTTCATCTTTGAGTTCCCGGAGACGTTGCTCATATTTTTTCATTCTTTTCTCCATCTGCTCCTTTGTGTGTAGGCTTTCAGGTGTTTTGTTCTCCAGTTCCTGAGTGTTTTCTTCTGCCTCTTGAGATCTGTTGTTGTATGTTTCCATTGTGTCTTTCATCTCTTGTGTTGTGCCTTTCATTTCCATAGATTCTACCAGTAGGTTTTTTGAACTTTTGATTTCTGCCGTATACAGGTCCAGTGCTTCCTTTACAGCCTCTATCTCTTTTGCAATATCTTCTCTAAACTTTTTGAATTGATTTAGCATTAGTTGTTTAAATTCCTGTATCTCAGTTGAAGTGTACGTTTGTTCCTTTGACTGGGCCATAACTTTGTTTTTCTTAGTGTAGGTTGTAATTTTCTGTTGTCTAGTCATGGTTTCCTTGTTTATCCAAATCAGGTTTTCCCAGACCAGAACAGAGGGAAGAAATATTCAGTATCTGGTTTCCCTGCGGGTGTGTCTTAGAAAATTGCTCCACCCTTTGATGCCTCGGGTCACTGTGCTTTTCTGCCCAGCAGGTGACGCCTGTTAGCCTATAATTCTTGACTGGTGTGAGGAGGTATGGCCGTGTTCCCCCAGGCTCTGGGGTCTGGTTCTGAATGGAAAGGGCCCCACCCCTTTCCTCCTAGAGAAGACAGAGCCCCCAGGTGGAGGTCATTAGCATTTCAATGGTCTTGCTCTCTGCTTGTGGTGTCTCCGCCCTTCCCCGAGTCACAGCCCTGGAAACTTAAAATGACTGGGGCTTTCTCCACTGAGCCGAAAAAGAAACAGATAGTCCCCTTCAGACCCAGTCAAGGCGACCCTCCGGCTCTCCCAGGTCAGTCGTCACCCAAAGCCTCTGTCTGTTTTTGGGGCTGCGTACCTGTAGTGAGCAGTTCACACTCGCTACTTAAAACCCCAGTTGGAGCTCAGCTGAGCTGTATTCGCTTGCTGGGAGAGAGCTTCTCTCTGGCACCACGAGGCTCCGCAGCTTGGGCTATGGGGGAGGGGGTCTCACGACTTGGTTCCACAGGTTTTACTTACAGATTTTATGCTGTGTTCTAGGGCATTCCTCCCAATTCAGGTTGGTGTATGATGAGTGGATGGTCTCGTTTGTCCACCCGCAGTTATTCTGGATTATTTACTAGTTGTTTCTGGTTTTTTGTAGTTGTTCCAGGGGGACTGCTTAGCTTCCACTCCTCTCTATGCCGCCATCTTGCCTGCCCCCCTGAACTTCTTTGATCCTCCAAAATGACTTATGTCTGCCAGCTGGGGTCTGGAAAGGCAGATGGTGTGACATCCTCCCAGGACAAACTCAATGTTGGGGCCTCTAAGGAGAAATTGTCACTTCCAAGCAGTAGGCTTATTTGTTATGATAATAACAGGGTTATAATACTTATTAAAATATGGTTGGAATAATAACAGTAGCCACCAATTTGTGACAGGATCCCAGCGGACAGCCTTTGCTCTTGCCCCAGATCCACCAAAGCATCATCTAAATAAATGCAATCCCACAAAGCATTAATTAAAAATGCATTTCTTGTAGGGAAAGTTTTTCTTCCCTCTTCCTATTCTCTCCTCTTCTTGGAGGAGTTTGAAACCAGTAGCATATTAACATATCAGGAAACTGTTAACAATAGCAACTGAAAGTCTGTTTGCGGACCACTACAAATCTAACATGTTTACATAAATTCTTCTAAGATTGGGGCCCCAAGGGTGGACATGTGGGGAGTAGGAACAAGACCAAGACGATCCTGGAATTAGAGGAGATGGGAGAAGAAGGAAGGACTCCCAAATGACTAATGGAAAAAAATTTTGGACTGATTGATGATTTAATTGGAAAAAATAAAGAAAAATTGTCTCTTCCCCTTGTCTCTGTGTGCAGTAAAATCTGATTCCAGGTAATGACCTTCTTCCTTCAGCCTTCCCAAATGTTATTTCATAAAAAGGGCTTATAGATTCTTGACCAAAGATTTGGAACACCCAGGGATACGTATCAACAATGAAACTTCATAAAGATTGTTAATAAATGCCTCTTTTTAAACAAAGAATTCTTACCTGTTAGAAACCTTTTCTCTCTTCTCCTTTTTCATGAAACTATTTCTAAAGATTACCCCCAATTATACAGAGATATCCAACTCTTACCTTCAGCTTGGTACTCCACTTAGCAAAAGAGAAGCCTAGTGGTCAGTCAAAAAAGCAACAATCCACTCTTAGAAACATGCCCCACTGAGAATCTTTCCCTCACCCCATTGGCTTTTCAAAGTATTCATCCAAGCAAGATTATACATGATTACACAGTATCTTATTGAAATATCTCTATACTGTTAAGCCTTTTATGTACATTTAGAATATGCAAATGTTCAGGTTTAGTAGAGACTGTCAAATGGTTTTCCAAAGTGGTTGTAGCAATTTACATTTTTAACAGCAGTATAAGAGAGTTCCTGCTGCTCCACATGCTTATCAATGTTTGCTATTGTCAGCCTTTTAAATTTTAGATATACAAGAGGGTGTGTAGTGGTACATCATTGCGGTTTTAATATGCACTTCCCTGATGACTAATGATTTTTGCACACCTTTTAATATATTGGTCATTTGTATATCTTTTTTTTATTAAGTGTCTGTTTAAGTTATTTTGCCTATTTTTCTATAAGTTTGTCTGCCTTTTTCTTACTGATTTGTAGTTCCTTTTGTGTTTTATATATAAGTGCTTTGTCAGTTATAAAGTCTGCAAACATCTTTTCCTACTCTTTAAAATGCCTTTTCACTTTCTTAATGGTACAATTTGATGATCAGAAGTTCTTAATGTTAATGTATTCCAATTTATCAATCTTTTCTTTAATGGTTAATGTTATTTTTGTGTCCTATTTAAGAAATATTTGCTACTTCAAAGTAATAAAGATATTCTCCTATGTTATGTTCTAGAAACTTTATTGTTTTAAATTTCACATTTAGATCTACCATTCACATGGAAATGATTTTTTTTACATTTTTTATTGTGAAATATATATGTGTGTGTGTGTATATATATATAGAGAGAAAAGCAATAACTTTCAGAGTATGATTTAACAAGTAGTTAGAGGCAAATTTCAAAGAATGTTATGGGTTACTGCTCTACAATATCAGTTATTTCATTGTGAAATATATATATACAGAAATGTGACAACTTTGAAAGTATAATTTAACAAGTAGCTATAGAGCAAATTTCAAAGCATGTTATAGTTTATAGTTCCACCATGTCAGTTATTTCATTCTAGCTATTCTAGTACCTTAGTGTATTAGTTAGGGTTCTCTAGGGAAACAGAATCAATGGGAGATATCTATGAATATTAGATTTATAAAAGTGACTCATGCAACTGTGGGTATGCATGAGTCCAAATTCTGTACGGCAGTCAGCAAACTGGCAACTCCAATGAAGATGCTCAATGAACTCCTCAGGAAACGAACCGGCAACTTCGACGGACTCCTCAGGAAATGCTTTGCTGGTCAGCCAAAGAAGAAGTGAAGGTCCTCTATCTGTCTCGCTTAAAAGTCTTCAACTGATTGGATTAGATCCAGCCAACTGCATTCTCTCATTGTGGAAGACATGCCCTTCATTGAGTCATCAGTCACAGCTACAGCCAATTGACTGATGATTTAATAAACCAGCCTGTTGGTTTATTAACCAGCCACAAACATCCTTGCAACAATGGTTAGGCCAGTGCTTGCTTGACCAGACAGCTGGGTACCATCACCTGGCCAAGTTGACACATGAAAATAACCATCATACCTAGAAACTTAAAAAAATTATTTATATAAAGATTCAGGATTCATAATCTTTTGTTAAATCCTATCTTGTCAGTTGCTACCTCTCTGTCTTGTTTGATGACTGTCTCAATCTTCAGGGATATCTGGGCAGGGACAATGAAATTTGTTCATATTGAAAAGGGGTGTTGACATTCTGGGGAAGGGGGCTGCATATGGATGATTTTATTGAAGAGGCTGTTGCTTCAGGGTTTGGGGACTTATCTGGCATAGGAACACTCTGGGGGATTTAAGTTTCTGAAAAGTAAACTCAGTGAGTGAAACATTTATAGAGTCTCAGATAGGGACCTAGGTACTCTTTAGTATTTTGGGGACTACTGTTGGTTAGGGCTTGGCATATTGTGGGCATTTGGAATGTCTAGCTAGAGCTTGCATAATAGTAACCTCCAAGATGGCCTCTCTACTCTATTTGAAATCTCTTAGCCACTTAAACCTTATTTTGTTACCTTTCTTTTCCCCCTTTTGGTCAAAAAGGCATTCTCAATCCCTCAATGCCAGGGCCAGGCTCATTCCTGGGGGTCATGTCCCACGTTGCCAAGGAGACTCACACCCCTGGGAGTCTTGTAGGAGGGAGGGCAATGAATATTATTTGCAGAATTGGGCCACATCTGAGCAATTGAGAGAAAGGCCACATCTGAGCAATTGAAGAGGTTCTGTGGAGGTGACTCCTAGGCATAATTATAAGCAGTCTTAGCCTCCTCTTTACGGCCATAAATTCACTAGAGCAAGCCTCAAGATCGAGGGCTTGACTTATTAGGTAGGGGGCTCCTAATTTCACATAACATATATTCTGTCCAAGATAAATAATCAATGTCTCACATTATCTTCAGTTAGTTGTGCAATCATCACTCTCAATTTTAAACAATTATCAAAACCCAAAACACTCCAAAGCTCTTATCAGCCCCTAATTATTTATCCCTAGTATTAGTGTGGTACTGGGAAGTTATTCCTATTAAATATAGTCTGCAATATGCAATAGGTAACTTTTCCCATATACCAATCTGTTGTTAATTCTTTGTTATCAGTGACATACCTTAGAAGTAGATCATGCAAGCACTTGTGGGATACATACCTTTAAACAAACCCTTTCAATCATGTTCACCTTCAATGCAGCACTGATACTTATAATACCATTAATGAACAATCAGTACCCCTATCCATTCCCATACCTTTAAGTTCACCCTCATTAACATATCTGAACATATTAGGTTATCATTCCCCATTCATAAGCTACTGTCTGTCCCTTTTTCCCCTATATTCTACATTATTAGACATTTATAAGACATTAATTTTACATTGTTTAGGGAGTTCACATTAGTGGTAACACACAATACCTCTCTTTTTGTGTCTGACTTATTTCACTCAGCATTGTGTCTTCAAGGTTCATCCATGTTGTCATATGTTTTAGGACCTTGTTCCTTCTTACTGCTGCATAATATTCCATTGTATGTATGCACATTTTGTTCATCCACTCATCTGTTGAAGGACATTTGGGTTGTATCCATCTCTTGGAAATTGTGAACAATACTGCCATGAACATCAGTATGCAAATGTCTGATCATGTTACTACTTTCAGACCTTCTGGGTATATACTGAGAAGTGAAATTGCTGGATTGTAGGGTAACTTGATATCTAGTTTTCTGAGCTGTACCATTATACATTCCCAGCAGCAATGAATAAGAGTTCCAATTTCTCCACATCCTCTCCAGCATCTGCAGTTTCCTGTTTGTTTAATGGCAGCTGTTCTTATTGGTGTGAAATGATATCTCATTGTGGTTTTGATTTGCATTTCCCCAATAGCTAGAGAAGATGAACATTTTTTCATAGGTTTTTGCAAGTTGTAATTCCTCTTTGGAAAAATGTCTTTTCATACCTTTTGCACATTTTATAATTGGGCTGTTTGTACTATTGTTGTTGAGGTGTAGGATTTTTTTTTATATATGCTGGATATCAGTCTCTTATCAGATATATGGTTTCCAAATATTTTCTCCCATCAAGTTGGCTGCCTCTTCATCATTTTATCAAATTCCTTTGAGGTACAGAAGCTTTTGATTTTGAGTTCTCATTTATCTACTTTTTCTTTTGTTGTTTGTGCTTTGGTTGTAAGGTCTAAGAAGCTACCTCCTAATATTAGGTTTTGAAGATGTTTCACTATGTTATTTTCTAGGAGTTTCATGATACTGTCTCTTATATTGAGGTCTTTGTTCCACTATGAGTTAATTTTTGTATAGGGTGAGAGGTAGAGGTCACTCTTTCATTCTTTTGGATATGGATATCCAGTTCTCCCAGCCCCATTTGTTGAAGAGATTGTTCTGTCCCATTTCAGTGGATTTGGGCGCCTTATCAAAAATCAGTCAACCATAAATGTGGGGGTGTATTTACAATCTCTTGATTCAATTCCATTGATCAATATGTCTATCTTTGTGCCAGTAGCATGCTGCTTTTTTTCTTTACAGTTGTTTTCATTTTTTTATTGTGGAGTATAACATATATACATAAAAGTGATAACTTTCAAAGTGTGATTTAAAAAGTAGTTACAGAGCAAATTTCAAAGAATGTTACCATGCTGTTTTGACCACTGTAGCTTTAGAGCAGGCTTTAAAGTCAGAATGTGTAAGTCCTCCCATTTAGTTCTTCCTTTTTAGAATGTTTTTGGCAATTTGAGGCCACTTTCCCTTCAAAATAAATTTGATAACTATCTTTTCCAAGTCTGCAAAGTAGGTTGTTGGAATTTTTATTAGAATTGTACTGAATCTGTAGATCAGTTTGGGTAGAAGTGACATCTTAATGATGTTTAGCATTCCTATCCAAGAACACAAAAAATCTTTCCACCTATATATGTTGCCTTTTATTACTTTTATTAAAGTTTTGTAATTTTCTGTGTAGAGGTCTTTTATGTCCTTGATTAAGCTTACTCCTAGGTATTTGATTTGTTTAGCTGCTATTGTGAATGGTATTATTTTCTTGAGTGTCTCTTCAGTCACGTCATTTCTAGTATACAGGAACATCACTCACTTTTGGACATTAATCCTGCCAGTTTGCTGAATTTGTTTATTAGCTCAAGTAGCTTTGACATGGATTTCTCAGGATTTTGCAAATATGTGATCATATCATCTGCAAATAATGACAGTTTTACTTCTTTTCCAATCTGGATGCCTTTTATTTCTTTGTATTGCCAGATTGCTCTGGCTAGAACTTTTAGCACAATCTTGAATAATGGTGGTGACTGTGGGCATACTTGTCTCATTCCCAAACTTAGGGGGAAGGCTTTCGGTCTCTCACCTTTGATTAATATGCTGGCTGTGGGTTTTTCATATATGCCCTTTATTATATTGAGGAAACTTCCTTCAATTCCTACCTTTTGAAATGATTTTATTAAAAAAGGATATTGAATTTGTCAAAAGCTTTTTCAGAATCTTTTGAGATCATCATTTGATTTTTCCCTTTAGATTTATTAATGTGCTGTATTACATTGATTGATTTTCTTATGTTGAACCACACTTGCATGCCTGGAATGAGCCCCACTTGGTCATGTTGCATGATTATTTTAATGTGTCTTTTGATTTGATCTGGAAATATTTTGTTGAGAGTTTTTGCATCTATATTCATCAGGGAGATCGGCTGTAGTTTTCCATTCATGTAGTGTCTTTATCTGGTTTTGGTATTAGAGTGATGTTAGCTTCATAAAATGACTTAGGTAGTGTTCCTTTTTCTTCAATTTTTTTTGAAAGAGTTTGAGCAGGAATGGTGTCAGTTCCTTTTGGAAAGTTTGGAAAAATTCCCCTGTGAAGCTATCAGGCCCTAGACTTTTATTTGTAGGAAGCTTTTTGATGAGTGATTGGATCTCTTTACTTGTGATTGGTTTGTTGAGGTCTCCTATATCTTCTCTGGTCAGTCTAGATTGTTCATGTGTTTCCCAAAACTTATCCATTTCCTCTAAATTGTCTAGTACGTTGGTGTACAGTTGTTCATAGTATCCTCTAATGATTTTTTCTTTCTTTTTTTAAGTTAATTTTATTGAGATATATTCACATACCATACAATCATCCAAAGTGTACAATCAATTGTTCACAGTACCATCATATAGTTTGGCATTCTCTTACATGTATTCTTTTTTTGCACTTTTTAAATTCAATTTTATTGAGACACATTCACACACCACACAATCATCCAAAGTGCCCAATCAATTGCCCACAGCACCATCACACAACTCTTCACCCATCACCCCAATCCATCCAGTTTGCTTTGATTATATTTTTCCTCACTATCATCCCATTTCCAACACTCATCATGGTTGACATTCATTTGTTCTCCCACATGCAAGAACAGTTTTATATTTGTATATTTAGTCACAATCATTGACCACTCCAGTTTTTACTATGTTAAAGAGTGCCAGTCTTTATCTTCTATGCTTACCTCAGGTGTCATACATGCTTCTAGCCCACCTCTTTCATCTTTATTCACAGACATCTTTGTTCAGTGTAGTTACAATACTGTGCTACAATCACACAGTATTATGCTATCTATTTCTGGGTCTATACAATCAAACCTGCTGAATATTCTGTAGTCCTTCAGCATCAATTGCTCAATCTCTACCCTCTTTATATCTCCTGGTAAGCCTGTGTTATCAGCTTTTAACTCTCAAAGTTTTCTCATTAATTTTAGTTCATATTAGTGAAACCATACAGTATCCGTCCTTTTGTTTCTGGCTAACTTTGCTCAACATAATGTCCTTGAGGTTCATCTACGTTATTATATGTTCTGTGTCTTTATTCTGTCTTACAGCTGCCTAATATTCAATCATGTGTATGTACCACAGTTTATTTGTCCACTTGTCCATTGATGGACATTTGGGCTGTATCCATCTCTTGGTAATTGTGAATAATGCCATGATAAACATTGGTTTACAAATGTCTGTTCATGTCTTAACTTTCAGTTCCTCTGAGTATATACCTAGTAATGGAATAGCTGGGTCGTATGGCAAATCTATACTTAGCTTCCTGAGGAACCTCCACACTGTCTTCCAGAGTGGTTGCACCATTCTACATTCCCACCAACAGTGAATAAGTGTTCCTCTTTCTCAAGATCCTCTCCAGCACTTGTAATTTTATGTTTTTTTTTATAATAACCATTCTGGTAGGTGTGAGATGATATCTCATTGTGATTTTGGTTTGCAATTCCCTAATAGCCAGTGAAGTTGAGCATTTTTTCATGTTTTTGATCCATTTGTATTTCCTCTTCAGGAAATTCTCTGTCCATGTCTTTTGCCCATTTTTTTGATTGGATTGTTTGTTTTTCTGTTGAGTTGTAGGATCACTTTATATATTCAGGATATTAAACCATTATCTGATAGATGGTCTCCAAATATTGTCTCCCACTGTGTAGGCTACCTTTTTACTTTTCTGACAAAGTCCTTTGATATACAAATGTGTTTAATTTTGAGGAGATCCCGTTTGTCTATTTGCTCTTTGGTTGTTTGTGCTTTGGGTGTAAGGTCTAGGAAACCACCTCCTATCACAAGATCTTTAAGAAATTACCCTATATTTTCTTCTAAGAGTCTTAGGTCTTAGCACTAATGTTTAGGTCTTTGATCCATCTTGAGTTAATTTTTGTATAAGGTGTGAGATAGGGGTCCTTGTTCATTCTTTTGGAAATGGATATCCAGTTCTCCAAACACTATTTATTGAAGAGGCTGCTCTGTCCCAGTTGCTTTGGCTTGACTGCCGTATCAAAGATCAATTTTCCATAGATGCGAGTCTATTTCTGAATACTCAATTAGATTCCATTGGTCACTATATCTATTCTTATGCCAGTACCATGCTGTTTTGAGCACTGTAGCTTTGTAGTATGATTCAAAGTCAGGTAGTGAGAGACCTCCCACTTTGTTCCTCTTTCTCAAAATATTTTTGGCTATTCAGGGACCTTGCCCTTCCAAATAAATTTGGTTATTGGATTTTCTATTTCTGCAAAGTAAGTTGTTGGGATTTTAATTGGTTTTGCATTGAATCTATAAATCAGTTTAGGTAGAATTGACATCTTAACTATACTTAGTCTTCCAATCCATGAACACAGTATGTTCTCCCATTTTTTTAGGTCCTGTTCTATTCCTTTTAGCAGTTTCTTGTAGTTTTCTTTGTATAGGTCTTTTTTGGCCTTCATTAAGTTTATTCCTAAATACTTGGTTCTTTTGGTTGCTATTGTAAATGGAATTTTTCCTTGATTTCTTCCTCTTGCTGCACATTACTTGTGTATAAGAACACTACAGATTTTTGCATATTGATCTTGTAGCCTGCCACTTTGCTGCATTCATTTCTAATAGGTTTGCTGTAGATTTTTTCTGCATTTTCTACTTATAGAATCATGTCATCTGCAAGGAGTGAAAGTTTTACTTCTTTCTCTCCAATTTGGATGCCTTTCATTTCTTTTTCTTGCCTAATTGATCTAGATAGAACTTCCAGCACAATGTTGAATAAAAATAGTAACAGTGGGCATCCCTGTCTTGTTCCTGATCCTAGAGGGAAAACTTTCAGTCTCTCCCCATTGAGTATGATGTTAGCTGTGGGTTTTTCATATACTGTCTTTATCATATTGAGAAAATTCCCTTCCATTCCTATCCCTTGAAGAGTTTTCTTCAAGAAAGGATGTTGAATTTTGTCATATGCCTTTCCTGCATTGATAGAGATGATCATGTGGTTCTTCTGCTTTGATTTATTGATGTGGTGTATTACATTAATTGATTTTCTTGTGTTGAACCAGCCTTGCATACCTGGAATAAACTCAACCTGGTCGTGGTGTACAATTCTTAAAATGTGCTGCTGGATTCATTTTGTGAGAATTTTGTTGAGGATTTTTGCATCTATATTCATTTAAGAGATTGGTCTATAATTTTCTTTTTTGTAGTATCTTTGCCTGATTTTGGTATTAGGGTGGTATTGGCCTCATAGAATGAGTTGAGTAGCTCTCCCTCCTCTTAAATTTTTTTGAAGTGTTTGAGCAGGATTGGTATTAATTCTTTGAATGCTTGGCTTGGTAGAATACACATGTGAAGCCATCTGGTCCTGGCTTTTCTTTTTTAGGAGGTTTTTGATGACTGACTCAATCTCTTTATTTGTGATTGGTTTGTTGAGGTTGTCTACCTCTTCTTGGGTCAATGTTGGTTGTTGTGCTTTTCTAGGAAGTTGTCCATTTCATGTAAATTGTCTAGTTTATTAGCATATAGTTGCTCATAGTATCTTCTCATTATCTCCTTTATTTCTGCCGGGTCAGTAGTTATGTTTCCTTTCCCATTTCTGATTGCATTTATTTGCATCTGATTTTTTTTGTTGTTGTTGTTAGCCTAGCTAGGGGTCCATCAGTGTTGTTGATTTTCTGGTTGTGTTGATTCTCTCTATTGTTTTCTTGTTCTCAGTGTCATTTATTTCTGCTCTAATCTCTGTTATTTCTTTCCTCCCATTTGCTTTGGGTTTAGTTTGCTGTTCTTTCTTTAGTTTCTCCAGATTGACAGTTATTTCCTCAATTTTTGCTTTCTCTTCTCTTTTAATACAGGCATTTAGGGCAATAAATTTCCCTCTCAGCACCACCTTGCTGTATCCCATAAGTTTTGATATGTTGTGTTCTCATTGTCATTTGCCTTGAGGTACTTACTAATTTCTCTTTTAATTTCTTCCTTTACCCACTGGTTTTCTAAGAGTGTGTTGTTTAGTCTCCATATATTTGTGAATTTTACTATATTCTGCCTGTTATTTATTTCCAGCTTCATTCCATTATGACACAAGAAAGTGTTTTTTATAATATCAATATTTTTAAATTTGTTAAGACTTGCTTTGTGACCCAACCTGTGGTCTATCCTAGAGAGTGTTCCATGAGCACTTGAGAAAAATGTGTGTCCTGCTGTTGTGGGGTGTAGTGTTCTATAAATGCCTGTCAAGTCTAGTTCATTTATCTTACAATTCAACATCTCTGTTTCCTTATTGCTCCTCTTTCTGGATGTTCTATCCATTGATGAGAGCAGTATCTTGAAGTCTCCAACTATTATTGTAGAGTTATCTACTTCTCCTTTCAGTGTTCTCAGAGTTTGTCTCATGAAGTTTGGGGCACTCTGGCTTGCTGCATAAATATTTATAATTGTTACATTTTCTTGATGAATTGACCTTTTTATTAATATACAGTGCCCTTCTTTGTCTCTTTTAATTGTTTTACTTTTTAAGCCTAATTTGTCTGATATTAATATAGCTACTCCTGCTTTTTTCTGGTTCCTGTTTGCATGAAATACCTTTTTCCAACCCTTCACTTTCAGCCTGTTTTTGTCTTGTGTCTAAAGTGAGTTTCTTGTAGACAGCATATAGGTGGGTTCTGTTTTTTAAATCCATTCTGCCAGTCTGTGACTTTTTATTGGGGGTTTAATCCATTAACATTAATATTATTATTGTAAGGGCAGTACTTCCTTCTATCATTTTGTCTTTTGTGTTTTATATGTCATGTCTTAATTTTTCCCTCTCTTTCCTTTTACCCTTCTGGATAATCTTCATTTCTACACTCTTTTCCAAACCTCTCTCCCCTGTCTTTTCCTAATAGCCTGTAGCACTCCCTTTAGTATTTCTTGTAACACTGATCTCTTATTCACAACCCCCATCAGTGTCTCTTTGTCTGAAAATATTTTAAATTCTCCCTCATTTTTGAAGAACAGTTTTGCCAGATGTAGAATTCTTGGTTGGCAATTCTTCTCTTTCAGTATCTTAAATATATCATACCACTGTCTTCTCGCCTCCATGGTTTCTGTGGAGAAATCTGTACATAGTCTTATTGATCTACCCTGTATGTGAAGGATTGCTTTTCTCTTGCTGTTTTAAGAACTCTCTCCTTGTCTTTGACATTGGACAATCTGATCAGTAAGTGTCTTGGAGTAGGTCTATTGGGGTGCATTGTATTTCTTGAATCTGTAATTTTCTATTTTTCACACGAGTTGGGAAATTTTCAGTGATTATTTCTTCTATTATTCTTTCTGCCCCTTTCCCCCTCTCTTCTCCCACTGGGGCACCCAAAACACATATATGTGTGCATTTCATGTTGTTGGTCAGCTCCCTAAGACCCTGCTCATATTTTTCCATTCTTTTCACCATCTATTCTTTTGTGTGTATGAATTCAAATGTCTGGCCTTCCAATTCACTGATCCTTTCTTCTGCCTGTTCAAATCTACTGTTGTATCCCTCCATTGTTTTTTTCATCTCCTCCATTATGCCCTTCATTCTCATAAGTTCTGCCATTTGTTTTTTCAAATTTATGAATTCTTCTTTATGGTCCTCTGGTGTCTTCCTTATATCCTTCATCTCTTTTGCTATATCTTCCCTCAGTTCATTGACTTGATTTTTGAATTGATTTCGGAGATTTGTTTGAACATCTTTAATTAGTTCTTCCTTCAGTTCATTGAATTGATCTAGCATTAATTGCCTCAACTCCTGTATCTCATTGAACAATTAGTTTGTTCATTTGGCTCATCCATATTTTCATGTTTCCTAGTATGGCGTATTATCTTGAGCTGCCTAGGCATCTAATTTTTTTGATTAGTTTATTCTAGAGCTCATTTTCACTCTTTTACCTAGGGTTTTCTTGTTGGTTGGCTTTGTTCTCTAATCTTTGGTGTTCAGTTCAGCTTATTCTAGGCCTCTAACTTAGGTTCTATTTAGTTGATCAGAGTTTTTCACCTCTTGTTTTTCTGGTTCTTGCCCTGCCTCTATGTAGCTGTGTTGGTTTGAACGTATTATGTCCCCCAGAAAAAAGCCATATTGTTTGGTGCATTCTTGTGGGGGCAGATGTATTAGTGTTGATTAGATTGTAATTCTTTGATTGAGTGTTTCCATGGAGATGCAACACACACAACTGTGGTTTTAACTCTGATTGGATAATTTCCATGGAGTTGTGGCCCTGCCCATCCAGCATTGGCCTTGGTTAGCTTACTAGAGCACTATATAAGCTTGGACAGAAGGAGCAAGCTTGCTACAGCCAAGAGGGACACTTTGAAGAATGCACAGGGGCTGAGAGACTAGTTGCAGCTTACAGAGACCTTTTGAAGATGGCCATTGGAAGCTAATGCAGACATTTTGGAGAATGCCATTTTGAAACGCAACCCGGGAGCAAGTAGATACCAACCACAAGACTTCCCAGCTAACAGAGATTTTCTGGATGCCATTGGCCATCCTCCAGTGAAGGTACCCGATTGTCGATGCATTACCTTGGACACTTTATGGCATTAAGACTGTAACTGTGTAACCAATTAAACCCCCTTTTATAAAAGCTGATCCATTTCTGGTGTTGTATTCTGGCAGCATTAGCAAACCTAAACAGTAGCCTTTTTGTGTGAGGGTCTCCTCAGATATGGTCACCACCAGTCAGGTTTTCCCAGTCCAGATAGGCCCAGGTCTCAGAAGGAGGGTATGGAGTTCCCTTGAGAATGAGACCCTTCTTGTGACTCCTTCAGATTCTGTGCTTTTCCTATGCTTTCCAGCAGGTGGTGCTTGCCAGCCTGCAGCTCCCCCACCAGTGTGAAGTGGTATGGAGCCTTTAGTTCTCCCAGTGACCCTGACCCCTGGGGTTTGAGTTCCCCAAAGGAGGGCTGCCACTGGAGCTGGGCCACATCCCCCTTTTCTTGGGGGTTTGGTCTTTAGCAAATTTTCTCCCCCACTAGCCTTATTGCTTTGTCTCTCAGGGACATCTTAGTTCTACTCTTGCCTGGGCCCAAATTGCAGGTCTTTGAGGCTTTCTGTAATGGGCTACTTAGAATAGCTAATTAAAAAAAAAAAAAGATATAAAAAGAAAAAAGAAAAAGAAGGGCCCAGTATAGACTATTTAAAGAAAAGTCCTTTAATTCAGTCCTTGCAGTTCTGATGGGCTATTGAAATGCAGAAAGATAGGGCATTGCAGAGCAACTGAGGAACAATCAAGAAACCAGAATAAAATGGCTTTTCAGTGAAGGGTCCTGGCCACCTGGGTTTGCATATGTGCCTGATTCTGTTTGAGCCCACCCCTTCTCTATATTATGTTCACCCCCAACTCCAAAAGTCTCTGTTTTTATTTTTTTATTTGTATTTTTATCTACTTACTTATTTATTTTTTGCTGTTTTTGCTAGCACTATCTCCTCTCTGCTGGGCTGACTGCTCCCAGATTCTCTGGTGTCTGATCTCAGTTTATCTATTGTTGGAGTTTTTGTTCATCAGTCTGAGTTTGTTAGTCAGTTCCACAACTGCAGTTCTCCCTCCTGGTTCCCAGGACCAACAGCCCCTCCTCCCTCAGGATTGTGCATGGCAGGGAGGGATGTGGGCCCCCTGGCCACAAGAACTTACAGATTTCACTGATCTCAGCTTCTCTACATGCTCATGAGTGTTGTATGATGTGTGCCCAAACTCAGATTCCTCTGTGGTGTCTGTTCCAGAGTTCCTGGCTAACTACCACTGCCCCAGAGGAGTAACTAAAACCCACACCTCAGCATTCTGCCATCTTGCCTCTTACATGTCTTCTTATGGTTTTTAAAATTTCTTCAGGATCCAGAGTAATGTCCCCCCTCTCATTTCTGATTTTGTTTATTTGGGTCTTCTCTCTTTTTGACTTTGTCAGTCCAGCTAAGTGTTTGTCAATCTTGTTGATCTTTGCAAAGAAACAGCTTTTTTTTTTAACTCTCTATTGTTTTTTCTCCATATCATTTATTTCTGCTTTAATCCTTGTTATTTCTTTTCTTCTACTTGCTTTAGGGTTAGTTTACTGATCATTCTCTAGCTTCTTCAGTTGTTCAGTTAGATCCTTGATGTTACCTCTTTCTTCCTTTTTAATGTATGCACTTAGAGCTATAAATTTCCCCCTTAGCACTGCCTTTGCTGAATCTCATGGGTTTTGATATGTTGTGCTCTTATTTTCATTCTTCTTTAGATATTTACCAATTTCTTTTGCAATTTCTTCTTTGACCCATTGATTGTTTAGGAGTGTGTTGTTTAACCTCCACATATTTGTGAATCTTCTGGCTCTTTGGTGGTTATTGATTTCTAGTTGTTTTCCATTATCTTCAGAGATTATGCTTTGAATAATTTATATCTATTTAAATTTATTGAGGCTTGTTTTGTGCCCCAGCATGTAACCTATTTGGGGGAACCTTCCATGAGCAGTAGAGAAGAATGTATAACCTGGTAATTTGGGATGTAACACTCAATATATGTCTGTTAAGTCTAATTCATTTATCACATTGCTTAGGTTCTCAAATTACTTATTGGTCCTCTGTCTGGTTGTTCTATCTACAGAAGAGAATGGTATATTGAATTCTCTCACTATTATTGTAGGAACATCTATTGCTTCCTTCATTTTGCCTGTTTGTCTCATTTACTTTGGAAAACCTTGATTGGGTGAATAAACATTTATGATTGCTATTTCTTCTTGGAGAATTGTCCCTTTTATTAATATATAGTGTCTTTCTTTGTCTCTTATGACATATTTGCATTTAAAGTCTATTTTGTGTGATATTAGTATTGCTACCTCTGCTTTCTTTTGACTGCAGCTTGCATGGAATATGTTTTTCCATCCTTACACTTTCAATCTCTTTGTGTCACTGGGTCTTAGCTGAGTCTCTTTTAAACAGCATATTGATGGATCACACTTTTTAATCCATTCTGCCAATCTGTATCTTTTAATTGGGGAGTTTAATCCATTCACATTCAATGTTATTACTGTGAAGGCAGTTCTTGAACCAACCACTTTACCCTTTATCCTTTAGTTTTTAGTTGTCAGATCTATTTTTCCCCACTCTCTCTTTTTTCCCTTTAAGTTACCCTTACTAATACTCTTCAGTTCTGTGCCCTTCTCCAGACTTCTCTCTCCTTTTTTCTCTCTTTTTAAAGGGAGCCAATAGAACTCCCTTTAATATATCTTGCAGGGCAGGTCTCTTATTAAAAAATTCCCTCAGCATTTTTTTTCTGTGAAAATTTTAAACTCTCCCTCAATTTTGAAGGAGAGCATTGCTGGATAAAGTATTCTTGGCAGGCAATTTTTCTCTTTCAGAATCTTAAATATGTCATACCACTGCCTTTTCACCTCTATGGTGCCTGCTGAGTAGTCAGTACTTAGTCTTATGTGGTTGCCTTTGTATGTGGTGAATCACTTCTCTCTTGCAGCTTTCAGGACTTTCTCTTCTTCAGCATTTGACAACCTGATTGGTATATGTCTCAGAGTGGGTTTATTTGGATTTTTTTCTATTTGGAATTCATTATACACCTTTGATTTTCATATTTATGTCATTTAGAAGGGTTTGGAAGTTTTCCCAAACTATGTCTTCAAATAATCTTCCTAACCCTTTTCTCTTCTCCTTCTGGGACACCAGTGATTCTAATATTTTCATGCTTCATGTTGTCCATCATTTTCCTGAGAGCCATTTCATTTTTTTTCACCATTTGTTCTCAATCAATTTGTCTGTCCTCTAGTTCACTTATTCTTTTTTTTTGCCCCTGTTTTTCTACTCATCCATTCATACACTGGACAAAGGGGAGTGTGAGCCACATGGCTTTCCCAATCACATTGTCACCCTTCATAAGCTCATTGTTGTACAATCGTCTTCAAGATGCAAGGGTTCTGGGTTGTAGTTTGATAGTTTCAGGTATTTACTGTGAGCTATTCCAATTCATTAAAACCTAAAAAGGGTTATCTATATTGTGCATAAAAGTGCCAAACAGAATGACCTCTTGCCTCCTTCTGGAATCTCTTAGCCACTGAAACTTATTTAATTTCATTTCACATCCCCATTTTGGTCAAGAATATGTTCTCCATCCATGATGCCAGGTCTAGATTCCTCCCCAAGAATCATATTCCACATTGCCAGGGAGATTTACACCCCTGGGTGTCAGATCTCATGCAGGGGAGAGGGCAGTGATTTCACCTGCCAAGTTGGCTTAGCTAGAGAGAGAGGGCCACATCTGAGCAACAATGAGGCATTCAGGAAGAGACTCTTAGGCACAATTATAAGCAGGTCTAGCCTCTCCTTTGCAGTAACAGTCTTCCCAAGGGCAAGTCCCATGATAGAGGGTTCGGCACATCAAACCACCAGTCCCCAATGTCTGCAAGCACATCATCAACCATCAAGGTGGGGAAGCCCAACATCCCTGCATTCTCCCCCAGCTCCTCAGGGGGCTCTGCATGTTTTTTCATTGTTTTTTTTTTTTTTAAAATTAACTATTATCTAGTTCACTTATTCTTTCTCTGCCACTTCAAGTCTGCTCTTGTGTGTCTCTAGTATATTTTTAATTTAATCAACAGTATCTTTTATTTCCATAAGATCTGCTATTTTTATTTACTCTTTAAAATTCTTCTTTATGCTCTTCTAGAGTCTTCTTGATGTCCTTTAAGTCTTTAGCCAACTCATTGAAGTTATTTTGGAAATTTATGTGTACTTCTTTGATTAATAGCTCCAAGTTCTGTGTCTCCTCTGGATTTTTAATTTGGTCATTTGGCTTGTCCTTAACTTCTTGTTTCTTCATTATGAATTTCTGTTGGTGTCAGGGCATTTGTTTATCTTAAGGTTATTTTGGGAAATGCAGGATTATTTGAACATTTATATATTTATTTATTTTGGGGGAGCAGGGTCACAGCTTGCTTGAGTGTACTTTCCCTGTCTTCTGGGCAGATGGCTCTCCTGGTTCACCTCTCACCATCAAGCCTGCTTTCCTCCAACTTCACCTGTTCACTGGGCAGGGTCCAAACTGTGTGGGAATCCAATCATTGCACCAGTTCTCCATGTGCTCTGGCACTGCCTGCCATGGTGGTGTTATGTGGGCCCTGTGCAGTTTATCAGGGAGTTCACTCCCAGGAACCCTCCAGCTCAAACATGCCCCACTCCATGTCTGCCATGCACCTGTGTGCCTCTGGCATGTGGAGGGGCTCCTGCTGCTTCCATGTGGCACTCTCATCTATCCTCACCTTTTGCCCATGAACACCACAGACTTCCATGGGGGGAGAGTAAATGCAGACAACACTGGTCCACTGCTTCCTGGGTTCCCTCATGGTCACTCCTGGCTCTGTGGCTGTGGAGGATTATCTCCCCAGCTAATTGCTGAGATGGGTGCATAGGAGTGGAGAGCTGATCACTCTCCTACTTTGTGGCCATCTTGCTGCTGCCAGCACCCAGCAGCAGTCCCAGCTGAATAGACTCACCCCATCCTTTGAGATGCAGTTTCTCTGCTTTTTCATCCAAGTCCCCACCACATAATATAGAAGTCCCTCTATGACCACTCACACATGTGTTGAGGAACAAGCAGCATATAGTGCATAATGTGGAAAGCTACTCCAAGTCCTCCCATAACTGAAACCCCTCCTACATATTCCTTTGGACTCTGGTCTTGTGGATGATTGAAAAAGAGTAAGATTTATTTCTTTGTGAATGCTTTTTATTGTGCTCCATTTGGGTCTTAAGGGCACAGTAAGGAGGCTACATCTACCAACTCTAAAAGTGTTCAGTTTTTGAAGGCTTCTGGGAAGTTGCTGTGCTGGCAATGTTCTTCATTGAATGCAGAGAGTAGAAGTTTTACATTTGGCTCTGGTGCCCCAGCCATCTTCAACCCCAAAGTAGGTCTTATGTCTACAGTTCTTTCTCTCTTCAGATGGGTAATGCCATCTTGTAAAACTCTCAAAACCATGCATTCTTGAGATATAGCCAGTTGTTTCCATTGCCCTTGCACAGGGTATAATGTAATATACCATTAATCAGTACTCATTTATGCTAATCTTCAAGCAAAATCTTCATTCTTCTAAAGATAGCTTGTATAAGTTCTCCTGGGAGGCCTTGGGTTGTTCCTTTGATCAGCCACTTTAGGTTGCATTCTGTCCATTGTCCTTTTCTCCAGGTCTCCCTTCCAGTTAGAACATTGACAAGTTGCCATGGCCACAGAGTTGATCCCTTTCCCAGTCTCTGGAGACAGTCTCAAGCTTTATACTATTTCTCATTGAGGAAAGTTCCCCACACTTTGGAAGTTGCAGATGGTCCTGACCTCTTCATTGGAGATAGTGTCAATAACCTGTTGGCATGCCTTATGAGAGACAGCATCAACATCTTAATCTTAAGCCTATATCTATAGAGAATATTTTGTTGAATAATGAAATTAACTTACATTAGTGCTACTGTTGATAGCATATTGGTAAGTACATAGAAATCAGTACATTTGAAAAGGCACACCATAATCATATTCTGAAAAACCATCTTAAAAACCATTCTCAAAAACCAGTTTAAAGCCAAGAACTCTATTTTATGAATAGGTTATTGAACCTCTTTTTCAGACAGACTTATACTGGCAATAGCTATATATTTTCTCTCCTCATAACTGTCCTGATAAACCACAATCCCTATGTAAAAGGGATGTTAAAGAAATGGTTTGGTTAGGTCAACAAATGTTAGGACAGGAGCCTAAACAGCTCATCAATGCCTTGAATACCCATTTTTAGGCTTTTTCTAAATAATACCTAAAGGGGTAAGATGACCTGGCAACCCTCCATCTGATGATTGAACTGCCCTATTTTAAATCTGGTAACTCTAAGATGGTTCATAAATGGATTTCACAAATCTATACCGCACAATGAACCCCAAGAAAAGCCTTCATTTGCTATAATTGGTGAATTGTCCCAGTTTATAAGATTGAAAATCTTTTTAGAATCTGTGATCACCTTTTATTGAGATACAATGCTCTATATAATCCAGACTGGGCAGAACTGACATTTGTCAGTGGATACCTTCAGACTTGCATCTTCCAGGTGGTACTATACTAGGAGCAATCACAATTCATTTTCCTTCAAATTCTTAGTAAATATTATTATGCCACCTAAATAAACTAACACCTCGAGGTAATTCAAATTCCCCATCCATCAACTGCTGGATGACAGTAGCCTCTCCCCCAAGATTATTTGGGACAGACTTTCAGTTTGGTAATATCCCTCAGGACAAGTGAAATTTTTCTTTTCTTTGTCCCATTGATCCATAGGGATTTGATATGATTATACCTCAATTCCAACAAACATTAACTCATTACAATCCTATGTGTTAGGTGTTATTATTGCCTTTTACAGATGAGAAAACTGAGACATATAGAGATTAGCCCAAATTCACACTAGTTAATATTGGAGCTGAGATTTGAATCCAGATCCAGAGTCCACACTCTTAATCTCTATTTTGCAGTCTTTCTAGATAGTTTCTTAAATGAGAAAAGATTCCCACAACTCCATCTTGTGATTGTCATCATGAGCACAACCCACATCCTATGCACAGATGTAGAAAACCATACCCATGGCTTAGAAGTTCCTCCTCAATCTCACCATCTTCTCTTTAGGTATTAGTAAGTCCTCCAAATTAGAACTCTCTGGATTTAACATAGGAACTAGGGAGTGTTCACCTTCAGGACAGAAACATGGGGTGAGACAATGGGACAATGCCAGAAGAGGGTTGTGGAAACCATCACTACACTCAAGCCAAAATGGAAAATGGTCAATATCATACCTATTGACACATAGGCTCTGCCAAATCCACCGCAACTGGCCATCTGGTTTACAAATGCAGTGGAATTGATAAATGAACCACTGAGAAGTTTTCAAAGGCAGTAGCTGAGATGGGGAAAGAGATTCTTCAAATAAGTCTGGGTCTTGAATAAACTGAAGGCAAAACATGAAAGTGGTGTCACCACTAGTACCTTTCTGTAGAAATATGAGACAAGCAATTCTTATTGATCATCATTGATGTTTCAAAACACAAATGTTATATGTTTTTAAAAATATTTACACAAGCATCTCAACCTTATGGAACTGCCCTAAGTGCTGGTAAATTTGAAGCTTATATTTTATAGAATGGACATAACCAGTGTGAAACAATCATTATTAGTTTTAACAAAATGGATCCCACTAACACACCCTACAATCATGAAAGATATGAGGAAATTATCAAATGACCTGGGCCCTATTTTTTAAAAATTGGCTACAACACAGACACTGTAGCATTTTTGCTAATTTCTGATTGGGGAAATGTGAAAAATAAGATGGAGTTAACCTCTAATGTGACCTCATTGAATGGACGGAAATTTACACATAAGGATAACATTGCTGGTAAAAATACACTGCTTGGACACATCCCAAAGTAATTTGGGCAGAGAATAAAAATTATTTGCAGGACCCCCCTGAGGAGCTGGGGGAAAATGTGGAAGTGTTGGAGTTCCTCACCTGGACTGATGCTGATGTTCTCACAAACATTAGGACTGGTGTTTTGATGTGCTGAGCCCTCTATCATGGGACTTGCCCTTATGAAGCTCATTACTACAAAGGAGAGGCTAAACTTGCATATAATTGTGTCTGAATCTCCCCCTGAGTATGTCTTTGTTGCACAGATGTGGCCCTCTCTCTCTCTAACTAAGCCACCTCGGCAGGTAAACTCACTGCCATCCCCCCATGTGGGACCTGACTCCCAGGGGTGTAAATCTCCCTGGAAATGCAGTATATGACTCTCAGGGATGAATCTGAATCCAGCATCATGGGATTGAGAATATCTTCTTGACCAAAAGGGGGATGCAAAATGAAATGAAATAAAGTTTCAGTGGCTGAGAGATTTCAAATGGAGTTGAGAGGTCACTCCGGTGGACATTCTTATGCACTATATAGATAACACCTCTTAGGTTTTAATGTATTGGAGTAGCTAGAAGCAAATACCTGAAACTATCAAACTGCAACCCAGTAGTCTGGACTCCTGAATATGATTATATAACAATGTAGATTACAAGGCGTGACAGTGTGATTGTGAAAACCTTGTGGATCATGCTCCCTTTATCTAGTGTGTGGATGGATGAGTAGAAAAATGGGGACAAAAACTAAATGAAAAATAAAGTGGGATGGGGGGATGATTTGGATGTTCTTTTTTACTTTTATTTTTTATTCTTATTCTTATTCTTTCTGATGTAAGAAAAATGTTCAAAAATAGATTGGGGTGATGAATGCATAACTATATGATGGTGCTGTGAACAGTTGATTGTACACCATGGATGATTGTATGGTATGTGAGTATATCTCAATAAAACTGAATTTAATTAAAAAATACTCTGCTTGAAGATTTGTATTACCTGCTGGTGGAAGAAACATTTCAAAACTTTCTTATTTGGCCATGTAAGTTTAAATGTAAGACTAATTAATTGCAACAGTGCATTGTAAACCTCTAAGATGGAAAGAAATATTTCATGGATCATTTGTTTTGTGGGAGTTTGTAGCAGAATACATTGGTTTCCTTCCTAACAACAACTATTTCCATCCCTTGTTGGCAGAAATGTCAATTATATAGATCAAAACACCAGACACTCACTTTCCTAGCTTCCCTTACAGATAGGTAATGGGCATGTGATTCAATTTTGATGGGGTTCCTAGGAAAGATTATTTGCCCCTATGAACACCCTTTTCTCTTTGTTGAAAGTGTTTATATCTGCATATGATGCCTGGAACTACTGCAGCAATCTTGCAACTATGAAGGAAGTCATCACTGACACACTGAGGATGGCAAAAGCTGAAAGATGGAGAGTTTCTGACTCTCTGATGACATCCAGTGAATCACTGCATCTATCCTTATCGATACAATAAATGTGCTTCTTGAAAAAAAACATACTTCTTGTTTAAGCTTCTTTGGGTTGGCAATTATATTATTACCCTATAAAATATCCTAACTGCTAAACAATTTTTAAGTTATTAGTTTATAGAATTAGCACTTTAAAAATGGAAACAACTTGACCAAAAGCTGCCACAGATTTTCTGAGTTAATTTAAACAAAGTTTAATGTAAAAAAATTAAAACAAAGTGTTTCTCTAAGGAAACAGAACCAACAGGAGATATCTGTAAATACAAGATTTTATAAAAGTGTCTCATGCAACTATGGGGATGCATGAGTCCAAATTCAGTAGGGCAGTATGCATGAGTCCAAATTCTGTAGGGCAGGATGCATTAATCCAAATTCTGTATGGAGGGCAGCAAACTGGCAGCTCTGATAATGGTGCTTGATGAACTCCTCAGGAGACACTGGCTAGCCAAAGAAGAAGTGAAGGTTCTCTCTCTTCTCCCTTAAAAATCTTCAACTGATTGGATTAAATCCAGCTGGTTGAATGTTCTCATTGCAGAAGACATACCCTTCATTAATGTAATCAGTCACAGCTGCAGTCAACTGACTGATGATTTAATAAACCAGCCTTCTGTTTTATTAACCAGTGACAAATGTCTTTGTAGTAACAGGCCAGTGCTTTCTTGACCATACACCTGGGCACCATCACCTGGCCAAGTTGACACATGAACATAACCATCACAAAAGCAAAACAAAGACTGGGTGGTAGGCTTCTGGACTGACTTACTCTTCCACCTTAGAAAAACTAGAAAACAGGACAAAATATATGAAACAATGGTTTTTAGACATTGAACAATAAGCAGTGCAGGAGAAAGGAATAAAAAAGAAGCAAGTCTTATAATTGCCTCAGTTTACTGCCTTATATTATTCCTGATCTAAGTAGACAGAGTTGAGAATTCAAAAAGGCCAAGACATCTAGAATTTTCCAGTCAGAGGACTGGATATGAGAGAGTTGCAAAGAGATAAATCTGAAAATCTGCAGAGGGTTTCCCTTAAATCTTCACCTGAAAACAGATCAGTGTGTGCATGTAAGGAAACTACCAACAGGAGATATTACTCACCATATGTGAGCTCTGAGGCTCAGAGCTCACATATGGTGAGTAATATTTTGTATTCCCACCAACCAGAGTGGAAAACTCCATAATTCATGGCCATTAGGTTCAGTACTCATGAAGGTATTGCCTCAATAGTGGGGAAAAATTAATTGTAGACCAAATACTGCTCTTGTTTCATGTGCCAAAGCTTAAAGGTAAACTTCTAAGGGATCAAATGATTTCCAAGTAATTTAACAACACCCTAGACCAAGCTCAAAAATTTTAAAAAAAGAACTATCCAGCACCCAACAACATAATATTTGCAATGTCTGACATCTAATAAAAAATTTCTAGGAATGCAAAGAAGCATGAAAATACAGCCCCAAATGAGGAGAAAGTGGATCAGTAGACATACACTCTAAAGAAACATATGGGGGATTCTGGGAAGATGGCGGCATAGAAAGAAGTGGAAGACTTAGTCTCCCCCAGAACAATTCATAAATGAACAAAAAACCAGTAAATAACCTGAAATGGTAGTGGGGAGACAAATGTGACTGTACACTCAACTTCCACCGACATGAATTGGGAGGAATGCCCGAGATCACAGCATAAAATCTGTAAGTAAAATTGTGGACCCGTGCTGAGAGGCGAGAACCTAGAGCCGGGAGCCCCTCCCTCACGGAAGCCATGCCATGCACTTTCTCAGCCCAGCCCCAAGTGAGGTTTTAATAATAACTGCTCAATGCAGACAGCGAATCCTCAACAAGCAGACAGAGGCTTTTGGCGACAACTGACCTTGGGAGAATCGGGGGAAATATTCTGTTTCTCGCTCTCTCTCTGTGGAGAAAACTTCAGCTGTTCTCAGCCAACAAGGCATTGCAGTAAAGACAGCCTCACACATTCTGCATTCTGAAACGAGCTGAGAGCCCTGCAGCACAGCCAAGCGGCCCAGGGCTTCCCTAGAGGGACGGCGCACACTGATGACGTAGCACGGCATTTTCTCTCGGCTGAGGGAGGATCGTGGCTGGGACGGGGGAACTTCTCGGAGAACCCAGGGGCGCTACGCCAAGTCCAGTGGTTTACGGGACACTGAGAGAGAGCTGCCCTTCCTCCCTGGCCACCCATGTGCGCACCCCACATTCAGGGTGGGCGACTCCAGTGGCACGCCCAAGCTGAGCTCTCCAACTGAACACACAAGAATCATTTCCCCTCACTACACAAGAACTGTCTGGAGGGATATAGGTGGCTCACAGACGCCATCTGCTGGTTACTTAGAGAAAGTGTACATCACCAAACTGTGTCTGAAAAATTAGATCGATATCCCTTTTTTTTTTGATACAATTTGAAAGAACCCTATCAAGCAAAACAAATGCCAAGAGGCCAAAAACAACAGAAAATCTTAATGCAGATGATAAAACCAGATGACATGGAGAATCCAGCTCCAAACACACAAATCAAGATTTTGGAAGAAACGTTATATCTCGCAAATTTAATTAAAGAACTACAATCAAAGAACGAAAACATGGCAAAGGATTTAAAGGACATCAAGAGGACCATGGCCCAGGATATAAGCGCCATAAAAAAGACCCTAGAAGAGCATAAAGAAGACACTGCAAGAGTAAATAAAAAAATAGAAGATCTTATGGAAATAAAAGAAACTGTTGGCCAAATTAAGAAGACTCTGGATATTCACAATACAAGACTAGAGGAAGCTGAACAACATCTCAGTGTCCTAGAAATCCACAGAACAGAAAATGAAAGAACAAAAGAAAGAATGGAGAAAAAAATTGAAAAAATCGCAATGGATCTCAGGGATACGATAGATAAAATAAAACGTCCAAACTTAAGACTCATTGGTGTCCCAGAAGGGGAAGAGAAGGGTAAAGGTCTAAAAAGAGTATTCAAAGAAATTGTTGGGGAAAACTTCCCCAACCTTCTACACAATATAAACACACAAAGCATAAATGCCCAGCGAACTCCAAATACAATAAATCCAAATAAACTCACCCCAAGACATATTCTGATCAGACTGTCAAATACTGAAGAGAAGGAGCAAGTACTGAAAGCAGCAAGAGAAAAGCAATTCACCACATACAAAGGAAACAATATAAGACTAAGTAGTGACTACTCAGTGGCCACTATGGAGGCGAGAAGGCAGTGGCATGACATATTTAAAATTCTGAGAGAGAAAAATTTCCAGCCAAGAATACTTTATCCAGCAAAACTCTCCTTCAAATTTGAGGGAGAGCTTAAATTTTTCACAGACAAACAAATGCTGAGAGACTTTGCCAATAAAAGACCTGCCCAACTTCAGATTCTAAAGGAAGCCCTACCAACAGAGAGACAAAGAAAGGAGAAAGAGATATAGAGAATTTTAACTGACATATATAGTACCTTACATCCCAAATCACCAGGACACTCATTTTTCTCTAGTGATCACAGATCTTTCTCCAGAAGGGACCATAAGCTGGGACATAAAACAAGCCTCAAGAAATTAAAGAAAAAAAAATTGAATATACTCAAAGAACATTTTCCAAACACAGTGGACTACAAATAGAAGTCAATAATTTTTGAACTGTAACTCCACTATTTACTTCCTACATGATAAAAAATACACAAACTCTAAGGACAAATCAGTGGTTTTGAACTCAATGTAAAATATGTAATTTTAGACAATGATATAAAGGTGGGGGAATGAAGGAGTATAAGAACATAGTTTATGTGCCCTATTGAAGTGAAGGTGGTATCAAAGAAAAACAAGATTGATAGGGATTTAAGAGGTTAATTTTAGGCCCCACAGTAAACACAAAGAAATTATCAGAGAATATAACCATAGAGATGAAATTAGAGTTTAGGTTAAGAGAAATGGGGGAAGGGGCAATGGGAAGTTAAGAAATGAGTGTAGGGTTGCTGTTTGAGGTGAAGGGAAATTTCTAGCAATGGATGGTGGGAAAGAGCATAACATCATTCTAAATGTGATTAATCCCACTAATGGAAGGCTAGGGAGGGGGTGGAATGGGAAGATTTAGGCTGTATATATGTTTCCACAATTGAAAAAAGGAAAAAAAAAAAGAGACAGTCTAACTAGACGACAATTGAATGCTAAGGATGAACTTGGATGGGATTGGAGGGTGGAGGACAGGTGGCTCGAAGGGACACAGTTGAGACATAAGGAAAAGGAAATATAGAATGTAAGCATGGTATCATTGTTGAATCTCTTATACTTCTTAGCTGTGCTTAATGGAATTACATAAAACAATGTTCTTGTTCATGGGAAGTACATACGTGAATTATAGTGTATGTTCAAGGATGTGTGCAGCTAACTCTCATATGTTCAGAAGACAGAGAAATATATGATGGATGATAGATAGGGAGGGAAAGAAATAGTGATGTGACAGCATGTTAAAGTTGGTGGATTGAGCTATCGGGGAAGGAGGGTCAGAGTATGATGGAATTCTGTGTATGGGGCTAGTATTGTTATTGCAGCTATTCATGTAACTTTGAATTTATTTCAAAATAAAAAAAAGAAACATATGGTAGAATTAGTACACAAAGACAATAAAACAGCTATTATAACTATACTTCATATGTTCACAAAGGTAAAAGAAAGCATGAACATGTTAGAGACATGGAAGACACAAAGCAAACTTCTGCAGAAAAATACAATTTCTGAGATGAAAACATATACTGGATGGGATTAACAGTAGATTAGCTATTGCAGAAGAAAGATTAGTGAACTTGAAGACATAGCAATAGAAACAATCTATAATGAAACAGAGAGCAAAATGACAGAAAAAAAATAAGATAGCATTGATGTGATCTGTGGTAAAACTACAAGCAGTCAAGTATATGTATAGTGAGAATTCAAAAAGGGAATGGAAAAATATTTGAAGAAATAATGTCAAAAACTACATAATGAAAACTATAAAACAAAAAAAATCCAAAAACTTAACAAAACTCAAGCACCAGAAAATTACACTAGAGCTCATCTTAATCAAATTGCTTAAAAACAGTGATAAACAGAAAATCTTAAAAGTAGCCAGAGATCAGAGGAGAAAGCCTCAGCCATTTTCAGTTCCCAGCACTCTGACCCAGACAAGGGTGGAGATAGCACAGGCAGAGTCTATTCAAATACTAATGAACTCTCTAAAGGGGGGTTATCTTTCCTAAGAGGAAAGGAGTGGGGCCAAGCTCTAGTACCTGCCTTCCATTCAGAACTAGACCCCAGAGCCTGGGGGAAAACAGCCATGGGCCACACCTTCTTACACCAGTCTGGAGTTACAGGCTAACAGGCACCACCTGCTGGGCAGAAAAGCACAGTGACCTGAGGCATCACAGGCTGTATCAATTTTCTAAGGCACACCCTCAGGGAAACCAGATACTGAATAATTCTTCCTTCTGGGACCTGAGCCCATTCTGGTCTGGGAAAACCTGACTGGGGTAACCAAGGAAACAATGCCTAGACAACAGAAAACTACAACCTACACTAAGAAAAATGAAGTTATGGCCCAGTCAAAGGAACAAACTTACACTTCAACTAAGATACAGGAATTGAAATTAATAATAAGCTAATTCAAAAAGTTTAGGGAAGATATGGTGAAAGAGATGAACTGTATAATGAAAACACTGGGCAAACAAAAGGTAGAATTTGAAAGTTTGAAAAACCAACCAGCAGAATCTATGGAAATGAAAGGTACAACACAAGAGATGAAAGACACAATGGAAACATACAACAGCAGATCTCAAGAGGCAGAAGAAAACACTCATGAACTGGACAACAAGGCACCTGAAAGCCTACACACAAAAGAACAGATAGAGAAAACAATGGAAAAATATGAGCAATGTCTTTGGGAACTTAAGGACAAAACAGAAAGCAAGAATGTACATGTCATTGGTGTCCCAGAAGGAGAAGAGAAGGGAAAGGGGGCAGAAGCAATAATAGAGGAATTAATCAATGAAAATTTCCCATCTCTTATGAAAGACATAAAATTATGGATCCAAGAATGACAGTGTACCCCAGAATAGATCCGAATAGGCTTATGCCAAGACACTTAATAATCAGATTATCAAACATCAGAGATAAAGAGAGAATCCTGAAAGCAGCAAGAGAAAAGCAATCCATCAAATACAAAGGAAGCTTGATAAGACTATGTGTGGATTTCTCAATAGAAACCATAGAGGCAAAAAGGAAGTGGGGTGATATATTTAAGATACTGAAAGAGAAAAGCCACCAACCAAGAAGCGTATATCCAGCAAAACTATCCTCCAAATATGAGGGAGAGCTTAAAATATTCTCTGACAAACAGACAATGACAGAGTTTGTGAACAAGATACCTGCTCTACAGGAAACCCTAAAGGAAGCACTGCAGACAGAAAGGAAAAGACAGGAGTGAGAGGTTTGGAAAACAATTTTGGGAGATAGTAGCACAGCAATGTAAGTACACTGGACAAAGATGACTGTGAGTATGGTTGAAAGAGGAAGGTTGGGACCATGTGGGACATCAGAACAAAAGATTAAGGATAAAGACTGGGACTGTGTAACTCAGGGAAACCTAGGGTGCCCAATGATTTAATAAAAGGTACAAATATGTTTTTACATGAGGTAGAACAAATGAATCTCAGCATTGCAAGGTGTTAAAAATATGATGGGATTGGGGGGAAAATACAATCAATGCAAACTAGACACTATAATTTACAGAAACATTGCATTATGCTTCCTTTAATATAACAAAGGCAATATACCAAAGCTAAAAGCATATGGGGGGTGGGGAATAGAGGTAGGGTATGGGACTCCTGGCATTGGTAATGTTGTCTGACTCTTTATTCTACTTTAGGTTATGCTATTTTTCCTTTTGTTGCTTTCTAGCTGTCAAGTTTTGTGCTTTTTGTTTGTTTTTGTCCCTCTTTCTCTTTTCTTTTGTCTCTCTGCCTTCTCTGACTCTTCCTCCTTCTTTGTGGAAGAAATGGAGATGTCCATATATAGATAGTGGCTATGGTGCTGAATAAATAAATGCGTGACTATACAGGGAACTGATTGTTTACTTAGGATGGAATGTATGCCGTGTGAACAAAACCATCTTAAAAGAAATGGGTTGCTTTTTATATTCTAATGAATTGGAATAGCTAGCAGTAAATACCTGAAACTATCAAACTACAACCCAGAACCCTTGAATCTTGAAGATGATTAGGTAACAATGTAGCTTATGAGGAATGGCAATGTGATTGGGAAAGCCATATGGATCACACTCCCCTTTGTCCAGTGTATGGATGGATGAGTAGAAAAATGGAGGCAAAAAAAAAGGCACTCAGTGTTCTTTTTTACTTTAATTGTTCTTTTTCACTTTAATTTTTATTCTTATTATTTTTGTGTGTGTGGTAATGAAAATGTTCAAAAATTAAGTTTGGGGATGAACACACAACTATATAATTATACTGTGAACAACTGAATGTATGCTTTGTATGACTGCATGGTATGTGAATATATCTCAATAAAACTGAATTTAAAAAAAAGAAATGGGTTGATGAAGAAATCTTGAGGGCACTATATTGAGTGAAATAAGACAGACACATAGAGGCAAATATTGCAGGATCTCACTGATATGAACTAATTATAATATGTAAACTCAAAGACATGAAATATAAGTTACCAGGAAATAGAATGAGGGTAAAGAATGGGGAGCAGTTGCTTATTATGAACAGAATGTTAAAATAGGGTGAACTTAAACATTTGGAAATGGAAAGGGGGTGATGGTAGCATGTTGTGAGAATAACTAACAGTGCTGAAAGGCATGTGAAGGTGGTGGAAAGGTTAAGCTCAGAGTCACGTATGTCACCAGAAGGAAAGTTGGAGGTTAAAAGATGGGAATGTATAAAATAGTGAATCTTGTGGTGGACAATGCCTGTGATTAACTATACAAATATTAGAAATCTCTCTCATGAACTAGAACAAATGTATGACACTATAACTAGAAGTTAATAATAGAGAGGCATATAGGAAAAATATATATATACCTATTGCAAGCTATATACTACAGTTAGTAGTATTTTAACATTCTTTCATCAACAGTAACAAATGTACTATACCAAAACTATGAATCAATAATGGAGGAGGGCATGGTTAGGGGTATGGGAGGATTTGGGTTTCATTTTTTTTGTCTTTATTTCTTTTCTGGAGTAATGAAAATGTTCTAAAAATTGAAAAAAATTAATTGTGTTGATGGATGCACAGCTGTATGATGGTACCATGGGCAATTGACTGTACAGTTTGGGTCTTTGGATAGTTGTATGGTATGTGAACATTCTCTCTCTCTCTCTCTCTCTCTCTCCATATATATATATATATATATATATATAGCCAGAGAACACATTACATACAGAGACACATTACTTACAGAGGAACAAAGATAAAGATGACATTATATTTCTCATTGGAAATGATGCAAGCTAGAAGACAGTAGAGCAACATATTTAAAATACTGAAAGAAATACATTGTCAACTTAGAATTCTATACCCAGAGAAAATATCTCTAAAAATGAAAGTAAAAGAAAAACTTTTGCAGAACTAAAGAAACTCAAGTAATACATCACCAGCAAACCAGCATTACAAGAAATATTAAAGGAACACCTTCAAGCAAAATAATAGGATTCCAGATGGTGATGTCTTCGAGATGGTGATGTCGTCAAGATGATGATATAAGGCATCCCTAGGAAAGCTTCTCCTCAGAGACAACTAAATAAAATGGCAATTCCCACTTGCTTGGAACTCTGGAGTATGAAAGAGACTGGAGAATGACTGCACAAATAGAATAGAAGGGAGAAAAAACACCAAAAAAGATAGGAGATCTGTGACTTGGATCTGCCAGGCTGGTCACCTCTCTCCTCACTTAGTCCTGCAGGGCTTTAAAGTCACACAGCAACAGCACTCTGGTGTAGTCACCTCCTGCCATGGTGTGGACAACAGAGCTAGTCATAGTAGCTACTTAGAGTCCCTCACACATTCAGGCACAGGGACCCAAGGACACATAGCCCAGGGCAGGGCCCTAGCAGTCTGTGAGTGCATGCATACCAGAGGGACTCCAGGAAACAAAAGAGACACGTGGCAGAACTGTTGGCAAGTCATGCACAAACCCAACCATGTCTCTAATTACTGGTGTGCCTAAATGAAAAAAAGAAGGGGTTGTTTTTTACACTGGCCCAATCTGGCTTCATGGGGTGGAAAACCCTAATGGAAGTTACTGGAGGCAGAAAAGCCTCACATAAAAAAGGGAAAACTGAACTGCTGTAAGGCAGGATGGACCCATGGCTGAAAGCTGGAGTGAAAAAGTGGCCCAGAACATGAAATAAGAGTTGAAAAAATCATAGCTTCTGGGAAGCAAAATTTTTATACAAACAAGGAGAACAGCCTGGGTCTCCCAGAGAAGGAATAGAGGGAAGGAAATTCTCTCCTGGAGGGGAAACAATTGAACATAATATGGTAATCTTAACAGTACTCATGCTCAGGACAAGAGGCTTGTAGAGAAAGATCCAAGAAAATCCAAAATGTTAAACAAAGACTGCCTTAAAGGTTTAGTAAAAACTAGAGCAAGCATTCAAGAAGAGCCTTAACACAGTCAATCTATGATAAAACCCTAGGTAAGAGAGGTGACATCCTAAACCAGGTTAAGTAAGACATCCCTTGGAAAAGACTCACTTCAATCAACTTATAAAAGTAAAAATCTCAAGGTGATGTCATAAACATTGTGAAATAAAAGATCCCCTGAAAAAGCCTCCCCAGAGGTTTAGCAAATACAAGGAAAAATCCCATTTGCTTAGAACTCTGGAGGATTGTAGAGACTGGAAAAGGACTCCACAAACAGTGACACAAAGAAACAAAAACATCAGTGAGGAAAACTCCGTCTTGGACCAGCAGTCCATTCCCATTCCTCTTTCCCTCACTTGGTCCTGCACAGCTTGGGAGTCACCCAGCGGCAGGTCCCTCCAGAGGCCCAGGTCCCTCCTACCATGGACAGAGACTGTAGCGCAACTCACAGCAGTGAGTTAGAACTCGCACATATCCAGCCACAGGGACCTAAGTCCTCAGAGACCCAGGGCTGAACAAAAACTGCCAAGGAGCACTGCATACAAAAGGAACCCTAGGGGAGAGAGAAAGAGAGATAGAGAGTTAGAGAGATAGCGAGAGGGGGGCAGGGAGAGAGAGAGAGATGCTGTGGTAGAAATGCTGGCAAGAACTGTTGTAACCTCACTCAATTCAGTTTCAGTTGGCTGGATCACCTAAACACAAAATGGACTTTTCTGGAGTTATGCACCTTTCTGGATCCCATCTGGCTCCCTGGGTCAGGATACCCTAACAGTGAAGAAGCCTGGGGCAGAAAAGCCTCACAGGAAAAAAAGAGGGTTGGGTAAACTGAACTGCTGTAAGATAGCACAGGTCCCAGAAAAAAGTGTTGGGAAAACAGGGCACTGAGTGAGAGGGAGAATTTATACAAATAATAAAGAGTCAGGGAGAAAATTCTGCACAAAGACAAATAGAATATATCAAGATTCCCAGAGAAGGAACAGAGGAGGTGAAGCAATTGCACAAAAAGTAGAATGTAAAAAATTGCACCACATATTCAGGGCAAGAATCAGATGAAGAGCTGAGGAAATCTGAACAGTTAAACAAGGTCTAGAATAAGTTGGACCAAGTGTAAATGAAGAGCCTTAAATCTAAACCAATCAAAAATAAAACCCTAGACAAGAGGGAGAAATGGACCTTCAGAGTTAACTCATCAAGAGAATCAAATGCCTAGTCATCATGTATCTCTGAGACACCTGAAACTCAGAGCTAGAGCTTGGCAGATATGAATGTCAGTATTAGTGCATACAGCCACTGTTAAAAAAAAAAAAGCTGAAAAAGAGCGCAGACTTCAATTAGTGATATGAATGAAGCAGGTCCGGTTAAGACTAGGGCAAACTGGGCCAAAGGGTAAAGGTCGAAACTGACTGTGTTTTAAAACTTCAACTTCCATATGAGACCAAGGGAAGAGATGTCTATTTGGTACAGGATCTATATTTTCTAAACAGTACAACTCTACAGTTGGTTTGTTCAAACACCACAATTACATGGAACTTTGAATAGGAAGTGAGATACGGTAGGTTAGTATAGGCTAGAGTGAAATAGTGACACATCCCAAAGTAATTTGGGCAGGTAATAAAAAATATATTTATAGCCTCCCCCCCCACCCAGCCCCGAGGAGCTGGGGGAAGGTGCAGAGGTGTTGGACTTCCTCACCTGGACTGGTGTTGATGTTGTCACAAACATTGGGACTGACGGCTTCATGTGCTGAGCCCTCGGTCATGGGAATTGCCCTTATGGGGCTCGTTGCTGTGGAGGAGAGGCTAAACTTGCATATAATTGTGCCTAAGAGTCTCCCCCTGAGTACCTCTTTGTTGCTCGGATGTTGCCCTCTCTCTCTCTAACTGAGCCACCTTGACGGGTGAACTCACTGCCCTCCCCCCTACATGGGACCCGACTCCCAGGGGTGTAAATCTCCCTGGCAATGCAGGATATGACTCCTGGGGATGAATCTGGACTCTGCATCATGGGACTGAGAGTATCTTCTTGACCAAAAGGGGGATGCAAAATGAGACGAAATAGTTTCAGTGGCTGAGAGATTTCAAATGGAGTTGAGAAGTCACTCTGGTGGACATTCTTATGCACTATATAGATAACACCTCTTAGGTTTTAATGTGTTGGAATAGCTAGAAGTAAATACCTGAAACCAACAAACTCCAGCCCAGCAGTCTGGACTCCTGAAGACAATTATATAATAATGTAGATTACAAGGGGTGACAGAGTGATTGTGAAAACCTTGTGGATCACACCCCCTTTATCTAGTGTATGGATGGATGAGTAGAAAAATGGGGATAAAAACTAAATGACAAATAGGGTGGGATGGGGGGATGGTTTGGGTGTTCTTTTTTCACTTTTATTTTTTATTCTTATTCTGATTCTTTCTGATGTAAGGAAAATGTTCAGAAATAGATTGTGGTGATGAACGCATAACTATATGATCATACTGTGTACAGTTGATTGTATATCATGGATGATTGTATGGTATGTGAATATATTTCAATAAAACTGAATTTAAAAAAATATACAAACAAACTGAAAAAATAATGCCTAGTCATCAGCAAAAGAATTACAAGCCATACTTCTTGGTTTCTTAACAGGAAGATATGGCTCAGTCATGGGAACAAACTAAAACTTCAGAGGAGATTCAGAAGTTGAAACAACTGATCAAAGATGTTCAAACAAATATCCTAAATCATTTCAAGGATAGGAAGGAAAATATGGATATAAAGCTAAAGGATTTTAGGAAGACAATGTGTGAGCATAATGAAGAATTTGAAAGTATAAAAGGAAAAATAACAATTTATGGGAATATAAGGCCCAATAGCAGAGATTAAAAATAACTAGGGGCATACAACAACAGATTTGAACAGGTAGAAGAAAGGATCAGTGATTTAGAAGACAGGACAATCAAAATCATACAGTCAGAATAACACAGAGAGAAAAGAATATAAGAAATTGAGCAGTGTCTCAGGGACTTGAGTGACAGCATGACGTGCACAAACATTCACATCATGGGTTTCCCAGAAGGAGAAAAGAAGGGAAAAGGGGCAGAAAGAATATTTGAGGAAATAATGACTGAAAATTTCCCAACTCTTATGAAAAACATAAATATACATGTCCAAGGAGTACAAGGGACTCCAAACAGAATAAATCCTAACAGACCCACTCTGAGGCACATACTAATCAAAGTGTCAAATGTCAAAGATAAAGAGAGAATTCTGAAAGAAGCAAGAGAAAAGCAATTTGTCACATACAAGTGATCCTCAATAAGAATAAGTGTCAATTTCTCATCAGAATTCATGGAGGTGAGAAGGCAGTGCTGTGATATATTTAAGGTGCTGAAAGAGAAAAACTGCCATCCCCAAATTCTTTATCTGGAAAAACTGACCTTCAAAAATGAGGGAGAGTTTAAAATATTAACAGATAAACAGACACTGAGAGAGTTTGTAAACAAAAGATATGCCTGACACCAAAGGGTAAAGGACTTTACTGACTGCTTTAAAACTTCAACTTCCATGTGAGACCAAGGGAAGAGATGTTTATTTGGTGCAGGATCTATATTTCCTAAAAAATTTAACTTGTACAGTTTGTTCAAATACCATAATTACATGGAAATTTGAATAGGAAGTGAGACCTGGCAGGTTTGTATAGGTTAGTGTGAAATAGCGACACATACCAAAGTAATTTGGGCAGAGAATAAAAATATATATGCAGGGCCCCCCTGATGAGCTGGGGGGGAAATGCAGAAGTGCTGGACTTCTGCACCTGGATTGTTGCTGATGTTCTCACAAACATTGAGGACTGGCGGTTTGGTATGTCGAGCCCTCTATCTTGGGGCTTGCCCTTATGAAGCTCATTACTGCAAAGGAGAGGCTAAACCTGCTTATAACTGTGCCTGAATCCCCCCCCCCCCCAAGTACCTCTTTGTTGCTCAGATGTGGCCCTCTCTGTCTAGCTAAGGCAACTCCGCAGGCAGCCTCACTGCCCTCCCCCTATGTGGGATCTGACTCCCAGGGGTGTAAATCTCCCTGGCAACACAGGATATGACACCTGAGGATGAATCTGGCCTGACATTGTGGGACTGAAAACATCTTCTTGACCAAAAGGGGGATGTGAAATGAAACAAAGTAAAGTTTCAGTGGCTGAGAGATTCTAAATGGAGTCAAGAGGTCCCTCCATTGGGCACTCTCACACACGATATAGATAACCATTTTTAGGTTTTAATGTATTGGAATAGAAGTAAATACCTGAAACTATCAAACTGCAACCCAGTAGCCTTGACTCTTGAGGAAAATTGTAGAACAGTGTAGCTTACAAGGGGTGACAGGGTGATTGTGAAAGACTTGTGGATCACACTCCCTTTATCCAGTGTATGGAGGGATGAGTAGAAAAATGGGGACAAAAATGAAATAAAAAATAGGATGGGAGGGGGGATGATTTGGGTGTTCTTTTTTACTTTTATTTTTCATTCTTATTTTTACTTTTTCTAGTATAAAGAAAATGTTCAAAAAACATATTGGGGTGATGAATGCACAACTATATGATGGGACTGTGAACAGTTGATTGTACACCATGGTTGATTGTATGATATGTGAATATATCTCAATAAAAGTGAATTTAAAAAAAAGATGTGCCATACAAGAATTGCAAAAGGGAGTTCTGGTGGGCTCAAGGGGGCTGCCGGGAGGGTGGCTGCCATGTTGCTCTTCCACCTGGCTGAAGGGATGCACTGAGCATGGATGAAATTGGGTACTGCCATTCATTCACCTGCAAACCTGCCCCTTTGTGTCTGACATCAGCTGCAAAATCTATTAATGAGAAATGTGAATACAACAGTTTCGCTCAACTGAGTTTCAAAACCAAGCTGGTGGTGGTTCTTCCATGACAGAGCCTGAAGAACGTGGTGGTATGATCTACCATGTATGCCAAGAGGTCTCACTGCATAAGGTAAGAGACTTATCTGAGGATATGTCAAGCATGATTTTATCTATATTAAGAATCCAGGTGCTTCTCACCCCAATGCCTACCAGAGCCAAGACTCAGCCATGGCCATGGCCTCCTGACTGGACTCCCACTTCCACCTACGCCATTCAAGGTCAGACGATCCTGTTCAAACCTAAGTGAGATCACATGAGTTCAGTTCTCAGAAACTGTCAGTGGTTCCCCAGCTCACTCAGAGTAAGAGGTCTATTAACGAGAACAGACACCACCATTTCACTTAACTGGGCTTCAAAGTTTGCTGCATCCAAGGATATTTTGAGGATATTTCATCTATGCTGAAGTGAGGGTTCATTTTCATGTCAGAGTGTTAGGCCTGTTTGTCCTCAAATTAAGTAGAATCTCAACATCTAGCCCAGGTGTTGGATGAACACATAAATCCTCCACATCCATGGATGCCTGCAGGCCCTCAGCATGGCATCCCTTCAACAGACTCAGAGACCTTCCAGCTCTGGGAGTTACTGGCACTTTTCAATGCATCATTCACCACCCCAAATGCACCACACCTGCCACAACCACCCTTAGCCTGTGTAGGGGACCCACAATTTCCTCCTTGACTTGTTGAGGTGGGAGCCCAGTCAGAAGGTTACTGCTATGGCTGTGCCTGGCTCCAGTGATGGCACTGGGTTGAGAAACATCTGGATTCTGGGTTTATGCACAGGTAGAGAAGTGGGTGTTTGAGAGGGAACACAGAGGTGTTGACTCCAGGGTTATTGGTGTTGGAGCTGCCACAGGTGAAGTAGGGAAGCCTGCAGAACCCACCTTGTGGATGATGTTGTGCACATTGGGGCAGGTATTGCAGGTGAAGTGATGGCAGCATGGTGGTGGGTTTTCCAGCAGCCACCATGACCTCTGGGAGCATCCTCCGTCCATGTCAACCTCACATTGGTCCTAGCAACTGCCACCCTGCACATGTGTGCTCCATCTCCCTCATGCAGACAGGCCTTGCCTGAGGGATCAGATGGGTAGATGCACAGCACTAGAGGAGGCAGAAGCCAGGGAGCAGCCTGAAGCCAAGGAAGATTATGAGGACAAAGAGGAGGCACTGCTGCACTATGGTGCAGTAGATGTATTCCATCTGTGAAGCAGGGGAAGCCTGTGGGGCCCACCTTGTGCTGTTCACATTGGGGCAAGTATTCTAGGTGAAGTGGTAGCAGCTCCATCCTCCTCCACACTGAGGCCATTCCTGCAGTTGGGATGGAAAAGCATCATGGTGGTGGAGTTCCTGGCAGCCCCCATGGCCACTGGGCACTAATACTCACATGGTTCCAGCAAGTGCTACATCCCTCAGCCCATCAATAGACACTCTGACTATGGGCTCCCAATGGACCATGGGACAACCTTTCAGAGGCTGGGGCTAGGAAGGCATCCATGGGCCTCTCCCATTAGCTGTATCTTCTCCAGGTCACTGGATTGGGACATTAAAAGCTTTTTGGAGTCTCAATCACCTTGTAATCCCCAGGAGTCCCCTCAAGTGACACTGGATGCAATCCCCAGGCCTCCTATGTGTGCTGGCACAAACCTGACACCCTGAGGATACTTGAAAATTTTAGGGATTTTCATACAACCAAGGAGGAACAACCAGTATCCATAGCAGACCTGCAATGCCATCCCCAGGCCTTCAAGTTGGACTCCAGCAGCAATGTAAAGATTAGAACATTCTGTGCCTTCAGTTCACAAAATGGAGTGGAAATGGGCTTGGAACACCATCACCCAAGAAAATTCCACCAGCCTGGCAGGTAATGGCCTTTGAAATGTGACTGAAAATTTCTGGAGACTCATCTGTCAAATACCAGATGAGGCAATCTAACTCATATACAGGATCCCTTCCCCAATGCTCACAGACCTGGTTCCTGTACCCAATGTCACAGGAACAATTTCAAGAGACAGGCTCATATGTGAGTGAGTCCTTCCAGAAGAGGACTTAGAGAATTTGAGGAAAATTTCTTCCAACCATCATCCTATGCTTAAACCTCTAGCACTTACCCTGACTCTACAAGTGTATACCATGGACTCTGACAATTTGGTCCATGTCCTTGACAGTAAAAAATGTCAAAACTGCAGTCCAAACATCTGTTGGAAACTCTCATTTACAAAACCCAGTTAATTTCCAGGATGATATACAATGCATCCATCAGGTGGATCCTGAAAACAGGCACACTGCCCTGGAAGGACACCTGAAGGTGAGATTGCTTTTCTTGGCCAGGAGCAGAGGGGAGGATGGCTGTTTTTATCCAAGAAAACCACTGAAACCTGAAAGGTTCAGCAGGGCCACATCCAACCACTGAAGAAGGCTTGGGAAAACTTTTCAGGTTGCCTTAGGACCACCATATCCCACCAAGGACAGATACTGATCACGGGAAAGATGTACCTGGGACCTACTTCGCCAACACAAATTGGTTCTGGCCATGGGACTGGACTTGGAATATCTTTCAGAGGCCCAGACCAGCTGGGAACTTCATTGGCAGCCTCCAAACATACTGAGTCTGGAGCTTGTCCTGGCAGGTGCTGTGCAGATAGGTGACTTGGAACATTTTCTATAGCCTCATCAGATAAAGGGGGACAACAAGGGATGTAGGTCAGGTAAAGGGACTCCATCACTCAGACCCTTTGACCCAGCTGCTCCCATTTGTGTCTCTGTAGTGCATTTGGAAAATTTTGGTGACATTCACCCAACAAAAGGGCACCAAAGTCACCCAGGATGAGTCTGCAAACATCCCCCCAGGGCTTCCCAGGCCATCACCAACTATTCCTGGTCTCTGTGTAGGGACTCAACATATTTATTGGAGGAACATCAATTACTGAGCACCAGATGTGACTGAGGCCTTACAAAGACTATTTGAGGACCTCCAATGGTTCCAAGACAGTCTGTTTTACCATAAGATGACTTGGAAATTTTCTGGAGGCTCATTCCATGGAAGGGCATTGAGTGTAATCTCAGGAGACCAGGCCCAGGATGCATGCCTGTGGGGGAAACTTCTGACATCATCTTCATTGAATTGTACACACTTCATGGATACAGAAACTCTCTACAATGTTATAACAACAGTGACAACACTATGGACAACAAGAAAAATAATATATAATAACAATGATGACAACAATCCTAATAAAATTTCTTAAGGAGATGGGAGAATAATCATCACTATTTTAGTAAATGACCATATACTGAAATCAGTGTGAGAGCATGTTAGGGTCAGAGACAAAAATTTTCCAAGTGAAATGAGTTACAAGATGGGAAGGATGAGTGAGAAGTAAGGGCATGAGGAAACAGTTCTCAGGTAGCAAACCCCATGGACATCCTGGGCTGAGGCAGACAAACCCAGGCCAGTGCCTGCCATCTGCCTAATCCAACAGACTTCATGAGAATGGCTGTGTTGGCAGGAAAGGAAAAGCTCTCTGATTAAAAGACCCTACCTGGGAGCCACTCCCAGATGAACAAGGGACCCAAACCCTGATATCCAACAATCCAAATCCCTGCCCACACAAGAAGCTCCCAGCACTCTCTCTGTTCTGACAGCCCAGCTACTCCCTAATTTTCTGGTCCACCCACACCCTTGACCCTCTTATGCAGGTTCATCAGGACACCAGAGGAAGAAGGGGGTTGTGATGGTTAGATTCATGTGTCAACTTGGCCAGGTGATGGTACCCAGGTGTCTGGTCAAGCAAGCACTGGCCTAACCATTCCAACAAGGACATTTGTGGCTGGTTAATAAACCACAGGGCTGGTTTATTAAATCATCAGTCAATTGGCTGCAGCTATGACTGATTACATCAACAAAGGGTGTGTCTTCCACAATGAGAGAATACAATCAGCTGGATTTCATCCAATCAGTTGAAGACTTTTAAGTGAGACAGATAAAGGACCTTCACTTCTTCTTCAGCTAACCAGCAAAGCATTTCCTGAGGAGTTCATCGAAGTTGCCAGTTCGCTGCCTGAGGAGATCATTGAACATGTTCATCAGAGTTGCCAGTTTGCTGCCTGAAGAGTTCATTGAACATCTTCATTGGAGTTGCCAGTCTGCTGCCTGCCCTATGGAATTTGGACTCGTGCATACCCACAGTTGTGTAAGACACTTTTATAAATCTTATATTTATAGGTATCTCTTATTGATTCTGTTTCCCTAGACAACCCTAACTAATACAGGGGTTGTCACAATTGTTTCTGGAAGTGCCCCTAAGACCATGGGATCCCAGCTGAGAATGGCTTCCAATCAAGGGATACACCAATCACAGGCCTCCCTCTGTGTCTGGAACTGGCTTGTTCTAGTCTAAGGAGGGAACTGCAAACATTTTCCTTAAACTTAGGAGGGCTGGAAACCTGGGGCTCTCCTGCCAACTGGATGATCTCAGCCCAAAGTGTGGCACTTGGGAAATTATCCTAAGAGTATATCTAGCAAGTGATGTCCCACAGGTGCCCTCAAGATGTATGGGGTGCCATCCATGGGCCTACTTTGGTAGGCTCCATTCATGACCACCTGAGGGGACTTGCAAAACTTTTGAGATGTCCATACAACCACAGGGAATCAACCAGGCACCAGGAACCAGGCAGGGTCTGCAATGTCCTAACACCCTCATGCTCACCTAAACCTTAAATGCAAAGTCAAACCCTAACACCTAAACCCAAACCTGAAACAAATACCCAGATGCCAATTCCTGAAACTGCACCCAAGCTCTAACCCTAAACCTAAGTCTGAACCCAGAACCAGCACCCAATCCCAAATCCTGAATCCTAACCTGTAACACTAATGTCAAGTCTCATATCTACTCTCTAACACAAACCCTGAGCATGAACACTCACCTTAGTATCATGCTGGAAATATCCTTGGAAGGATTCCTTGTCTTATGCAGTGAGTCCCACTGGCATACACAGTAGGTCATATCACCAGGTTCTTAAGTCTGTGTCATGGCAGAACCACCACTAGTTTGCCCTGAAATAGAGAGAGGAAAACATGAAAGGCTCTATAAATCTTAAATTTGTACATCGTGGAAACAATCTGGTAAACTACTCAGCTGAATACATAATACCCTTCAAGGGAAAGCAATGATTACAATCAATCAACATAATAATCACATTAATAGACTATAGTGAAGAAATGATATTATCTCAACTGATACAGAAAAAGCATTTGAAAAATTCCAACATTATGATAAAAACATTCACAAAGCTAGGTACAGAAAGGGACTTCCTGAAATGATAAAGGGCATTAATGAAAAACTCACAGCTAAATTTAGACTCAACAGTGAAAGACTGAAAATGTGAAAGACTTCCCACCAAGAACAGAAAGAAAACAAGGATGCCTGCTTTCACTACTCCTTTTCAACATTGTACCAGAAGTTGTAGTCAGAGGCATTATGCAAGAAAAATAAATAAAAGGTATTTTATATTGAAAAAAAGGGATTCTGCAGGATGAAAGGAAAAGACAGGAGAGAGTGGCTTGGAGTAGAGTGGAGAAATGAAGATCATCAGTAAGGGTAACTAAAAGGGTAAATGCAAAACCCAAAAGCACTGTATCCTCAATGTACAACTCTACTCTTAAATTCATATAAGAATTAGAATATAATTGAACAATAGAGTGATGTCATCAACATGGTGACATAAATAGCTACTGAAAATCTCTCTCCAGAAAATCAATGAAATGAAAAGGACAATTCTGAATAGTTTAGAACTTTGGAGGAATACATAGATTGGAGAAGGTCCCTACAAATGCCAAATTGAAGACCCCAAACAGAATAGATCAAAATAGACCTACAGCAAGACACTTACTAATCAGATTGCCAAAGGTCAAAGACAAAGAATTCTGAAAGATGCAAGAGAAAAGCATTGTATCACATACAAGGGAAGCTCAATAAGACTAAGAGTGGATATTTCAGCAGAAACCATGGAGGCACGAAGGCAGTGTATGATATATTTAAGATACTGAAAGAGAAAAACTGCCAACCAAGAATTCTATATTCAGCAAAACTGTCCTTCAAAAATGAGGGAGAGTTTAAAATATTTTCAGATAAAGAGACACTGAGAGAGTTCATGAAAAAGACACTCGCTTTACAAGAAATACTAAAGGGAGTGATACAGACAGATAGGAAGGAAAGGAGAGAGATGTTTAGAGAAGTGTGTAGAAATGAAGACTGGCACTAAGGGTAATTAATAGGATAAAAGGAGAAAAAAAATAAGATATGACAGATAAAATCCAAAAGACAAAATGATTGAAGAAAGTACTGCCTTTACATAATAACATTAAATATTAATGGATTAAACTCCCAAATCAAAAGACATAGATTGTCATGATGGATTAAAAAAAACAGGATCTGGAGGTGGGGCAAGATGGCAGAGTGGTGAGGTATGGGTTTTAGTTACTGTTCTGGGGCAGTTGGTAGAAAGCCAGGAATTGCATGGACCAGACACTGCAGAGGAATTTGAGTTTGGACATACTTTATACAACACTCACGAATGCGTGGAACAGCTGAGATCAGCAAAATCTGTAAGTTCTCATGGCCAGGGCGCCCACACCCCTCCCTGCCAGGCACAATCCCAAGGGAGGAGGGGCCATCAGTGCTGGGAACCAGGAGGGAGAACTGCAGTTGCACCACTGATTAACAAACTCAAACTCCTGAACAAAAACTCCAACCATAGATAAACTAAGACCAGACACTGGAAAATCTGGGAGCAGTCAGCCCAGTGGAGAGGAGATAGGGCTAGCAAAAACAGCAAAAAAAATAAATAATAATAAAATAAAATAAAATAATATAAAATAAAATAAAAACAGAGACTTTTTGGAGTTCTGGTGAACATAATATGGAGAAGGGCCAGGCTGAAACAGAATCAGGTGCATATGCAAATCCAGGTGGCAGGGGCCCTTGTCTGAAAAGATGGCTTCTCTGCTTTATTGATTGTTCCTTAATCACCCCCAACTTCTTGCCTTTTAGCATTTCAATAGCCCATTAGATCTGCAAGGACTCTAAATAGTCCATACTGGGCTCTTCTTTTTCTTTTTCTTTTTTTTAATCTTTTTCTCTTTTTTTAAAATAATTATTCTAAGAAGCCCAATAAAGAGCCTCAAAGACTTTCAATTTGGGCCCAGACAAGAGCATACCTAAGACAGCTCTGAGAGACAAAGCAATAAGTCTAGTGGCAGAGAAAATTCACTAAACACCATAACTTTCCAAGAAAAGGGGAGTGTGGCCCAGCTCCAGTGGTAGCCCTCCTTTTGGGAACTCATATCCCAAGGGCTGGAACCCAGAAACCAGCTTCAGTCATCCATGCCCCAGAAAGAGTCAGGGTCACCAGAATTAAAGGCTCCACACCTCCTTACACTGGTGGGGGAACTGCAAGGTGGTAAGTGCCACCTGCTGGACAGCATAGGAGAAGCACAGAGTCTAAAGGCCTCACAGGAGGGTCTCATTCTCAAGGAAACTCCATATTCTCCTCCTGAGACCTGGGCATCTCTGACTGGGAAAACATAGCTGGGAGTGACCATATCTGAGACCATCACACAAAAAGGCTACATAGAGGCAGGGAAAGAAACAGAAAAAGAAGAGGTGAAAAACTGATCAACTTAAACAGAATCTAAGTTAAAGGTCTAGAGAAAGCTGAACTGAACACCAAAGTTTTGAGAATAAAGCCAATCAACAAGAAAACCCTAGGTAAAAGAGTGAAAACAAATTCCACAATAAACTAATCAAGAAAGTCAGATGCCGACAGCTTAAGATAATGAGCCATACTAGGAAACATGAAAATATGGATGAGCCAAAGGAACAAACTAATAGTTCAAAAGAGATACAGGAGTTGAAGCAATTATTGCTAAATCAATTCAATGAACTGAAGGCAGAACTAATTGGAGATGTACAAACAAATCTAAATCAATTCAAAAATCAAGTCAATGAACTGAGAGAAGTCATAGCAAAAGAGATGAAGGATATAAGGAGGACAATGGATGACCATAAGGAAGAATTCATAAACCTAAAAAACAAATGGCAGAACTTATGGGAATGAAGGGCATAATGGAGGAGATGAAAAAGACAATGGAGAGATACAACAGTAGATTTGAACAGGCAGAAGAGAGGATCAGTGAATTGGAAGACCACACATCTGAATTCACACACACAAAAGAACAGATGGTGAAAAGAATGGAAAAATATGAGCAGGGTCTTAGGGAGCTGAGTGACAACATGAAATGCACAAATATATGTGCTATGAGTATCCCAGAGGGAGAAGAGAGGGGAAAAGGGGCAGAAAGAATAATAGAAGACATAATTACCAAAAATTTCCCAAATCTTATGAAAGACAGAAAATTAGAGAATCAGCAATACAGCACACCCCAAACAGAATAGACACCAATAGACCTACTCCAAGACACTTAACAATCAGATTGTCCAATGTCAAAGACAAAGAGAGAATTCTGAAAGCAGGAAAAGAAAAGCAATCTATCACATAAAAGGGAAGGTTGATAAGACTATGTACAGGTTTCTCTGCAGAAACCATGGAGGCGAGAAGACAGTGATATGATATATTTAACATACTGAAAGAGAAGAACTGCCAACCAAGAAGTCTATAACTGGCAAAACTGTCCTTCAAAAATGAGGGAGAGATTAAAATATTTTCAGAGAAACTGACACTGAGTTTGTGAATAAGAGACCACCTTAACAAGAAATACTAAAGGGAGTGCTACAGGCTGATAGGAAAAGACAGGAGAAAGAGGTTTGGAGAATAGTGTAGAAATGGAGATTATCAGAAAGTGTAAAAAGAGAGAGAGGATAAAATAAGACATGACATATAAAATCAAAAAGACAAAATGATAGAAGAAAGTACTGCCCTTGCAGTAATAACACTAAATGTTAATGCCTTAAACTCCCCAATAAAAAGTCACAGACTGCCAGAATGGGTTAAAAATTAGGAACCATGTATATGCTATCTACAAGAAACTCACCTTAGACACAAGGACAAAAATAGGCTGAGAGTAAAAGGTTGTAAAAAGATATTTCATGCAAACAGCAACCAGAAAAAAAGTGGGAGTAGCCATATTAATATCAGATGAAGTAGACTTCAAAAGTAAAACAATTAAAAGAGACAAAGAAGGACACTATATATTAATAAAAGGGTCAATTCACCAAAAAAACATAACACTCATAAATATTTATGCACCAAGGTAGAGTGCCCCCAAATTCATGAGGCAAACACTGAGAACATTGAAATGAGAAGTAGATAATTCCACAATAATAGTTGGAGACTTCAAGACATCAATGGATAGAACATCTAGACAGAGGATCAACAAGGAAAGAGAGATGATGAATTGTATGATAAATGAACTAGAGTTGACAGACATTTATAGAACACTACACCCCACAACAGCAGGATACACATTTTTCTCAAGTGCTCATGGAACATTCTCTATGATAGATCACATGCTGGGTCACAAAGAAAGTCTCGACAAATTTAAAAATATTGATATTATAAAAAACACTATCATGGATCATAACAGAATGAAGTTAGAAATAAATAACAGGCATAAGATTGTAAAAATCACAAGCATATGGAGACTAAACAACACACTCTTAGAAAACCAGTGGGTAAAGGGAGAAATTACAAGAGAAATTAGTAAATACCTCAAGGCAAATGACAAAGAAAATACAACATGTCAAAACTTATGGGAGGAGAGCCTAAGATGGCGGCTAGGAGAGACAGGACAAAAAAAACACCTTCATGAAAAATACTAGATAAAACCAGAAAGTGACCCAGAATACCACTTCCAGTGATGTACCAGCTGGACGAGGTCTGCTAAATCCATAGGGACCGTGCACTTGGTGGAACTGGGAGTCTGCATTCTGAAATGAGTGAGTAAGCCTGCTGAATATCTGGCAGCCATGCTGTGGTGTGGGGAAACCATGGCTTGGTATTTGAAGGCAGACTAGTTCTTTTTTAAAAAACCCAAAAGCAGCTGTGGATACAGCAGTGAGAACCTCACAGTGAAGCGCAGCAGGAACAGGCTGTGCAAACACCTCAATATCTGGCATGGAAGATAGACTTTTGTGCACCCACTGCTAATCATCTTGGAGCGAGGAAGGCAGAGGTGAGCCAAAAGGGGACAATAACCATGCCCCTTGCAGCCATCTTCCCAGTGGGATGGGAATGCTCCTGCCTGGTGCCAGAGCCACAGCCCAGAGCTGCACAAAAAAAACCCAGTGCAAAGGGAAGTGTTTCCAGCAACATGTGCACAATACTGGGCATGCACAATAGCCTTTCATGCACCTACAGTTAATTGTCCTGGAGCTGGGAAGGTGGAGCTGTGCAAAAAGGAGGAAATTAACACTCCTCATGCAGCCATCCTTATAGCAGGCTGGGAACGCCCTTACACGGCCCGGTGGCCCAGAACTTCCCTTGAGGGATGGCATGCACTTGTGATGTAGCACAACCTTCCCTCAGCAGAGGCCCTAGAAGGACATGCTTGGAAGAGGGACCCACGCAGAAATCCCAGGGACCATATGCCAATACCAAGGACTTGTGGGTCAGTGGCAGAGACAATCTGTGGTGAGACTGAAATGGTTTAGACTCTTGCAACAGCCTTAAATCTCCAGGAACACCTGGGAGGTTTGATTATTAAAGCTGCCCTCCCTCCCTCACCACTCAGACACACACCCCACATTCAGGGTGGACACCACCAACAACACACCCAAACTTGGTGCACCAATTGGATCCCACAAGAATCAGACCCCCACACACTACAAAGACAAAGTTGGGGAGAACTGACTTGAGGGGAATATGTGACTCACGGACAGCATCTGCTTGTTAGTTAGAGAAAGTCCTAACTAAAAGAACACTATCCTAAAAGAAACCTATCAAGTAAAGAAAATGCCAATAGGCCAAAAACAACAGAGAATTTTAAAGCATATGGAAAAAGCAGATGATATGGATAACCCAAACCCAAACACCTGAATCAAAAGATAAGAGGAGACACAGTACTTGGAGCAATTAATCAAAGAACTATAGACAAACAACAAGAGTATGGCACAGGATATAAAGGACATGAAGACCTTAGAAGAGCATAAAGAAGAAATTACAAGAGTAAATTTAAAAAACAGGTGATCTTATGGAAATAAAAGAAACTGTTTACCAAATTAAAAAGATTCTGGACACTCACAGTACAGACTAGAGGAAGCTGAACAATGACTCAGTGACCTCAAGGGCCACAGAATGGAAAATGAAAGAACAAAAGAAAGAATGGGGGAAAAAACTGAAAAAATAGGAATGGACCTCAGGGATATGATAGATAAAATAAAATGTCCAAATATAAGACTAATTGGTGTCCCAGGAGGGGAAGAGAAGGGTAAAGGTTAAGAAAGAGTATTCAAAGAAATTGTTGGGGAAAACTTCCCAAACTTCTACACAATATAAATACACAAAGCATAAATGCCCAGTGAACTCCAAATAGAATAAATCCAAATAAACTTGCTCCAAGACATGTTCTGATCAGACTGTCAAATACTGAGGAGAAGGAGCAAGTTCTGAAAGCAGCAAGATAAAAGCAATTCACCACATACAAAGGAGACAACATAAGACTAAGTAGTGACTACTCAGTGGCTACCATGGAGGCGAGAAGGCAGTGGCATGACATTTAAAATTCTGAGACAGAAAAGTTTCCAACTTTGCTAGACTGACCAGAGAAGAAATAGAAGACCTCAACCAACCAATCACAAGCAAAGAGATCCAATCAGTCATCAAAAAGCTTCCCACAAATAAATGCTCAGGGCCAGATGGCATCACAGGGGAATTCTACCAAACTTTCCAAAAAGAACTGACACCAATCTTACTTAAACTCTTTCATAACATCAAAGAAAATGGAACACTACCTAACTCATTTTATGAAGCTAACATCAATCTAATACCAAAACCAGGCAAAGATGCTACAAAAAAGGAAAACTACCTGCCAATCTCCCTAATCAATACAGACACACAAATTCTCAACAAAATACTTGAAAATTGAATAAAAAGACACATTAAAAAAATCATACACCATGACCAAGTGGGGTTCATTCCAGGCATGCAAGGATGATTCAACATAAGAAAATCAATGTATTACAACACATTAACAAATCAAAAGGGAAAAATCAAATGATCATCCCAATAGATGCTGAAAAATCATTTGACAAAATCCAACATTCCTTTTTGATAAAAACACTTCAAAAGGTAGGAATTGAAGGAAACTTCCTCAATATGATAAAGAGCATATATGAAAAACCCACAGCCAGCATAGTATTCAGTGGTGAGAGACTGAAAACCTTCCCTCTAAGATCAGGAACAAGACAAGAATTCCCACTATCACCACTGTTTTTCAACATTGTGCTGGAAGTGCTAGCCAGGGCAATCCGGCAAGACAAAGAAATAAAAGGCATCCAAATTGGAAAGAAAGAAGTAAAACTGTCATTGTTTGCAGATGATATGATCTTATATCTGGAAAATCCTGAGAAATTGATGATACAGCTACTAGAGCTAATAAACAAGTTTAGCAAAGTAGTGGGATACAAGATTAATGCACATAAGTCTGTAATGTTTCTATATGCTAGAAATGAACAAACTGAAGAGACACTCAAGAAAAAGACACCATTTTCAATAGCAACTAAAAAAATCAAGTACCTAGGAATAAACTTAACCAAAGATGTAAAAGACCTATACAAAGAAAACTACATAACTCTACTAAAAGAAATAGAAGGGGACCTTAAAAGATGGAAAAATATTCCATGTTCATGGATAGGAAGGCTAAATGTCATTAACATGTCAATTCTACCCAAACTCATCTACAGATTCAATGCGATCCCAATCAAAATTCCAACAACCTACTTTACAGACTTGGAAAAGCTAGTTATCAAATTTATTTGGGAAGGGAAGATGACTTGAATTGCTAAAAACACTCTAAAAAAGAAAAATGAAGTGGGAGGACTTACACTCCCTGATTTTGAAGCTTATTATAAAGCCACAGTTGTCAAAACAGCATGGTACTGACACAAAGATAGACATATTGATCAATGGAATTGAACTGAGAATTTGGAGATAGACCCCCAGATCTATGGCCGACTGATCTTTGATAAGGCCCCCGAAGTCACTGAACTGGGTCATAATGGTCTTTTCAACAAATGGGGCTGGGAGACTTGGATATCCATATCCAAAAGAATGAAAGAGGACCCCTACCTCACAACCCACACAAAAATTAACCCAAAATGGATCAAAGATCTCAATATGAAAGAAAGTACCATAAAACTCCTAGAAGATAATGTAGGGAAACATTTTCAAGACCTTGTATTAGGCGGCCACTTCCTAGACTTTACACCCAAAGCACAAGCAACAAAAGAAAAAATAAATAAATGGGAACTCCTCAAGCTTAGAAGTTTCTGCACCTCAAAGGAATTTGTCAAAAAGGTGAAGAGGCAGCCAACTCAATGGGAAAAAGTTTTTGGAAACCAAGTATCTGACAAAAGACTGATATCTTGCATATATAAAGAAATCCTACAACTCAATGATGATAGTACAGACAGTCCAATTATAAAATGGGCAAAAGATATGAAAAGACAGTACTCTGAAGAGGAAATACAAATGGCCAAGAAACACATGAAAAAATGTTCAGCTTCACTAGCTATTAGAGAAATGCAAATTAAGACCACAATGAGACACCATCTCACACCAATTAGAATGGCTGCCATTAAACAAACAGGAAACTACAAATGCTGGAGAGGATGTGGAGAAATTGGAACTCTTATTCATTGTTGGTGGGACTGTATAATGGTTCAGCCACTCTGGAAGTGAGTCTGGCAGTTCCTTAGAAAACTAGATATAGAGTTACCCTTTGATCCAGCGATTGCACTTCTCAATATATACCCAGAAGAACTGAAAGCTGTGACACGAACAGATATCTGCACACCAATGTTCATAGCAGCATTATTCACAATTGCCAAGACATGGAAACAACCCAAATGTCCTTCAACAACAGATGAGTGGATAAATAAAAAGTGGTATATACACATGATGGAATACTACATAGCAGTAAGAAGGAACGATGTCGTGAAACATATGACAACATGGATGAACCTTGAAGACATAATGCTGAGCAAAATAAGCCAGGCACAAAAAGAGAAATATTATATGCTACCACTAATGTGAACTTTGAGAAATGTAAAACAAATGGTTTATAATGTAGAATGTAGGGGAACTAGCGATAGAGAGCAACTAAGGAAGGGGGAACGATAACCCAATAAGAACAGATAAGCTATCATGGGTAAATTTAACATTCTGGGAATGCCCAGGAATGACTATGGTCTGTTAATTTCTGACGGGTATAGCAGGAACAAGTTCACAGAAATGTTGCTATACTAGGTTACTTTCTTGGGGTAGAGTAGGAACATGTTGGAAGTAAAGTAGTTATCTTAGGTTAGTTGTCTTTTTCTTACTCCCTTGTTATGGTCTGTTTGAAATGTTCTTTTATTGTATGTTCTTTTAAATTTTTTAAAATTTTTATCATTTTTTATACAGTTGATTTTAAAAAAAGTTAATTAAGAAAAAGGAAAAAATATGCAGAGCCCCCTTGAGGAGCTGGTGGAGAATGCAGGGGTATTAGCCTGCCCCACCTCAATGGTTGCTAATGTGCTCACAGACATAGGGGACTGGTGGTTTGATGGGCTGAGCCCTCTACCACAGGACTTGCCCTTGGGAAGACTGTTGCTGCAAAGGAGAGGCTAGGCCTCCCTATAATTGTGCCTAAGAGCCTCCTCCCAAATGCCTCTTTGTTGCTCAGATGTGGCCCTCTCTCTCTAGCTTAGCCAACTTGGCAGGTGAAATCACTGCCCTCCCCCCCTACATGGGGTCAGACACCCAGGGGAGTGAATCTCCCTGGCAACGTGGAATATGACTCCTGGGGAGGAATGTAGACCCGGCATCGTGGGATGGAGAACATCTTCTTGACCAAAAGGGGGAAATAATAGGAAATGAAATAAGCTTCAGGGGCAGAGAGATTCCAAAAGGAGCTGAGAGGTCACTCTGGTGGGCACTCTTACGCACAATATAGACAACCCTTTTTAGGTACTAATGAATTGGGGTAACTGGTGGTAGAATAACTGAAACTATCAAACTACAACCCAGAACCCATGAATCTTGAAGACGATTGTAAAAAAATGTAGCTTATGAGGGGTGACAATGGGATTGGGAAAGCCATAAGGACCACACTCCCCTTTGTCTAGTTTATGGATGGATGAGTAGAAAAATGGGGGAAGGAAACAAACAAACAAACAAACAAAGGCACCCAGTGTTCTTTTTTACTTTAATTGCTCTTTTTTGCTTTAATTATTATTCTTGTTATTTTTGTGTGTGGGTAATGAAGGTGTCAGGGATTGATTTTGGTGATGAATGCACAACTATGTAATGGTACTGTGAACAATTGAATATACAATTTGTTTTGTATGACTGCATGGTACGTGAATATATCTCAATAAAATGAATAGTAAAAAAAAAAGTAAGGCCTCACATCAATAAGTTAACTTCATATATGCAGGAACTATAAAAGAAGAGCAATCTAAACTAAAGTTAATAGAAGGAAGGAAATTATAAATATTAGAGGGCAGATAAATGAAATAGAGAAGAAAAATGATTGAGAAAATCAATGAATCCAAAATTGAGTTCTTTGAAAAGATCAATAAAGTTGACAAATCTTTAGCTAGACAAAGAAAAAAAGAAGGAACACTCTAGTAACTAAAATCCAAAATGAAAGTGAGGACATTACTGACCTTGAAGAAATTAAAGGTTTATAAGAGAATGCTATGAATAATTGTATGCCAAAAAATAAGATAATCTAGATGAAATGGACAAATTCCTATAAGCCACAAACTAACTACACCAACTCAAAAAGAAACAGAAGCTCTCCACAGGACAACATCAAGTAAAGAGACTGAATCCATAATCAAAAACCTTTCTGCAAAGAAAAATCCAGGACCAGAGAGTTTCACTGGTAAGTTATAACAAACATTCAAAGAATCAACACCAATCTTTCTCAAACTCTCACCAAAAATTGAAGAGGTGGGAACTATTCCTAAGTCATTCCATGAGACTAGCATTACTTTGAAACCCAAGTCAGATAAACACATCACAAGAAAACTACAAACCAATTTCCCTTATGAATATACATGCAAAAATCCTCAAAACAATACTAGCAAATCAAATCCTAGAGCATATTAAAATGATTATACACCATGACCAAGTGGAATTTATCCCAGAATGCAAGGGTAGTTCAACACATAAACATAATTTATCACATTAATGGAATGAAGGGGAAAAATTACAAGATCATCTCAGTTGATGCAGAAAAGGCATTTGACAAAATCCAACACCCTTTCATGATAAAAATCCTCATAAAGCTAGGAATAGAAGGTAACTTCCTCAAAAAGACAAAGGGAATATATGAAGAGTCCACTAACATTATCCTTAATGGTGAAAGACCAAAAGCCCTCCCCCTGTGGTAAGGAACAAGAGAAGGATGCCTGCTTTCAACACTGTTACTCAAATTGTACTGGAAGTTCTAGCAGAGCAAAAAGAAATAAAAAGCATCAAAATTGGAAAGGAAGAAGTGAAACATCTTTGTTGGCAGATGACATGATTCTTTATATAGAAAATCCCAAAGAATCCACAAGAAAACTACTAGAGCTAGTAAGTGAATTCAGCAGGCTACAAAATTAACACACAAAAATCACTTGTGATTCTATACATCAGTAGAGAATAATCCAAAATGGACCATAAAAAACAATTCCATTCACAATAGCATCTAAAAGAATAAAATATTTAAGAATAAATTCAACCAAGGAGGTGAAAGAAATTTCTTTCTTTGCTGAAATAAATTAAGGAAGACCCAAATAAATAACAAGACATCTGTGTTCATGCATAGGAAGATTAATATTGTTAAAGTGTCAATACCACCCAAAGTGAACCACAAATTCAATGCAATCCCTATCAAAATCCTAGCAGCCTCTTTTGCATGAATGGAAAGCAATTCTCAAAGTCATATAGAATCTCCAGGAGCCCTGAATTCCCAAATCAACTTTAAACAAGAACACACTTCCTGAATTCAAAACCACAAAGCCAGAGTAATGAAAACCATGTGGAACTGGCATAAAGATAGACACATATAACAATGGAACAGAACTGAGAGTTCAGAAATAAACCCATACATCTATGATGGGCAGATTTTTTTAAAAGCAATTTTATTGAGATATACTCACACACCATATAATCCATCCAAAGTATACAATCAATGGCACACAGTATCATCATATAGTTGTGTTTTTTTCAAGTTTCAAATATTTTATTTTTTTATTCACACAGTATGAAGTTTTATAAAGATCCCTTATCTTGAATATCATGCAGAAGAAAAACTAAACATTCAACAAAAACCACCCCTTCCCCACCCTCATACACACACAAAGTAAAAAAAAGAAGAAAAAAACCTCATTCCCCAGTAAGGAACTAATGACTGCACTATTTTCTGTAATGCCAACCAAGATATGCACAAGCAAGAGAAACAGAAAGCACTTGTTAAAATATTTGTAACAAATACTTATGTACAAAAAAATTCACAAAAGACAATTTCCCCCTTGAAGCAGAGCACATGGAAGATGACACAGAAACAGATCAAACCACTGGCTGGGATTATCACCACAATCAATTTTTTGAGCATTTTCTTACTCCAAAATAAGGGGAAAATATTTTTAAAAATAAAAAATAAATAAAAAAGAAGACCTACTCCATCCCATACCCCATATCGTCCCCTAATATTTATATTTATATATTTTTGTCATTATTTTATTACTCATCTGCCCATACACTGGTTAAAGGGAGCGTCAATCACCAGGTTTTCACTATAACAGTCACACCATAAAAGCTATATAGTTATACAATTATCATCAAGAATCAAGTCTACTGGATTGCTGTTCAACAGATTCAGGTATTTCCTTCTAGCTATTCTAGTACACTAGAAACTAAAAAGGAATATCTATATAATGCATAAGAATAACCTCCAGATTGACTTCTCCACTTTATTTGTGTTCTCTCCTGATTGATTTTTTAATAAAAGTGCCAAGTACATTCACTGGCGGAAAGAATGGTCTCTTCAACAAAGGGTGCTGGGAAAACTGGATAGCCACATGCAAAAGGATGAAGTTGGACACCTGTCTAACACCATCTACAAAAATTAACCCTAAATGGAACAATGACCTAAACATAAGAGCTAAAATTATAAAACTCTCAAATGAAAATATAAAGGAAATCTTCATGTACTTGGCTTGGCAGTGATTTCTTATCTATGACATCAAAAGTATGAGCAACAAAATAAGAAAAATAGAAAAAAATGGACTTCATCAAAATTTAAAACTTTTGCACATCAAAGGACATTATCAAGAACATAAAATGACAATCTACAGAATGGGAGAAAACAATTGCTAACCATATATCTGATAAGGCTTTAATATCTAGAATATATAAAGAACTGCTACAGCACAACAACAAAAGACAAATATCTCAATTAAAATTGCACAAAGGACTTAAATAGACATTTCTCCAAAGATGTACAAATGGACAATAAGCACATGAAAAGATGCTCAATGTCTTTGGCCATCAGGGAAATGCAAATCAAAATCACAATGAGATTGCACTCCACCCACTAGGATGGCTATTATTTAAAAAAAGAAAAAGAAAAACTAAAAATAAGTGTTAGTGAGGATGAGAAGAATTTGTAACCTTCATAAATTGTTAGTGGGATTGTAAAATCATGCATCCATTGTGGAAATCAGTTTTGCAGGTCCTCAAAAAGTTGAACATAGAATTAAAGATAACTCAGTAATTCCACTTCTTGATATATACCCAAAAGAATTGGAAGTGGGGACTCAAACAGATAATTGTACATCAGTGTTTGTAGCAGCATTATTCACAATAATTAAAAAGTAGAAGTAACCTATTGTCCATCAATAGATGGACATTGAAAGATACATATTGTATGATCTCACTTATATGAAATATTTAAAATAAGTAAATTCATAGAGACAGAAAGTAGATTACAGGTTACTAGGGACTGGGGTTGAGGAGAATTGGGAATTTGGGAAATGGATATTGGTGATGATAGCACAATATTGTGAATGCAATAAATACCACTAAATTATACACTTGAAAGTGGTTAAAATGGGAAATTTTGAGTTGTAGATATGTTACAATAAACTCTTTTTTAAAAAATGTCTTGTTTAGTTTCCACATATTTGTGAATTTTCACTTTTTCTTCTTGTTCCAGTTTGCAAAAGCTGCTGTTATGCAAAATACCAGAAAAGGATTGACTTTTATAAAGGAGATTTATTAGGTTACAAATTTACAGTTCTAAGGCCAATGAAGTATCCAAATTAAGGCATCAAAAAGAGGTTATCTTCACTGAAGAAAGACGGATGGTGTCCAGAACACCTCTGTTAGCTGGGGAGGCATGTGGCTGGCATCTGCTTTTCCTTTGCTCCCAGGTTTTAGTTTTGAAATGGCTTTCTTCAGAATGCCTCTGGGCTTCTGTCTCTCTTAGCTTCTCTCTCTCAGCTCCTGTGCATCCTTGCTTATTCTACCAGGACATTTTCTCTAAGCATCTGGGGGTTCCCTCTTAGCTTCTCTGGGGCAAACTCTGGGCTTCATCTTTTAGCTTGGCATCTCCAAACGTCCTTCTGTCTGCATCTCCAAGCATCTGCAAGTGTCTGGGTCTGTGTGGGCTCTCAGGTCTCTCAAGGACTCCAGTGATCTAATTAAGACCCACCCTGGGTGGGGTCACATGGAAATAATCTAATCAAAGTTCCCACCCACAGTTGGATGGGTCACATCTTCATGGAAACAATCTAATCAAAAGATCCCACCCATAATAAATCTGCCCCCACAAAATTGGATTAAAGGAACATGGCTTTTGTTGAATAACAGATTCAAACCAGCACACTTTTGTAATTGATATCTAGTTTCATTTCATTGTTGTCTGTGAATATTCTCCATATCATTTCCATCTTTGAGAACTTACTGTGTCTTGTTTTAAAATTCATTGTGTCTTCTGCCTCACATATGGTCAATCCTGGAGAATGCTGCATGTGCTCTCTAAAGAGTACATTCCACTGTTGTTGGTTGGAGTGTTCTGTATATGTGTTTTAGTTCTAATTGGTTTATAGTGTTCAAACCCTCAATTTCCTTGTTGATCTTCTGTCATGTTTTTCTATAGATTTTTTGAAAGTGTTCTACCTTCATTTCTGTCAGCTGTTGCTTAATATATTGTAGCTCTCTGTTGTTGAGTTTGCATATACTTACAATTATTATATCTTCTTGATGGATTTATACCTTTATCCATACGTCTTTTTTTGTATCTTGTAACAATTTTTGTTTTAAAGTCTATTTCATCTCACATAGTATATTGTATTCCATCTGATATAGCAAAGTATAGTAAAGTCTATTTTATCTGATATAGTATAGTATAATACAGTATATTTCTTCTGATAGTATTGTGACCCCTGCTCTCTTCTGGTTAGTAATTGCTCAGAATATGTTTTTCCATTTTTTTCACTCTTACCATTTTGTTTCTTTTGATCAAATGTGAGTCTCTTTTAGATAGACTATAGATGGAACATGTTTGGCTGTTTCTGTTTTTTAAATCCATCTGAAAATCACGACCTTTAAATTGAAGGGTTCAATCCAATTTCAATTACATTTAAAGTAACTACTGATAAGGAAATATTTTTGCTATTTTGTTGTTACTTTTTTTTAACATCTCTTCTTTTATGTTCCTTGATTCCTCCATTACTGCTTTCTTTTTGTTTAATTGATTTTTTGAAGTGTAACATTTTGATTATTTTCTCATTACCTGTTTCATATATTTTTATAGTTATTTTCATAGTACTTCCATTGGGAGTTACAATTAACATCTTTATTTTGTGTAGTTAGCTATTATATTTAAGTTTCAAGAAATGTACATATGTAGGAATTCCACTTTTAGAAATTTATCTTAAGGGAAACATTAATGATGTGTGCAAGTTTAACAAGGATGTTCACCATAACAATATTTATAATAGAAAAATTGGAAACAACCTGAATTTTCAAAAAGAGAACTGATAAATTTAAATTTTAGGGTTTCCATACAATGTAATTTTTTCAGCCATTAAAAATAAAGTTGTAGATATAAATTCATTTACATAGAAAGATGTTTACAATACATTGGGAAAAAGGAAGGTGATATAAAAATTGTATATTATGATAAAATACACACAAAAATAATGTAGAAAGATTAAACATTTAAATATAGTTCTTGAAAAAAATTAGTATAATTTTTGAAAATGATATTATCATAATCTCCTAATAAGACATTTCAAGTAGATATGAAGAATTTATTTTTTAAATTTTTAACTGTTTTGTTCACACACCTTAAGATCCATCCAAAGTGTACAATCAGTGGCTCTTGGTATAATCACAGAGTTGTACATTCACAATGACAATCAATTTCATGGCATTCTCATTGCTCAAAAAAAAATCCCACCCCCTCATACCCTCTTATTATTGACACTTAGCTTTGGTAGTGTACCTTTGTTACAACTGTTAAAAGAATACTACAATATTACTGATAACTACAGCCCATGGTTTCCATTAATTGTGTTTTTCCCATATACCACCCTATTATTAAAACCTTGTAATAGTGTTGTACATTTGTTCTAGTTAATGTTAAACTTGCTTATCTTTCTGCATTTAACCATTGTCCACATGTTTCACTTTGTTATACATTCCCATATTTTATCCTCTAGCTTTCCTTCTAATGATATATGTGACCTTAGACTTCCACTTTCAACCATACTCACACTCAGTACTGTTAATTATACTCAAAGTATTGTGCTACTATCACTTCTATCCATCTCCAACCATTTACCATCAAACTTATTAAGAAATTTTGCACAAACTAAGCATCAGCTTCACATTCTCTACCCTCATTCTGTCTCTTGGTAAACTATATTCTAGATATTAACCCCATGAGTTTGCTCATCATAATTAGTTCACATTAGTGAAATCACACAATATTTGTCCTTTTGGGTATGGCTTATTTCACTCAACACAATGTCCTTAAGGTTCATCCACGTTGTCACATGCATCAGGAATTCATTTCTTCTTATGGCTGAATAATATTCCACCATAGGTATATAACAAATTTTGTTCATCCATTCATCAGTTGATGGACAAGTGGGTTGTTTCCATCTTTTGGCATTTATGAATAATGTTGCTATGAAGAGCTGTGTGCAAATGTCTGTTCTAGTCCCTGCTTTCAGTTCTTCTGAGTATATACCTAGAAGCAGGGTTGCTGGATCATATGGCAATTCTATACTTAGCTTGCTGAGGAACCACTAAACTGTCTTCCACAGTGGCTGTACCATTCTACATTCCCACAAGAAGTGAATGAGTGTTCCTATTTCTCTACATCTTTTTCTACATTGTAGTTTCCTGTTTATTTAATAGTGGACATTCTAATAGGTGTGAAATGATTGTGGTTTTGATTGGCATTTCCCTAATAGCTAATGCTGAGCATCTTTTCATTTGCTTTTTATTTCCTTTTTGGAAAAGTGTCTATTCAAGCCTTTTGCCAATTTTTAAATTGGGTTGTCTTTTTTATTGTTGAGTTGTAGGACTTTCTTATATATTCTGGATATTAAACCCTTATCAGATTTGTGGTTTCCAAATATTTTCTCACACTGAACATACTGCCTTTTCACTTTCTTGACAAAGTCCTTTGAAGCACAAATGTATTCAATTTTGAAGAGGTCCCATTTATCTTTTTTTTCATTGATTGTGCTGTGGGTGTAAAGTCTATGAAACCACCACCTACCACAAAATCTTGAAGGTGGTTCCCTATATATTCTAGGTGTTTTATGGTCCTGGCTCTTATATTTAGGACCATGATCCACTTTGAGTTAATTTTGTTTAAGGTGTGAGATAGGGGTCTGCTTTCATTCTTTTGGATATGGATATCAAGTTCTCCCAGCACCATTTGTTGAAAATACTATTCTGTCCCAGGTGAGTGGACTTAGGACCCTTGTCAAAAATCAATTGACCACGGATATAAGGGTCTATTTCTGCACTTTCAATTCAGTTCAATTGATCAATATGTCTATCTTCACACCAGTACCATGCTGTTTTTTTTCTTTTTTTTATTAAATTCAGTTTTATTGAAATACATTCACACACCATACAATCATCCATGATATACAATCCACTGTCCACGGTATGATAACATAGTTATGCGTTCATCACCACAATCTATCTCTGAACATTTTCCTTACATCAGAAAGAACCAGAACAAGAATAAAAAATAAAAGTGGAAAAAGAACACCCAAATCATCCCCCCATCCCACCCCATTTGTCCTTTAGTTTTTATCCCCATTCCTCCACTCATCCATACACTAGATAAAGGGGGTGGATCCACAAGGTCTTCACAATCACACTGTCACCCCTTGTAATCTACATTATTATATAATTGTCTTCAGGAGTCCAGACTGCTGGGTTGGAGTTTGGTAGTTTCAGGTATTTACTTCGAGCTATTCCAATACATTAAAGCCTAAGAGGTGTTATCTATATAGTGCGTAAGAATGTCCACCAGAGTGACCTCTCGACTCCATTTGGAATCTCTCAGCCACTGAAACTATTTCGTCTCATTTTGCATCCCCCTTTTGGTCAAGAAGATACTCTCAGTCCCACGATGCCGGGTCCACATTCATCCCCGGGAGTCATACTCTGCGTTGCCAGGGAGATTTACACCCCTGGGAGTCGGGTCCCACGTAGTGGGGAGGGCAGCGAGTTCACCTGTCAAGATGGCTCAGTTAGAGAGAGAGAGGGCCACATCTGAGCAACAAAGAGGTACTCAGGGGGAGACTCTTAAGTACCATGCTGTTTTGACGACTGTAGTTCTGTAATATGATTTAATGTCAGGAAGTGTGATTCCTCCAACTTTGTTCCCCTTTTTCAAGAGGTTTTTGGCTATTCAGGACCACTTACCATCCAAATAAATTTGATAATTGGTGCTTCCATTTCTGCAAATTAGGCTGTAGAATTTTGATTAGGATTGCATTGAATCTGTAAAACAGTTTTGGTAGAATTGAAACCTAAATATATATTTATTCCTCCAGTCAATGAACATGGAATAACTTTCTATTTATTTTGGTCTTCTTTAATTTCTGTTAGCAATGTTTTGTAGTATTCTGTGCACAGGTCCTTTACATCTTTGGTTAAATTTATTCCTAGGTTCTTGGCTCTTTAGCTGCTATTATAAGTGGATTTTTTATTCATTTCCTACTCAGATTGCTAATTACTGGTGTACAGAAACACTACTGATATATGCATGTTGATCTTGTACCCTGCCACTTTGCTGAACTCATTTTTTTTAATTAAATTCAGTTTTATTGAAATACATTCACACACCATACAATCATCCATGGTATACAATCCACTGTCCACAGTATGATAACATAGTTATGCGTTCATCACCACAATCTATCTCTGAACATCTTCCTTACATCAGAAAGAACCAGAACAAGAATAAAAAATAAAAGTGGAAAAAGAACACCCAAATCATCCCCCCATCCCACCCCATTTGTCCTTTAGTTTTTATCCTCATTTTTCTACTCAACCATACACTAGATAAAGGGGGTGGATCCACAAGGTCTTCACAATCACACTGTCACCCCTTGTAATCTACATTATTATATAATTGTCTTCAGGAGTCCAGACTGCTGGGTTGGAGTTTGGTAGTTTCAGGTATTTACTTCTAGCTATTCCAATACATTAAAACCTAAGAGGTGTTATCTATATAGTGCATAAGAATGTCCACCAGAGTGACCTCTCAACTCCATTTGAAATCTCTCAGCCACTGAAACTATTTCGTCTCATTTTGCATCCCCTTTTTGGTCAAGAAGATACTCTCAGTCCCACGATGCTGGGTCCACATTCATCCCCGGGAGTCATATTCTGCATTGCCAGGGAGATTTACAACCCTGGGAGTCGGGTCCCACGTAGGGCGTGAACTCATTTTTTAGCTCTAGTAGCTTTATTACAGATTTTTTGGGACTTTATAATATAGGATCATGTCATCTACAAATAGTGAAAGTTTTACTTACTCCTTTCCAATTTGGATGTTCTTTATTTTTATTTTTAATTTTTTTAATTAATTAATTTTTGTGTGTAACTGCTCTTGCTAGAACTTCTAGCACAATGTTAAATAACAGTGGTGACGGTGGGCAGACCTGTCTTGTTCCTGATCTTAGAGGGAAAGCTTTCAGTCTTTCACCATTGAGTATGATGTTAGCTATGGGTTTCTCATATATGCCCTTTATCATGTTGAGGAAGTTTCATTCTATTCCTAAATTTCCAAGTGTTTTTATCAAGGAAGGATGCTGGATTTTGTCAAATGCCTTTTCTGTGTCAAACAAGATGGTCATGTGATTTTCCCCCTTCCATTTGTTAATTTAATATATTACATTAATTGATTTTCTTGTGTTGAACCACCCCTGTATGCTTGGCATAAGTCCCATTTGATCATGGTGTACAATTCTTTCAATGTGCTGTTCGACTTGATTTGCAAGTATTTTGTTGAGGATTTTTGCATGTGTAGTCTTTAGAGAGATTGGTCTGTAATTTTATTTCCTTGTAATATCTTTATCTGGCTTTGGTATTAGGTTGATGCTGACTTCATTGAATGAGTTAGGTAGTGTTCTCTCTTCAATTTTTTGGAAGAGTTTGATCAGGATTGATATTAATTCTTCTTGAAGCCATCTGTGCCTGGGCTTTTTTCTGGTGGTAGGTTTTTGATGACTGATTCAATCTATTTACTTGTGATTTGTTTGTTGAGGTCTTCTATTTCTTCTACTGTAAGTGTAGGTTGTTTGCATGTTTCTAGGAAGTTGTCCATTTCATTATAAGTTGTCTAATTTGTTGGCATAAAGTTTTTCATAGTATCCTCTCATTATCTCCTTAATCTCTTCAGGGTCAGTAGTAATGCCCCCCTCTCATTTTTGATTTTATTTATTTGCATTTTCTCTCTTTTTTTCTTTGTCAGTCTAGCTAAGGTTTTGTCACTTTTATTGATCTTCTGAAAGAAGCAAGTTTTGGTTTTGTTGATTCTCTATTGTATTTTGTTCTCAATTTCATTTATTTCTGCTCTAATCTTTGTTATTTCGTTCATTTGGCTTACTTTGGAATTAGTTTGCTGCTTTTTTCTATTTCATTCAGGCATGCAGTTAGGTCTTTGATTTTAGTTCTTTCTTCTTTTTAAATGTAGGTATTTAGGGTTACAAATTTCCCTCTTGGCATTGCCTTCACTGCATGCCATACATTTTGATATGTTGTGCTCTTGTTTCCATTCATCTGGAGATATTTACTGATTTACCTTGCAGTTTTGTCTTTGACCCACTGATTGTTTAAGTGTGTGCTGTTTATCCTCAATATATTTGTGAAATTTCGTTTTGCACCTGTCATTGATTTCCAGCTTCATTCCATTATTATTAATGAAAGTGACATATAATTTCAGTCTTTCTAAATTTATTGAGACATGTTTTGTGACTCAACATGTGGTCTATCCTGGAGAATGATCCATGAGCACTTGAGAAGGATTTATATCCTGCTGTTTGGGGGTATAATGTTCCATATGTGTCTGTCAGGTCTAGTTCATTTATCATATTATTCAAGTTCTCTGTTTCCTTATTGATCCTCTTTCAAGATGTTATATCTATTGATGAGAATGGTGATAGAAGTCTCCAACTATTATTGTAGAGATGTCTATTTCTCTCTTCAGTTTTGCCAGTATTTGCCTCATGTATTTTGGTGTACCATGGTTAGGTGCGTAAAGATATATGATTGTTATTTCTTCTTGTTGGATTGCCCCTTTTATTAATGTATAATGTCCTTCTTTGTCCCTTATAACAGTTTTGCATTTAAAGTTCTATTATTATCTGTCATTAGTATAGCTACCATGGCTCTATTTTGGTTACTGTTTCCATGGAGTATCTTTTTCCAGGCTTTCACCTTCAACCTATTTGTGTCCTTGGGTCTAAGTTGAGTCTCTTGTAGATAGCCTATAGATGGAACTTTTTATCCATTTTGCCAATCTGTTTCTTTTGATTGGGGGAGTTTAATCCATTAACATTCAATGTTATTACTGTAAAGTCAGTACTTATTTCATTTTATTCTTTGGTTTTTATATGTCATATCTTATTTTTGTCTCTCTTTTTACCCTCTTAGTTACACTTAATGATAGTCTTCATTTCTACACTCTGTTCTAAGCCTCTCTCTCCTGTCTTTTCCCTTCAGCCTGTAGAACTTGCTTTAGTATTTTGTGTAGAGCAGACCTCTTTTACACAAACTCTGTTTCTCTTCATCTGTAAATACTTGAAACTCTCCATCATCTTTGAAGGACAGTTTTCCCAGATAAAGAATTCTTGGCTGCCATTTTTTCTCTTTCAGTGTCTTAAACATATTATACCACAGTCTTCTCACTTCCATGGTTTCTGATGAGAAATCTCTGATGAGAAGTCTTATTGATCATCCTCTGTATGTGATGAATTTGCTTTTCTTTTGCTGCTTTCAGAATTCTCTCCTTATCTTTGACATTTGACATGCTGATTAGTATGTGTCTTGGAGTAAGCCTAATAGGATTTTTTCTGTTTGTAGTACATTGTACTTCTTGGATATGCATATTAAAATCTCTCAAAATAGCTGGGAAATTTTTGGCCATTATTTCCTCAGATATTCTCTCTGTGCCTTTACCCTTCTCTTCTCTTTCTGGGACACCCATTACATGTATGTTTGTGCACTTCATGCTGTCATTCAATTCCCTGAGACCCTTCTCAATTTTCTTCTATTCTTTTCTCTATCTGCCCTTCTGTCTGTAAGATTTCAGATTTTCTGTCTTCTAACTCACTGATTCTTTCTTCTCCCTGCTTAAATCTGCTGTTGTATGCCTCTAGTGTATTTTTTAATTCATTTTATTGAGATATATTCACAAACCATGCAGTCATACAAAACAAATCGTATATTCGATTGTTCACAGTACCATTACATAGTTGTGCATTCATCACCAAAATCAATCCCTGATACCTTCATTACCACACACACAAAAATAACAAGAAGAATAATTAAAGTGAAAAAGATCAATTAAAGCAAAAAAGAACACTGGGTGCCTTTGTTTGTTTGTTTCCTTCCCCTATTTTTCTTCTCATCCATCCATAAACTAGACAAAGGGGAGTGTGGTCCATACGGCTTTCCCAATCACATGCTCACCCCTCATAAGCTACATTTTTATACAATTGTCTTCAAGATTCATGGGTTCTGGGTTGTAGTTTGATAGTTTCAGGTATCTACCACCAGCTACCCCAATTCATTAGAACCTAAAATGGGTGGTCTATATTATGCATAAGACTGCCCACCAGAGGGACCTCTTGGCTTCTTCTGGAATCTCTCTGCCACTGAAGCTTATTTCATTTCCTTTCACATCCCCCTTTTGGTCAAGAAGATGTTCTCCATCCCACAATGCCTGGTCTACATTCCTCCCCGGGAGTCATATTCCACATTGCCAGGGAGATTCACTCCCCTGGGTGTCAGATCCCACGTAGAGGGGAGGGCAGTGATTTCACCTGCCAAGTTGGCTTAGCTAGAGACAGAGGGCCACATCTGAGCAACAAAGAGGCATTCAGGTGGAGGCTCTTAGGCACAATTATAGGGAGGCCTAGCCTCTCCTTTGCAGCAACAGTCTTCCCAAGGGCAAGTCCTGTGGTAGAGGGCTCAACTCATCAAACCACCAGTCCTCTATGTCTGTGAGCACATTAGAAACCATCAAGGTGGGGAAACCCTCTAGTGTATTTTTAATCTCATCTTGCATGGTGTATTAGTTAGGGTTCTCCTTGGAAACAGAATCAATGAGAGATGTCTCTTATTATCAAATTGTAAAAGTGACTCACGCAACTGCGGGAGCGCACGAGTCCAAATTCTGCAGAGCCGTCAACAAGCTGTCAACTCCAAGGAAGACGTCCGACGAACTCCTCGGGAAACGAACCGACAACTTTGACGAACTCCTCAGGAAACGAACCGGCAACTTTGAAGAACTCCTCAGGAAACGAACCGACAACTTTGACGAACTCCTCAGGAAATGAACTGGCAACTTCGACGAGCTCCCCAGGAAAAGCTTCACTGAGCAGCTGAAGAAGAAGTGAAGGTTCTCTAACCGTCCGGGTTATAAGCCTCCAACTGATCACCCGGACCAAATCCAGCCAATTGCATTCTCTCACTGTGGAAGCACGCCCCTTGATGAGTCATCAGTCAGCTGCAGTCAATTGACTGATGATCCGACAAACCAACCAGCCTCAAATAGCCTCACAGGAATCGTCAGGCCAGTGCCCGCTTGACCAGACAGCTAGGCCACCTAGCCAAGTTGACACATGAACCCAACCATCACAGTTCACCCCTTGTCAACTTGGCAGTCGTACACATCACCCAAAACCATATCTTCAAAATGAACGTTACAGCTTATGCCATATGATAAGGGGATAAGACAGAGAAGAAAGCAAAAATATTTTCTTCACAGACAAATACAAACATAATCATCACAAAACGAGGAGGAAATATTCATATCATCATAGTCCTCGTTTCTGTAACTGGTCACGTGGCCGTAGTTCATATTTATCACGACCTTCTTCCACTACCCATTCCATGTTCCCTTTACTCTCAGCAAGCACTTCAGCTGGCCGTGGTTCTTTGCCTGGTGGGGTGACCCAAACCTTCATTCCTGAAATTTCTTGGCCATTGGTAGTCCTGCCTGGATTGGGTTGTTGCAGTTTTCCATTGACTTGAATCACGGGGCATGGTAGTACTAAGAGACGCCCCAGGGGATCTCCTGTATGCCAGGAAAACTCTTCTTTACTTCCATTGTGTAGTTGCAGTGCTATTTCCCCTTGATAGTCAGGATCAATCACCGCAGCCAGTACAGTAATCCCCTTACTTGCCTGTTGATTCAGAGGCATAAGAAGTCCAAAGTGGCCAGGTGGCAGCCTTAACTTCCAGTTCAATGGGATTATTGTTGTGTTTCCTGGTGGAAGCACTCCTCCTTTTGGAACCAAGACCTGTAGACCAGCAGAGCTTAAACTTGCAGGGACAGGAAGCAAAAATTTCCCTAGTGGATCACTAGGAGTGATAGTGAGTGGTGCTACTCCTGTTTCCACCCCTTGATTCCTGGACCCATGAATCCTGGCTATGGGAGAAACAGCACCATAGAGTGGACGCTGATTCAGAGCATACACAGCCTCCTGGAGAACACTGCCCCAGCCCTGCAAGGTATTGTCACCTAGTTGGCGCCGTAATTGAGTCTTCAATAGGCCATTCCACCGTTCTATCAACCCAGCTGCTTCTGGATGATGGGGAACATGGTAAGACCACAGAATTCCATGAGCATGTGCCCATCCCCTCACTTCATTTGCTGTGAAGTGGGTTCCTTGGTCCGAAGCAATGCTGTGTGGAATACCATGACGGTGGATGAGGCATTTTGTAAGTCCACGTATTGTAGTTTTGGCAGAAGCATGTCGTGCAGGGAAGGCAAACCCATATCCGGAGTATGTGTCTATTCCAGTAAGAACAAATCGCTGCCCTTTCCATGATGGAAGTGGTCCGATGTAATCAACCTGCCATGGACTCTTAGTACCCTCTTGATTATTGGAAATAGAGTCATTAGTGCCTCTGAATCTAATCAGAGTAGAAAACAAGTTGTAAAAGCCCATTTTAAGATTCCGTTTCTCAAGAACCACTCTCGGTACCAAGTTGTATTAGTTAGGGTTCTCCTTGGAAACAGAATCAATGAGAGATGTCTCTTATTATCAAATTGTAAAAGTGACTCACGCAACTGTGGGAGCGCACGAGTCCAAATTCTGCAGAGCCGTCAACAAGCTGTCAACTCCAAGGAAGACGTCCGACGAACTCCTCGGGAAACGAACCGACAACTTTGACGAACTCCTCAGGAAACGAACCGGCAACTTTGAAGAACTCCTCAGGAAACGAACCGACAACTTTGACGAACTCCTCAGGAAATGAACTGGCAACTTCGACGAGCTCCCCAGGAAAAGCTTCACTGAGCAGCTGAAGAAGAAGTGAAGGTTCTCTAACCGTCCGGGTTATAAGCCTCCAACTGATCACCCGGACCAAATCCAGCCAATTGCATTCTCTCACTGTGGAAGCACGCCCCTTGATGAGTCATCAGTCAGCTGCAGTCAATTGACTGATGATCCGACAAACCAACCAGCCTCAAATAGCCTCACAGGAATCGTCAGGCCAGTGCCCGCTTGACCAGACAACTAGGCCACCTAGTCAAGTTGACACATGAACCCAACCATCACACATGGTTTCCATTCCCATAAGTTTTGTTATTTTTCTTTGCGTGCTTCAAATTCTTCTTTATGGTCACCCTGTGTCTTCTTAATATCCTTTATCCCTTTGGCCATATTTTCCTTCATCTCCTTGAAATGATTTAGGAGATTTCTTTGAACATCTTTGACTAGTTTTTCCAAGTTCTGTGTCTCCTACAAGTTTTTAATTTTTTCTTTTGACTAGGCCATATCTTCCTGTTTCTTAGTATGGCTTCTAAATTTTTTGCTGATATCTAGGCATCTTATGATCTTGATGTGTTTATTCTGAAGGTCAGTTTCTCTGTTGCCTGGGGTTTTATTGTTGATTGGATTTGTTTTAAGGTTCTTCTTTGACACTTGATTCCATTTATTCAAGACCTTTAGAATTGCCTGTGTTTAAATGATTAAAATGGCCAGGGATCCACAAATGGAGTACAGAAAGGACCCTGGGAAGAGGGGCAGGAGAGATGTCAAAACTCTTTTTGTCTGCCTCCCTTAAGATGCACTTTCCTGGCCTGCCCCACAGATGGTGCTTTGTGGCAATCCTTTCTCTTCAGTGTTAAGGGTATTTTTTCAACCTCAACTGGGGTGCTGTTGAAACAATGGCCATGGGGATCCATGTTCTGGGCAGGCTAGAACTATGATTCAGAGCTGGAAAGCAGCAGTCCAAACTTGCCAATAAGAAGCCATGCTCAGTACCTGTCCATATTTTCCACCTCTCTGCTCCTGTGGAGAAAGACCTTCATGCCCCTCTCCATCTGGGGCAGTCAGCCTTGGATCATATCTGAGGCAATCCTCAAGGCTGGAGGATGGATGCAGGCCACCGCTGTGGGAGTAATTCATTCATATGTTTTGCTTCAACTTCTCAGTCACCACATCCCACTCCTTCCTGGATGTTGTACACTGCTCCCTTGGTCTCTGGAGCCCCAGAACCATTGATGCAGATAGTTTCTGCCTGTCCACTAGCTTTTTTGTAGGAGGAGTGTGTCTTTTAGCTCCCTAATCCATCATCTTCCTACCTTGGGCATCATCACCCCAACCAGATTCCAGGTACCTCTAAAATTAACATCTTAAATTTAGAATAACTTAGTTTAAATTAATACCAACTTAGTGTCAATGCTATACAAAAACTCTGCTCCTATAAATCTTGGACCCTACTCCTTTATTTTGATACTGTCACAAGTTACATCTTTAAATACTGTATGTCCATCAAATTATTTATAATTATTGTTACCTGCCATATTGGGGAAAAAGAGAGAGATTACATATCAAAATACAAGAATACTGGCTTCTATATTTATGCATGTAGTAATCTTTACCAATATTCTTTATTTATTTATATGGCTTTGAGATACCTTCTAGTGTCCTTTCATTTCAATCTGAAGGATTTTCTTTACATTTCTTGTAGGGCAGGCCTACTGACAACTCCTTCAGATTTTGCTTATCTGGGAAAGCCTTAATTTCTTCTTCATTTTTGAAGGATAATCTTGCTGTGTGTAAAACCTTTGATTGATGGTTACTTTCTTTCAGCACTTTAAATAAGTTATCCCACTGTCTTCTGATCTCTATGGTTTCTGATGAGAAATTGGCTGTCAGTCTTACTGATGATCCTTTGTATGCTACAAGTCACTTCTCTCATGCTGCTTTCAAGATTATCTTGCTGTCTTTGTCTTTAGACAGTGTTATATTAAATGAGTTAAGATGGCCTCTTTGTAGTGACCCTGTGTGTTGTTTACTTCTTCACAGCAGCCTGGGTCCATTAGAGAAACACCTGCTGCCAAACTGAAATTCTTACACATCCAATTGTTTTTAAAATAGTCCAAATAAGCAATTTTTAGTCAGAGTTATCCAATTTTACATACCCCAAGAAATTTCATACAACATTGCTCAGCATGTTTTCAATTGATAAAATAAGATGCTATGCTTATATGGCCCTGTGCCAGTTTGAAACTGTTATGTACCCTAGGAAAGGCCATGTTCTTTTAATTCAGTCTTGTGGATGCAGACTTATTGTGGGTGGAAGCTTTTGACTAGGTTGTTTCCACGGAGGTGTGACCCACCCAACTGTGGGTGAGAACTTTTGATTCGATTATTTCCATGGAGGTGTGAGCCTGCCCATTCAGGGTGGGTCCTGATTAGATCACTGCAGTCCTTAAGAGAGCTGAGAGCCCACACAGACCCAGATGCTTGGAGACACTAGGAGATGCAGACAAAAGGACATCTGGAGATGCTAAGCTAAGAGACAATGCCGAGTTTGCCCCAGAGGAACTAAGGAAAGACACCCAAATGCTTGGAGAATTATCCTGGGAGAACAAGCAAGGATGCACAGAAGCTGAGAGAAGCTAAGAGAGACAGAAGCCCAGAGATGTTTTGGAGAAAGCCATTTTGAAACCAGAACCCAGGAGCAAAGGACCAGCAGATGCCAGCCACATGCCTTCTCAGCCACCAGAGGTCTTCCAGAAGCCATCAGTCTTTCTTCAGTGAAAGTATCCTCTTATTGATGCCTTAGTTTGGACACTTTAATGGCTTTAGAACTGTAAATTTGTAACCTAATAAATCCCCTTTGTAAAAGCTGATCCATTTCTGATATTTTGCATAATGGCAGCTTTAGCAAACCAGAACAGGTCCCTAGACACTTTGGCATCTCAGAGCTCTCCGGCCCAGAGGTTGTCCACTGTGGTGACTCTGCAGCACCTGGATATTTAAGCCCCTTCCCTCCCTTCCTTTCTCCCTTCCCCCAGGAGTTTGAATTTTCCCTTGCCCTATTTCCCCTTTTTTGGCTTCCTTGTGCTGCTGATCTTTGGAAGGTTTCTTGCTTAGGGACCCCTCCTCCCACTGCAAACCTGTCAGTGTGACACCCAATAAATAGCTTGTGTGTTACTTCCATCTAGTGGTCAATTCTTTTTCTTGGTCAACTCTAGAATTCTGGAATTTAAACTCACTATAAGTGGTGAGTAGCATTTGGGGGAGAATCTTCAGTAATTAGCAAGAAATAGAAACATGGTACATCCACTCATTTGGGCAATCAATTTGCAAAATAATCTTGGATGGCATAGATGGTTGGGACTCAAAATTTGGAATTACTTTCTATCAGTTTGGAGAGGGATTGCCATTTTCTGTGCAGTGTTATTTATTTTTTGTGGTCTCTTCCATGCCTAATTAGTCTGGTCAAGTGGTGGCATTGTTAAATGGAGTGAACCCACACCAATGTAACTGACTTTTGGGGTCAGAGGCACTGAGCTGCCTGGGGAAGGAGGTGAGTTCACCAACCTTGGTCTCTCATTAGAAAAATGTTGGCTGTTTTAAGACCTGTGGGTCTGTGGGTCCTCTCCATGGACTCCTTTCTATGGACTGCATGGAGAGGAGTCCATGCCTTTGGACCTAGGGTGGACTGCCCCCAACCTCAGAATGGACTATGGCAGGAGGAGCTCCCTGCATTCTGACTGGTAAATTGGGCTACTCTGAGATGAGATAATGTTCTCATCCCCAGTGACCACTATGGCAAGTAAAAGAGTTAAAGAGTCTGAAACAGAAGACTGAGGCAGGTCTCCAAAGCACAGATAGGGGAGATATCTTTGTAAACAACTGACTTGCTTTTGCTGCTGGCATACTCACCAGGGCTCTTGTAGAAGGTGCCATCCCAGTCCTTCCCCCAAGGGATATGGAAACCACACCCCCTGGGCTGAGCCAGTTAAAAAGTTACTTAAAGTAACTAAAGGAAATAAGTTTATTTTCCTACACATTCGAGGACTCCAACAGAAATTGCTACCCTACTGAAGGGGTTCCCCAAATTATGAGACACATGTTGAGTCCTGTTTGTGGCTGATTCCAATCTGGATACCACCCAGAGAGGAGATAGGAGGCCAAACTCCTGAAGAATACAAAGGAAGGGAGGATTCTAAGCAGATAAATTAGGGTATTCCAGAAGAAAAGTCAGCACAGGGTCACCACTACAATGATGATTGGGACACTTTACCCTCAGCTTTGCCAGTAACCTCCCATAAAATGATAAGGATAGATAATTCAAAAGGGGAGGAGCAGGAAAGAGAGGACAGAACTCACTTAGAGGAGGAAACCCATCTTCTTTCTCACCTGATACCCAGTCTCTCCTTAAAGGCCTCATCCAGGAACCAAATAGGAAAGGAGCTGCCTGGCTGTCTGAAGTGTATTTGGCAGGAAGTGGGTTCCACCTAATTGGTTTCTATAGCATGGGATGAAAACTGGTGTCACTGCTACAAGATCCTGCACAATTGGCACAGAAAGTGGGCATGACCCATAGAGAAGACTTTGGATCCTGGTCCACATATATCTTGTTGATGTGGATTTCTGTGGCTTAGAAGGCTGCCCACCCTCCATTAGGTGTCATAACAGCCCAGGCAGACTGTCAGTGGAAAAGTTTAGCTGAGGCTAGGGATGCTGGAATGGGCTCATCAGGCAACATTCAGCATGGGACATGATAACTTAAGTCCGGAGGAGGTTGAATCAAGCCCTGAATCTACATAACTCTTCCTTAGAAGACCTCTGAACAAATAGAAATCTTCCTTCCTGGCAATAGTGTCTAAAGCTAAAACAATTAAAGAGGCCATAGATGCCCTGGATTTAATAGATACACAAACTCAGAGTCAGATGTTGCATGTTAACTCCACAAACAATGCTCATGTTAGTTTCAAGCTGCTATGTACCCCAGAAAAGTCCATGTTCTTTTAATCGATTCGTGTAAGTGCAGACCTGTTGTAGGTGGGATCTTTTGGTTAGGTTATTTCAATTGCGATGTGACACCCATTCAAGGTAGGTGTTAATCCTTTTGTGAGAGGATATAAGACAGAAAAAGCCAAGAAGCTTACAGAGAAAAAGCCCCTGGAGTTGCTGAGAGAGGAAGCCACTGAAGCCAGAAGCTGAAAGCAATGAAACCTGAGAGAGAAGGACCAACAGACACCAGTCATGTGACTTCCCATGTGATAGAGGTGTCCCAGATGCCAGTGGCCTTTCTTCAGAGAAAGTATCATCCTGTTGATGCCTTAATTTGATCATTTTCTTGGCCTCAGAACAGTAAATTTGTAAGCTAATAAATCCCCATTGTAAAAGCCAACACACTGTTGCCATATTGCATTCTTGCAGCTTTAGCAGACTGAAACAATGTCCACCCAATCTAAGCCAAAATTACTATCAGGAGCAAGGTTTCCCCCTTATAGGCTAAAACACCTACTTATACTTGGTGGTTTCTGGAAGTAAGCCTGAAGCCCCTTTCATCAGACAATCACCCATTTACCACATTAATGCTAATTTAGTCTCCCCAAAATAATAACACTTGCTGCCTCTGTTAGACATAGATGCCCAGATGTCTCTAATTCCAGGTATTACTCATTCCTTAATGGGACTTGTCAGGAAGTTACTGGTTTTGGAGGAGGATTAATCAAAGGGGTGATTGCCCAGATAACTATTCAAATTGGCTCAGTTTTGCTAAAAGATGCTTCTGTCCTGTTTGTCCCCTTTGAGACCATTCCTTTTCACATTATTGGAGTGGACCTTCTCAGTCATGGAACAAGCCTAAGGCTGTTGGTGGGTCCTGCCTGGTGGGAACCAGTTAATCTTCCCCTATCCATGTGGGAGGTAAATAAACCACAGTACTGGCTGAGATAAGGCACTGAAAGCCTGTCATAGGTGACATAGTTAAGGAAGGAGTGCTGATTTCTACTATCTCAACATAGTATCTCATCTTTCAACTCACTGGTATGGCCTGTGCTCAGTCATTACTAAGGAATGGAGGCTAGCTGTAGATTATAGAGCATTAAATAAGACTGTTCCCTTTATTGGAGCACTTCTACCAGATATATTTGCCTTAGTGGATGACATTCAAAACAATATTGGTAAAGGGATTGGAGTTATACATTTGGCTAACATGTTCTATTCAGTTAAAATTTCACAGAAGTCAACCACAATTTGCTTTCATCTTTGAGGTCAACAGTACACATTTTCCATATTGCCTATGGAGTGCTTAAATAGCCCTGCAATTGCATGTGGACTATGCAGAGTGGTACTCAATGCTTGTCCCACACTTCCACCAGAAACTTGGTTTGGGCATTATGTCAATGACATCCTCCACACTGTATCTGATCAATACTCTGTCTCACAGATGATCACAACCATGAATAAACACCTCACTGAGAGGGGATGGGTAATTGCTCTGCATAAGGTACAAGGACCTTCCTAGACTGTTAAGTTTAGGGGCTACATTTGGAACTCAGAAGGGTGAACAATTTCAAGTCTCATAAAAGACAAACTCCTAGTCTTCACCCTTCCACATCAATAAAGGAAGCCCAACATTTGGCATGAATGCTTGGATTCCAGTGCCACCAATTCCTCACCTCAAATATTGCTGGCCCACATCATTGGAGACTCAAACAACAATGGGCACTAGATAAACTAAACAAGGCTATGACTTTGGCCTTCCCAGGGGCAGGACATTCAATTAGAAGTTTTTACCATATCAAAAATTGCTTTCTGGAGCCTCTGGACCCAATGAACAGGTAAACGCCTACCCACAGGCTATTGATGTAAGCAACTTCCAGACTCAGCCCAAAGACATTCACCATGAGAAAGGCAACTCCTGGCAGAAAACTGGAACTTATCAAGACTGAAGCCCTTACTGGGGCAGAAGCAATTACCCTATGAACTGAGATACTGATTATATCCTAGATAATGGGAAAAGATGCCTGTAAAATTGGATCAGCAACATTATGGAAATGCAAATCAAAACCACAATGAGAGAGAGAGAGGGACAATATGGTGGCATAGGGAGGTATGGAATTTAGTCCTCTAGAGCAACTAGTAAATAGCTAGGAAAAACTAGTAAACAGTTTGGAACAACTGTTTGGGGGATGTGCCAGTTTGTATATTTATGTCCCCCAGAAAAAGCCATATTCTTTAATGCATTCTTGTGGGGGCAGACATATTAGTGTGGATTGGGTTGGAAACTACTGGTTCAGTGTCCATGGAGATGTGACCCACCCAAATGTAGGTGATAACTCTGGATAATTCCCATGAAGGCATGGCCCCACCCATTCAGCATGGGCCTTGTTTAGTTTACTGGAGCAATATATAAGCTCAGACAGAAGGAGCTCATAGCAAGCTGGAGCTGAGAAAGATATTTTGAAGCAGCCATTGGAAGCTGATGCAGACATTTTGGAGAATGCCATTTTGAAACACAAGCTGGGATCAAGCAGATGCCAGCCACATGCCTTCCCAGCTAACAGAGGTTTTCCAGATGCCAATAACATTTTCCAGTGAAGGTACCCTTTGTTGATGGGCACTTTATGGCCTTAAGACTGTAACTGTGTAACCAAATAAACCTCCTTTTATAAAAGCCAATCCAACTCTGGTGTTTTGCATTTCAGCAGCATTAGCAAACTAGAACATAGCTCAACCAAGCTCCAATGTTTTTTAGTTAACCAATTTGGACTACTGAATATAAGCTATGAGCACAGATAAACCCAGAGCAAGCAGGAAAGGAACCCTAAGGTCTCTCCCAACAAAGAGGAGATGGAATTGACAGAAAAAGAAAATTAAAACAGAGGCTTTTGGAGTTGGCTGAGCTCAGAATCCTGGAAAAGGGCTGTGTGCCAAGAAAAGGGGCACATAGAACTGGGTAACAACTCTGGCTCTTGACTGGCAAAACTGGGGCCTGGGGACTGGATCCAAAAGGGGGATTTCTTTTTTTCCTCTCATTCTAAGTAGCTCATTAGAGAAAGCTTCAGGTATTTTCAATTGTCGGTGCTTATGCAGGCAAGGGTGGAGTTAAGAAAGAGAGACAAAGGAAGAAGTCAAGTGAAGGAGATAATTCCATAAAGGGCGTATATTCCCTAAGAAAAGGGGAGGGTGGGGCCCAGCTCAAGTGGCTGCCCTACCTCAGAGAATTCAGACCCCAGGGCCTGGGAAATAAAATACAGAAAAAGTTTAAACTTGGCTTCTGACTCACCATTGGTCCTTGGCAGGGACAGGGTCTGCTGAGAATTAAAGGCACCACACATCTTTACAATGGTGGGGAGTGGTAGGCTGAGAAGAGCCACCTGCTAGGCATGATAGGAAAAGCATAGCATCTAGAGGCCTCACAGGAAAGACTAACAATCTGCTGGGTCTCATCCTGAGGGAAATTTGATACTGACCATACCCTCCTTCTGAGACCTGGGACAGTCTGGTCTGGGGAAAATCTGATTAGGGTAATCAAGAAAACAAGATGCCTAGACAACCAAAAATTATGAGTGTGCTGGTTTGTATATATTATGTCCCCCAGAAAAAAACATATTCTTTAATGCAATCTTGTGGGGGCAGATGTATTAGTGCAGATTAAGTTGGAACTTGTTCAGTATTTCCATGGAGGTGTGGCCACGACCATTCAGCATGGGCCTTGATTAGTTTACTAGAGCAACTGAGAGTGACATTTTGGAGAGCAGCTGGAGCTGAGACAGATATTTTGAAGATAGCCATTGGAAGCTGATGCAGACATTTGGGAGAATGCTATTTTGAAATGCAACCTGGGAGCAAGCAGATGCCAGCCACATGCCTTCCCAGCCAACAGAGGTTTTCCAGACACCATTGGCTTTTATTATAGGGCTTACCTACAGGGTGGGGAAGTTGAGCCATGTTGCCCTGAAATCAGGAGCTTCTCTGAATGGATTCAGGAACTGCTCTGAATGGTGGCCAGTTCAGAGCGCAACATGGAAATAATCCACACTTTGGGAGGGCTGAATAGGCTGCTTATAAGGGCTCAACATTCCAGTGGGTATGAGAGCATAAGGCAGGGAGCAGGGTCGTGCAACATAGGGAGGGGTTGATTGTAATCAACAGGGAGGAGGAGAAGATTATAGAGATAACAGTATCTCAGGGAATCTCAGGGAGAAGGTAGTTTCGGGTATAGATTACAGTTAGCATCTGATACTACAAGGAGAATAGGTCAAACCTCAACTGACCTAGGTCATGCAAGCTGCTGTGTGCAATCTTCAAGGCCTTTGGTGAATGCCCTGTCCCTGGTGTTCCCACATTCCACCCCCACGCAGCAATTTGCATTGATCATAGGACAGACATTGCATCCATAATCCACAAGACAGTGAATAGCAGAAATACAAGTAAACCAGTACATATGGACAGTAATCCTGTAACAAGTGGTACCATGGCCAAGTTAAAGAATTAAACCATTTGGACAAAGGATTATCAGGTAAATGTTACTTAAATTACCAAAATAATTTTGGAAACCATTTTCAAGCAGACATTCTACAGCATACAATCACCACTAAAATTAAACAGTAATGTACAATTTTTTAACAAGAATTAATAGCACATGTATGAACAATATACAAGCTGAGTTTTCAGTAGTGGATAGAAGAGTTCCAGGTGAGGGGTTGCAAACTTATGCATACAGTTCCCTTGGGGATGGGGGCCCTAGTTGGGGAATACAAATAACCTTTGGCACAGTAAATACCCCATGGGCTTAAGATTCTCAGCCAGCTTGGCTTCATGGGCCAGAACCAGAGCCAATTGACCTTTTTTTCCCCAATTTCTAGTGTTTGTGGCACAGGCAAGAGCAGATTATTATCGCTGCCTTGCTGCAGCTTGAAGGCAGCTGGCCTCCCTTATATGAATTCATAAGGCCTGCATGGGCCCCGCAGTTACCATTTCCACAGCTGCTTTGGGTCTGGAATTAATGCTGGTACAGTTGTCAAGTCCATTGTTGTAAGGAGTTTCTATCATCCTTTAAGTGTTCCTTTAAAAGGCCATACATTCTTTCAATTAACCCAGTTGCTGTGGGATTATAGGGCAAGTGAAAATTCCAAAGGACATTATGTTCTGTAGCCCAGGCCTGGGTTAAGTGCCTGGTGAAGGGGGTCCCCCTATCACTGTCCATGTGTGTGGGGACCCTGGAAAAGGCACTTAATTTTTTTTTAAGTTAAGTATGGTAGCTCACTAGTTGGCCTTCACCCCTGGGAAGGCCAGCAGCACTCCTGTAGCTGTATCTACAGTGGTGAAGGTGTATTGCCCCTTTGGACAGAGGAAGGGGGCCAGTATAGTCTACTTGCCACCAGGTGAGAGAAATCTGGTCTTGGTTGATGGGTCCAAGTCAGTGAGGAAGCATTCTGGGCCGTCGCAGTGAGCAGGAGGGGATAGCGTCCTCTACTCCTTTTAACTCGTCGGGTGATAGCTGAAACTGCTGCACCAGCTTCCACAGGGTCTGATACCCTCAGTGCTCAGTTTTCCGATGCGGCCATTCAGTTGCTTCATGCATCATTGCTGTTAGGTTGTGGAATTTCACTAGGGTATCTGCAGTTGCATTACCTGGCAATGAGTTAACATTATGGGCAGAAATATGGAAAGCAGTTACCTTACATTTCTGGCAGGCCACCCAGATGTCTTCCCACATTTCCTTCCCCTATAGGGGGCAGTCGATCACCATCCATTGCTCCTGCTTCCACGTGGCCATCCGTATGGTTAGGCCTTGATATATGGCCCGATTATCTGGGCAGTCAAGGTGTCTCCTGGTTCATGGACAATTACCATCTGTACAGCCCACATCTCAGCCCACTGGCTGCTTTGCAAAGTTCCAGTCTCCCACCAGAGATGCCAGTACTTGGCTGGACAGTCATGGCCATCTGGATAGCATGTTGCCCAAGTGCCAATCCATCAGTATGTCATGCTGAGTCAGGTATACTCCCTTGTCCGTTAATGGTGGGCATGGGAGGAGCCACCTCGGGAGGATCAACAGGAGGTAGGGCATCCTCCAGTGAAGGTACCTGATTGTTGATGCATTACCTTGGACACTTTATGGCCTTAAGACTGTAACTGTGTAACGAAATATACCCCCTGTACCAGTTTGTATAATTATGTCCTCCAGAAAAAGCCATGTTCTTTGATGCAATCTTGTGGGAGAAGACATATTAGTGGGGATTAAGTTGGAACATTTGGATTAGGTTGTTTCCATGGAATTGTGCCTCACCCAACTGTGGGTGATAACTCTGTATAATTTCCACGGAGGTGTGGCCCCACCCATTCAGCATGGGCCTTGATTAGTTTGCTGGAGTACTATATAAGCTCAGACAGAAGGAGCAGGCTGGCTACAGCCAAGAGGCACACTTTGAAGAATGCACAGGAGCTGAGAGAATTGCTGCAGATGAGACACAGTTTGAAGATGGCTGTTGAAAGCAGATTTTGCCCTGGAAAAGCTAAGAGGAAAAACGCCCCAAGAGCAACTGAGAGTGACATTTTTCAGGAACTGCAGCCTAGAAAGGAACATTCTGGGAAAAAGCCATTTTGAAACCAGAACCCTGGAGCAGATGCCAGTCACGTGTCTTCCCAGCTAACAGAGGTTTTCCGGACTCCACTGGCCATCCTCCAGTGAAGGTACCTGATTGCTGACATGTTACCTTGGATACTTTATGGCCATAAGACTGTAACTGTGTAACCAAATAAATCCCCTTTATAAAAGCCAATCCATTTCTGGTGTTTTGCATTCCAAGAGTATTAGCAAACTAGAACACCCCCTTTTATAAAAGCCAATCCATTTCTGGTGTTTTGCATTCCAACAGCATTAGCAAACTGGAACGAGTCACATTAGAAAAAATGAAGATATGGCCCAGTCAAAGAACAAACTTAAACTTCAAATAAGATACACAAGTTGAAACAACTAAAGATGTACAAAAAATATGGTAAATCAATTCAAAAATCAAATCAATGAGTTGAGGCAAGATATGGCAAAAGAGATGAAGGATATAAAGAAGCACTGGGCAAACATAAGAAAGAACTTGAAAGTTTGAAAAAACTTATGGGAATGAAAGGCACAATAGAAGAGACGAAAAACACAATGGAGATATACAAAAGAAGATTTGAAGAGGCAGAAGAAAGGATTCATGAACCAGAGGACAGACCATCTGAAATCCTACACACAAAAGAACAGATAGGGAAAAGAATAGAAAAATATGAGCAGAGTCTCAGGGAATTGAGTGACATGAAACTCATGAATATACATATCATGGGTGTCCCAGAAAGCATAGAGAAGGGAAAAGGGCAGAAAGAACAATGGAGAAAACAATCACTGAAAATTTACCATTTCTTGTGAAACATATAAAATTACAGATCCAAGAAACGTAGCATACCCCAAACAGAATAGATCCAAATAGATCTACTCCAAGACACTTACTAATTAGATTATCAAATGTCAAAGACAGAGAATTCTGAAAGCAGCAAGAGAAAAGCAATCCATCACATACAAGGGAAGCTTGATAAGACTATGTGAAGATTTCTCAGTAGAAACCATGGAGGAAGAAGGCAGTGGTATGATATATTTAAGATACTGGAAGAGAAAAACTGCCAACCAAGAATTCTATATATGGCAAAACTGTCTTTCAAAAAGGGAGAGTTTAAAATATTTTCAGACAGACACAGAGAGTTCGAGAACAAGATACCTGCTCTACAAGAAATACTAAAGGGAGCACTACAGGCAGATAGGAAAAGGCAGGAGAGATTTAGAGAAGAGTGTAGAAATGAAGACCATCAGTAAGGGTAAAAAGAGAGTGAAAGAAAAAAATAAAAATAAGATATGACATATAAAATTAAAAAGACAAAATGGTAGACAGTAGACATTACATTAAGTGAAATCAGCCAGAAACAAAAGGCCAAATAATGCATGGTCTCACTAATATGAACTAACATTAATGAGTGAACTTTGAGAGTTAAAGTTGAGAACACACATTATCAGGAGACAGAAAGAGGGTAGAGATTGGGCATTTGATGCTGAAGGAGTACAGAATGTTCAACAGGATTAATTGTATAGATCCAGAAATGGATAGCACAACACTTTGTGATAGTAGCACAATACTGTAAGTACTCTTAACAAAGATGAGTGTGAGTATGGTTGAAAGAGGAAGGCCAGGGGCATGTATGACACCAGAAGTAAAGAAAGAAGATAAAGACTGGGATTGTATAACTTATTGAAACCTGGATTGGTCAATGATGGTGATTAAGTGTACAAATATAAGAATGTTTTTACATAAGGGAGAACAAATGAATGTCAAAATTGCAAGGTGATGAAAATTGGATGTTATAGGGGATAACTACAACCAATGCAAACTAGAGTCTATAGTTAACAGTAATACTGTAATATGCTTCCATTACTTATAACAAAGGCAATATACCAAAGCTAAATGTCTATAAGAGTGAGGTATAAGGGAGTCGCATGGGATTCTTGGTGTTGGTGGTGTTGTCTGACCTTTTCTTTGATTCTATTTTCTTTTATTTTTCCTTTATTTTTTTCTTTTCCTTTTTTTTTCTCTTCCTCTTTGTAGAAGAAATGGAAATGTCCTCATATAGATTGTGGTGGTGAATGCAAAACTATATGATTATACCAGGAATCAATGATTGCTTACTTAGGATGGACTGTATGATGTGTGAATAAAACTGCTTAAAAAATAGAGGAATACAAGTGCTGGAGAAAATGTGGTGAAAGGGATGTGCCCATTTGGTGAGGAGTAGAATGGTGCAGCCTATCTGGAGGGCAGTGTGGTGGTTCCACAGGAAGCTAACTATGGGGTTCCCATATGGTCCTGCAACCCTGTTACTGAGTATATACTTGGAAGAACTGAGAGCAAGGACACAAATGGACATTTGCACACTGGTGTTTATAGCAGCAGTATTCATGATTTGCAATAGATGGAGGTGGTCTAAGGGTACATAGACTGATGAATGGAATGGTGAATTGTGGTGTATGCATACAATGGAATATTGAGTGAAGGCAAGATGGAATGAAGTTGTGAGGTATGCAAATAGGTGAATGGACTTTGAGGACAGTATGTTTAGTGAAATAAGACAGAATTCAAAAGACAAACATTATAACACCTCACCAATATGGACTAACTGTAATATGCAAACTCTGAGAATTGAATCTGAGAGCACAGTTTATCAGGGGAAGGCTTATGTTAAAGGTTCCTAGATTGTAAGCTCTTACAGCAGTCACATCTATTCATGAGGTGTAACAGTTATTTCTAAATTCTAAAATGCTGAGCTGTTTGTATGTGACCTGGTTGGTCCCTGGAGCTTGGAGTGCCTGTGCGGTGCCTGAGACTCAGAGCCAGAGTTCAGCAGCTCTGAATGTCAGCATTACCCCATACTGCAAATGTTAAAGAAGCTGAAAAAGAGATCAGGCTTTAATCAGAGATATGAACAAAATGGACCTGGTTAGGACTAAGATAACCATACTAAAGGGAAAAGGATGATATTGACTGTGTTTTAAAACTTTAACTTCTATATGAGATGAAAGGAATTGATGTCTATTTGGTGGAAAATCTATAGTTTTCTGTAGCACATTATATAACTCAACTTCTATGGTCAGTTTATTCAAACATCGTAAGTACATGGAACCTTGAATAGGGGGTGAGATCTGGTTGATTTGTACAGGTTAGTATGAAGCCCCGATACATCCCAGAGTAATTTGGGCAGAGAATATAAAGTATTTGCAAAGTCCCCTTGAGGGACTGGGAAAAATATGGAAATATTTAACTTCCCATCTGGGGAATTCCTGATATTCTCGCAAGCAGTGGAGACCACCAGTTTAGTAGGTCGAGCTCTTGATCTTGGGGGTTGCCCTTTTGAAGCTTGTTACTGCAAAGGAGAGGCTAAGCCTACTTATAGTTTTGCCTAAGATTCACCCCTAGAGAACCTCTTTTGTTGCTCAGATGTGGCCTCTCTCTTTAAGCCAACTCGGCAGGTGGACTTGCTGCCTTCTACCCTATGTGGAACAGGACTCCCAGGAGTGTAGATCTCCCTGACAACATGGGACATGATCCCAGGGATGAGCCTGGACCCAGCATTGTAGGATTGAGAAAGCCTTCTGGACCAAAGGGGGAAGAGAAATGAAACAAAGTAAAGTTTCAGTGGCTGAGAGATTTCAGATGGAGTCGAGAGGTCATTCTGGAAGTTATTCTTATGCATTATATAGATATCTCTTTTCATTTTTAATGAATTAGAATAGCTAGAAGGAAATACCTGTAACTGTTGAACTGCAATCTAGCATCCTTGATTCTTGAAGACTATAATAAAACTGTAGAGCTTATACAGTGTGACCATGTGATTGTGAAAACCTTGTGGCTCACACTCCCTTTAACCAGTGTATGGACAGGTGTGTAGAAAATGGGGACAAAAAGTAAATGAATAATAGGGTGGGAGGAGGGGTTTAGGATGTTTTGAGTGTTCTTTTTTACTTTTACTTTTATTTTTTTGAGTAATGAAAATGTTCAAAAATTGACTGGTGTTGAATAGACAACTATATGATGATACTGTGAACAACTGATTGTACACTTTGGATGATTGTATGGTATGTGAATATATCGCAATAAAATTGCATTAAAAAAACCATAATTGGATACTACCTCACACCCACAAGAATGGCTATTATTTTAATAATGGAAAATAATAAGTGCTGGTAAGGATGTAGAGAAATAGTTTCCTCAAAAAGTTAAACATAGAAGTACAATATGACCCAGAAATCCCACTTCTATGAATATACCCCAAAGAACTGAAAGCAGCGACTTGGAGAGATATTTGTACACCAATTTTATAGCAGCATTATTCATGATGGCCAAAAGGTTGAAGCAACCCAAAGCTCTTTCAGGAGACAAATGGATAAATAAAATGTGGTACATACACACACACACACACACACACACACACACACACACACACACAGTAGAATATTAGCCTTAATAAGAACAAAGTTCTGATACATTCCACTACATGGATGAGCCTTGAAGATATCATGTTGAACAAAGTAAGTCAGACACAAAGTGAGATATATGATTCCTTGTGTAGGAAATAGCTAGAATATGCAGTCACGTAGAGACAGAAAGTATAGGTTACCAGGGATGGGGTGGGGGAGGGGATATGGGGAATTAATGCACCATGAGTGTGGGGTTTCTGTTTGAGGTGATGGGAAAGTTCTGGTAATGAATGGTAATGAAGGCAGTAAAACATTGTGAATATGATTAATCCCACTGAATGGTATTCTTGGGAGCAGTTGAAATGGGAAAGTTTATGTTGTATATATGCTTCCACAACTAACAAAAAGAACAACTAAGGAGACAAAGACATTAAATGCAATACCGGATCATGGACTGGATCTCATAATGGAGGAGAAAAGTCCCAAGAGGACATTATTGGGACATATGAAAAAATGGATATAGACAGGAAGCTTTATATTCATGTTAATGTTCTTGAACTTGATATCCGTACTTAAGGTGGTTATATAAGGGAATATCCTTGTTATTAGAAAATGTACACAGAAGTTCTATGTGTTCAAGGAGTATGATATATATAACCTACTATCAAATGTTTAGAAAATAGATAGATAGAACGCTACAGCAAAAGTGGCATGTTAAAATTGGTGGATCTGGGTATCTGTGGGGTATGCTGGAGTTTTATGTATGTGTTTTGGATTATTTTTGCAACTGTCCTGTAAGTTTGAAATTATTTCAAAATAAAAAGTTTAAGGAAAAATAATGGATCATCAACAGAGTGCTCCTTATTAGAATGGAAATGGTATTTGCAGGACTGAGAAAACCCTGGCCCTACTGGAATGTGACAACTCCATGAGGAAATAGCTATATATCTTGCCATGGAGATTAACTTGCCAAAACACCCAGAAATGCCTCCACCTCTTGCTCAGTGGGAACCAGAGGGAGGATGGTCAGAACTTTCTAAACAAGAAAAGCCATGGTCTTTCTTTCCCAGCGGGCCAAAACTGGGTATAAGGGAGCCAGACAATGGAGAGTTGTAGCCCATCACCCCTATTAAAATACTCCAATTTCCATTCGGGGTATAGACCAAAGGAGGAGACTCCAGACCTTACAGATCAGCTATCCTATACTTTCTATTTGTGGGAAAGTCAGGTGAGAAGTCAGGGCCATTTGGGCAACATGGTGTTTTGAAAATGGATTGTTAATGGAGGAGTCAATCAACAGATGGACATCTATACAAAATGATTACGTACTGCACCACATGCCAGAAATCTGGACTCTGGGTCTACCACATGGGAGGAGAAAGTCAGAGAAGGGCCATATCAAAATTGGCAGATGGACTTTTTTGGGCCTTTCTCTGTAGAAGCAGGAGCCATTGGATATGCTTTAACAATGGTAGATACCTACACAGGCCTTCTATTGGCTTACCCATGTAAGGCACCAAGCTCTGCTAATGTTATTGAGGGGTTAACAAAACAGCTTTTATAGCCCTTAGGAGTGTCACAGGTTATACAGTCAGAACAAGGCTCCCATTTCAATGCAAAGCAAACAGAACAATGGGTATTACAAAATAGTATTTCTTGGGTTTTTCACCTGCCCTATGGTCCCACAGCAGCTGATATCAGAGAAAGACATAACGGGCTTTTGAAACAAGTGCGTTTGAGAATTTGAAGGACAACAGTCCCCCAAATGGACAAAAGTACTCCTAATAGTCCTAATTATATTAAATTCACACCCTTAAGCATAACTACACCATATTAAAATTCACAACAAATGAGAACACCAATAAAGACACTGCAACCTCTGCTAGTGTATATACACCCATACCTGACACAACACAATTACCAGTTTTCATGGACAAGGGAGCCCATAGCAAAGAACATAGAACTGGTACTTTTACCTTTCCCTTCTCTCTCATAGAAAACCCAGAGCCTAGCCACTTCCCCCTCAATCCTGATAAGGACTTGATGTGGACCATTGACTCTGAGACCATCCTCAGCCTGTGTCATCTCATCATCCATTGTAAGTCGGGCAAGCCACCCACCACCATCAGGAGAGAGAAGCACCCTCAGCTGCAACCCATGCACTTTGCTCCACTAAGGCACTGTAGAACAAACCTGGACCTACTTCTGACACTCAGGAGGTGAACCTAATCCCCCATGGACCAGGCAGCACCATATGGGCGATACCCAGGGGACAATCAGATCCCCTACTGCTGGCTGCAGATGACCCCCAACTTTAAACCTTACTCTGTTGCTGCGCATCTTCCTTACCTGAGAAGTTCCTACCCTCACTAGTGTTGACTACATGTCCATTTGTGGATCATCTCAGCTCTGGTAATCTACGTCTTACTACTGACAAGGTATGTCTGGAAACAACATGCCACATGCACAACATAGGGAGACACACAATACAGGTTAGATTGGGGACAATGGGAACCATGATATTGTTTATTGAGGTTAATCTATTCCACCTAACATCAACACTGAGGTTAGCACTCATCCTCCTACACCTACTCCTACTAGCAACATCCATTCTGGCTACGCCAAACTCTATAGTACTTGTGATTCATAAACACTTTCTAAACCTATGGGCCAACTTTTACTTCAAATCAGACAAAACCCACTATTCTTAAATAGCACCATCAAACAAATAGAGCAATGGGCTGCCACTATTGAATCTCAATTAAGGAAAGCTGTAATAGGTTGAATTATGTACCCAAGAAAGAAACATGTTCTTAATTTTAATCCATTTCTGTAGGTGTGAACCCATTATAGATGGGAACTTTTGAACATGTTATTTTTGGTTAGGGTGTGGCCCAACTGAATGAGGTTGGGCCTTAATCCTACTATTGGAAGCTTTAAAAAAGGCCACCTGGAAGTATAAAAGCTGGAAGTCAACGGAACCCAGAAGGAAAAGGAGAGGATGTTCCCATGTGCATTGCCATGTGACAGAAAAGCCAAGGACACAAGGACCACTGGCAGCCAACCCCAGGATGCTACTATTCTCCAGGGAGAAGGCATCACCCTGCTGATGCCTCAATTTTGGACTTCTAGCCTCAAAACTGTGAGCCCATAAATTCCCAACCCACTGTATGGTACTTGTTTTAGCAGTCAACAAATTAAGACCAAAATTCCTAGCGATAATATGCACCCAATATTACAACCAGGAGGATCATGATTGGTGCAATCAATTTAAAGATGCTGTAATCCAGAGCCAATACCATCAAACTATGAAGTTACAGAGATAAAATTATTATAAGAGCTATGTCTTATCCCTTGGATGATGTTAAATGTAAACCCTGCCACCAATGTACACCCTTAAAACCAATGACCTCTTTTCCTGTTAATTAGAAGGATCCCTCTTCTCCTCCTATACAAACCCCATTTAAAAAGGCAGAGAGAAATTTCACTTACCAAGTGGCCAAGGGCATCTTATCATGGATCTTCTCCCTGGCCACTGATCAAAATATATAACGAAGACAATACATACAGTATAATATCATCTGAGCTAAGGCATATCTAAAAAACCAGGGACTATAACCCATTTGGGAATTCTTCACTAAAGTAAACTCACAATATCAACTGCAAGTTCTATATTATATCCAATGAAAGCAGGCACTACAGCAGTTACAAAGCTGGTTGCTTATAAATAATCATGGTTCTTGGGTGTTACAACAAAGGCAATTCTTACCAACAAAACACAACAACAAACATTTAATCCCAAGGAGAAATCAATTACACTTCTCATGGGAATGTATCCCCTAATCTGATAACACATGCTTATGATGACTACAAAATTTGCCAGGCTTATCCAAGCCAACCCTAGATAACATTTGGGAAAAATAACTTGGGAAACTCTAAATAGAATATTGGGAAATATTTATGGGAGATTGCCACCCAACGTTACTCTTCTAGGGGCTCCTTAAAAGAGAGACGTACTCCACTTTACAGAAGATAGAAACAATAGTGAGAAGGCCAGTACCAAAGCTAACCTGAGAATAAATTTATTGGTGCAGTCACACTGCCACATCCCAAGAGGCCACAACTGAGGCTATTAAAGCTATATAAATGGCTGTCTTGGAAAAATTTCCTCAAGACCAGAAATGATGGACTAAATGGTCTCCTTCTGAGACCCAATGGCATGGCAATAAACGGGCAAAAATGGGCCAAATGAATAAAAGAACTGATATTAGAAAAAACTTGGCACACCTGTGAGTGCCCCATAGTTCAAGATTTAATTTGGTGCATGACTAAGTAGGAAACACAATTACCAATGCACACCAATCTGAACAAGGAGCATACAATTGCATGAAACCAAACCTGCATAGTCTTATCCACAGCAATACATAAGATGGCAAATTTATTCACATGCTTGGCTTGCTTCTGCTACCCTAATTTCAGTATATCTATCGTAACACCCCTTCCCCAGCCAAGCTCCCCCAGAAATCTTACTTATACAGATGAGCCTATTCCCCTAATAATGGACATCAAGCAAAAATATCCAGAGGCTAATTTCATGCAAATATGTGGGAAATGGTGGGCTAAGCCCACAACCAATTTAGTTGGCTCAGGTGCTGAATGTAAACTTGTTTGACTACAGCATTGTATGTTCCTATTAACATCACCTGGAACTGCACTAAGCCAAACAAAATGACCTCAGTACGAACACATAGAATAGAATACAGATAGCAGAAGAGACTGGTGGGCCTGTAAAGGAATTAGATGACTCCCCTTTCCACAGACTTCTTATTTGACTGGATGATATTTTTTGAACTTGGGTTTGGCTCAAAATTCCAGTAGACTTTTACTCAACAGAAGAACTCCTCAAACACAGACCCCCACAAACCACATTAACCACAACTCTCCAATGCCACAAATGAGCTCTCCAAATAGTTCCCCTGGTATTAACCACCACAAGATCACTAATTTGGGGGGGGGGGGGTGAGGGCGGGCAGTAGGAACAGCATATGTGTGGGATAAACAGCTCAAGGACTGGAACTCCTGCCCAAACCTCACTGTACTTTAGGGGCCATGGTGTTAAGTAACTGCGTTGCACGAGATTACTTATTAGCTGCTGAAGGAGGTGTCTGTGTACTTGCTAACACATCTTGTTGCAAATGGGTAGATAACACATCCAGTTTTACAGACAGCCAAGGGCATGTACCCAAGGGGCCACAATGCTATTTTACTGAACAAATTGAATAAATTGAAGTGTTTTTTCTCCCCATTTCTGTTCTATTTTTCTGGCTTTCCCCCAATAAATGGGCAGACTGGTTGAAAACTGTCTTTGAGATCCTAGTTGTTGCTCTTATAGCAGCGTTATTCACAATAGCCAAAAGGTGGAAGCAACCCAAAGGTCCATCAGGAAATGGATAAACAAAATGTGGTATATACATACAATGGAATATTAGCCTTAAAGAGGAATGAAGTTCTGATGCATGCCACTACATGGATGAGCCTTGAAGACATGCTGTTGAGTGAAATAACAAAGGAATTATTGTATAATCCCACTTAAATGAAATAGCTAGAATATGCAAATTCATGGAGACAGAGTACAGGGTACTGGGGCATGGGAGGAAGGGGTTAAGGCATAATGGATGCAAGGTTTCAGTTTGGGTCATAGGAAAGTTCTGGTAATGGATAGTGGTGAGGGTAGCACAACACTGTGAGTATGAATAATCTCACTTAATTCAATGCTTGATTGGGGTCAAGATGGGAAAGTTCATGTTGAATATGTTTCCACAATTAAAAAACTAAAAGAAGGGAAGTTTAAAGGAGACAATGACAACTAAAAGCAATACATGATCCCAGACTGAAGGCGGCCCAAGAGGACATTATTGGGACATGTGAAAAACTGGGAGTATAGACTAGGTTTTATATCAATGTCAAATTTCTTAAACTTGGTAACTGTACTTAAGGTCATTATATAAGTGAATGTCTTCATTCTTAGGAAATGTACATGGAAGTATTAAGTGCTCAAGAAACATGGTGTATAGAACTCCCAAATTGTTTAGAAAATGTGGCAAAATATTAAAAGGTGGTGGATCTGAGTGTCTGGGTGGTGGGGGGGTATGTTGGATTTCTTTGTATGGGGTTTGTATTATTTTTGCTACTGTGCTATAAATTTGAAATTATTTCAAAATAAAATTTTTTTTTTTTAAAAAAAGGACATGGAAGCCAGCCAGGAGCTTTCAATGGCCAAAGCTGGGACAATTTGAGTAACAATATAATGGATTGTGGATTGGATAGTAGTCTATTGAATAAAATAAATATCCCTGAATCTATGCTGATATAAATAATTAATCAAGTAATCGAGGAAGAAGGGACATCTTCCTTCCAGAAGACTTTCAATTAACAAATTTAAAAGGAATGAAGGGAAATGAATGTGTTGCCATAAAAAATCATTGATGAATGCTAAAACTAGTGTAGAAAAGTATGATGAGAAACAGGATATTTTAATTGTCTCAATACATCTTCTCACAAGACATTTATTAACAATAAAGGGGAAAGTAGTAACTTTACAATGAAGAGACCTAGCAGACACCAGCTTAACCAAGTGATCAAGGATAACATCACTGGTAATCATACCAGCATCAACAATCCCAAGAAATGATGAACTAAAAAAGGCATAACATGACTTCTGTGGTATTCTTACAAAAAATGCATAATCTAATATCTAAATGCATAAATCTAATCATGAGGAAACATCACATTAATTAGAGACATTCTACAAAGTAACTGAAAAGTATTTTTCAAAATTGTCAAGGATATGAAAGATAAAGACTGAGAAATTGTCACAGATTGTAGGATACTATGGAGACATGATAAAATGCAATGTGGGATCCTGGATTTAACCCTGGATCAGAAAAGTAATTAGTGGGACAACAGGCAAAATTCAAATAAGGTTTATAAATTAGTTAATAGTACAGTATCACTATTAGTTTCCTGGTTTTGATAACTGTACTGTGTTTATGTATAAGATGTTAACATTAGGGAAAGCTAGATGAAGGGTATATGGGAATTCTGTAATATTTTTGTGACCTTTCTAAAAATCTAAAATGATCTTTAAAAAGATAACTCACTGTCTGAATTTGCATACTTTATTAGCAAGTCTGAACATTTTTCCTAGCTTATTCGCCATTTGTATTTCCTTTCTATAAATTTTCTTTTCTTCTACGCACCTTACTATAGGATTGTTGACCTTTGTATAAGAAAATTATATCCATTGTATTTTAAGGAAAGTAGCACCTCATGTGTGACAAATACAAAGTGTTTGTCTATTGACTTTTTGTAATGGTGAGTTTGTGTATGTATGTATATACAGATACCTTTGGGCAAGAAGCAGCAAAGTGGCTTTAAGTCTTCAAATATAATCAAAAGACCACAGAATAGGAATTCTACAGAACAGAAATTACTCTTTCCCTCCATTAAAAAATTAATTTTATTTTAAAATATACATACAGTAAAATCATCCTTTTTGGTGTACAATTCTATAAGTTTTGACAAATGTATACTGTCATATAGCTACAATCAAGATACAGAAAAGTTCCATTATTAAAAAGAAAATCCTCGTGCTTTGACACTTTGTAGTTGAACTGCTCACCTTTAAACCCTGCCATCCATTAATCTGCTCTACATCCCTGTGGTTTTGTCTTCTCCAGCATATCATATAAATGGAATCATACAGTAAATAGCTTTTTGAGTCTGGCTTCTTTAGTTTAGCATAATGCATCTGAGATTCAAACATTTTCTTTCATGTATCACAGTTTGTTAGTTTTTATTGCTGAGTAGGATTCCACTATATGGATATGCCACAGTTTGGTAATCTATGCACCAGTTGAAAGACACACTCCATTTTTATTTTCCTCTATTGCTAGTGGTCTGAGGTCTAGTAAAGGCCAGAGGTGAGATTTCCTGCCCAACTGGAAGTTCCATCAGAAAATTCCAGCTCAGAGGTATGTGCAAGGGGCTGTATCAGGATCATAATTTACAATGTTGCCCCTTACATTTAAAATTAGGAAGTTAAGCCCTAAGTGCGTAGTATATCAAAGGGATAGTTTTTCCTGAGTATAGTCAGATGATATCCTTGGTGCAGGCCTGACAAATATTCAGGAGGCCAACTAATTGGCAGAGTATATATACCAAAAAAAAGTAAAAATCACCCTGAATCACACCATTTTAAAAATTTCATAATGTGAAAGCCCCATTTTCAGTCTACCCAATTCCATCACCCAAACGTTTTTGATTTGGTATGATTTTCCTAAATTTACTCAGACATATCCATATACACATATACCTCATACATATACAAACTTATGTATACAAAAATGTATTGACAGTATAAATATTTCTGCGTCTTGCTTTTTAACATAATACAAAATCTAGGACACCAGTCTAGGTCAGAATATACAGATAGATATATCCCACTTTTTAAATGGCTGCATAGTATTCCAATGATATAGGTGTCATGAGTTTTTTTTTATCCATCCAATGATGTAGGTGTCATGAGTTTTTTTTTATCCAAATGATGGACATTTGGGTTGTATCCAACTTTTTTGTGTGTGGCAGCTTTGTTAAGATATAATTCACAAACCATATAATTCACCCATTTAAAGTGTACAATTGAATGGTTTTTAGTATATTCACAGGGTTGTGCAACCATCAACCTAATCAATTTTAGACCACTTTCATCAACTCCTAAAGAAATCCCATATACTTCAGCTATCACTACACAATCCCCCATCCCCTCCAGCCCTAAGCAAACACTAATCTACTCTATATATTTGCCAATTCAGGATACTTCCTATAAATGAAATCATTTAATATATGGTTGTGCCAGTTTGTATATTTATGTCCCCCAGAAAAAGCCACATTCCTTAATGCATTCTTGTAGGGGCAGACGTATTAGTGTGGATTGGGTTGGAACCTACTGGTTCAGTACCCATGGAGATGTGACCCACCCAACTGTAGGTGATAACTCTGGATGATTTCCATGGAGGCGTGGCCCCGCCCATTCAGCATGGGCCTTGTTTAGTTTACTGGAGCACTATAAGAGCTCAGACAGAAAGAGCTCATGGCTAGCTGGAGCTGAGACAGACATTTTGAGGACACCCATCGGAAGGTGATGTAGACATTTTGGAGAACGCCATTTTGAGATGTAACCTGGAAGCAAGCAGACACCAGCCACATGCCTTCCCAGGTAACAGAGGTTTTCTGGATGCCAATGGCCTTTCTCCAGTGAAGGTACCTTTTGTTGATGGACACTTTATGGCCTTAAGACTGTAACTGTGTAACCAAATAAACCCCCCTTTATAAAAGCCAGTCCATTTCTGGTGTTTTGCATTCTGGCAGCATTAGCAAACTAGAACATATTTTGGTACCAGAGAAGTAGGGTGATGGTGCTGCTAATTTGCAAATACCAAACATGTTGGAAAGGCTTTTTAAATGGATAAGGGGAAGATTCTGGAAGAATTGTGAGGAGCTTGATAGAAAAGGCCTAGGCTGCTTTGAAGAGACTGTTGGTAGCAATATGGACTCAAAAGATAATTCTGATGAGGCCTTGAGCAGAAATTATGAATGTGTTGTTGTGAACTGGAAGAAAGGCGATCCTTGTTTTAAAGTGGCAGAGAATTTGGCAAAATTGAGGCCTGGTGTCGTAGGGAAGGAAGAATTCGATAGCGATGAGCTGGGATACTTGGCTGACGAGATTTTGAAACTAAAAGTTGTGGATATAGCATGGCTTCTTCTTGCAGCTTATAGTAAAATGCGAGCAGAGAGAGATAAACTTAGAACTGAACTCTTGGGTTCAAAGAAACCAGAAACTGATGATTTGGAAAATTCCAGGTTTCCAGGGGGTAAAACCTCAGAAGCTATAGCCCAATGTGAGGATTTAACGAAACATGGAACCCAGCCACCATTTCAGTACAAGCAAAGATTGGAGAAGGAGTTATCCAGAAAGGATTTGTGGAAAGTCCTATTGCCTGACAGCTTTGACCCATGTGTTTCATGTGAAGCCAACAGAATTTTTGCGAGATCTTTATAGATGGAGCTGCTGCCAGTCTGGACTGGAGGGGACAGACAAGGAACAAGCTGAAGGAAAATTTTTTTCAAAGACAGAGCCATGGAGGTTGAGGTCTGGAGTCAAGAGGTCTTGGGCTGGGAGAGCGGAGTGGCCCTCATGCATGGAAAGGGTGAGTTTGCCCCAGAGGTTGAGGGTGGGCCTTCTGACTCGATGCTCCCGAAGAGTTTTGTCACCCTAGGCCCCAAAGAGGGTGGAACACATTCCCAGGGAATTGAGGAGAGCCTGGCCACCACCCATCTTCAGAGAGGGTAGAGCCTTTGCCCAGAAAGGCCGAGTCCGGGTGGCACCCCAATGTTTGAGGAGGGTGGGGCCAAGAAGGTGGTCTCCCCAACATGTGGATATGTTGGAGTACTCACCCCAGCGTTTGGGGAGAAAAGGGCTGCCACGAAAGCCTCTGGAAAGGGTTGGACTCCCGCTCTCTCAAGCCCAAAGGATACAACTTCGTTCTGTTAATGACTCTCAGACTTTGAAATCTAATGGAGTTTGCCCTGTGGGTTTTAGGAATTGTTTTGGCCTCTTAAACCCTGTTTTCCTTTCAGTTTCTCCTTATGGCAATGGCAATGTTTACCCTATGACTGTCCCTCCTTTGTATATTGGAAGCAGATAACTTGTTCTAAGTTTCACAGGTACAGAGCCCGAGGGTAATTTTGCTTTTGGACAGACCATGCTTGTAACTGATTTTGATGGCATCTTGTACTTACCTATTGTTACTGAAATGATTTAAGTTTTTATGATATTGTGATGGGATGAATGTATTTTGTATTTGGAAAGAATGTTTTTCTGCTGTCCAGGGAGTGGAATGTGCAGGTTTATATATTTATGTCCCCAGATGCACTCTTGTAGGGGCAGATGTATTAGTGTGGATTGGGTTGGAACCTATTGGTTCAGTGCCCATGGAGATGTGACCCACCCAACTGTAGGCGGTAACTCTGATTGGATACTTTCTATGGAGGTGTGGCCCTGCCCATTCAGCATGGGCCTTATTTAGTTTACTGGAGCACTATGTAAGTTCACACAGAAGGAGCTCATGGCTAGCTGGAGCTGAAATAGACATTTTGAGGATGGCTGTTGGAAAGCGATGTAGACATTTTGGAGAATGCCATTTTGAGACGCAACCTGGAAGCAAGCAGACATCACCCACATGCCTTCCCAGCTAACAGAGGTTTTCCGGATGCCAGTGGCCTTTCTCCAGTGAAGGGTACCCTTTGTTGATGGACACTTTATGGCCTGAAGGCTGTAACTGTGTAACCAAATAAACCCCCCTTTATAAAAGCCGGTCCATTTCTGGTGTTTTGCATTCTGGCAGCATTAGCAAACTAGAACAACAGTCTTTTGTGACTAGCTTCTTACAGTTCATATGTTTTCAAGGTTCACCCATGTTGTAGCATGTGTCAGTACTTCATTCTTTTACATGGATGAATAATATACCATTGTACAGACATGCCACATTTTGTTTGTCCATTCAACAGTGGATTGATATTTGGGTTGTTTTCAATGTTTGGCTATTATCAATAATGGTGCTATAAACATTTGTGTGCCACTTTTTTGTGGGCATGTTTTCATTTCTCTTGGGTAGTTACCTAGTGGTGGACTTGGGTCAAATGCAAATTCTGTGTTTAACTTTTTGAAGAACGGTCGGACTATTTTACGACTGCAACGTTTTGCATTCCCACCAGAATTACATGAGGGTTCCATTTTCTCCACGTCCCTGTCAACACTTGTTATTGTCTGTCTTTTTTTTATTATAAACATCCTAGGAGAGGGATGAAGTGGTATCTCATTGTGGTTCTGATTTGAATTTACCTGATGATGTTTCTGAGCATCTTTTCATGTGTGCATTGGCCATTTGTATATCTTCTTTGGAGAAATGTCTATTCAGATCACTTGTCCTTTTTTTATTGGGCTATTTGTCTTTTATTATTGAATTGTAAGAGTTTTTATGTATTCTGAATTAAATATATGATTTGCAAATATTTTCTTCCATTCTGTCAGTTGTCTTTTCTTTTACATTATCCTTTGAAGCACAAATATATTTTTTTAATGTTGATGAAGTCCAACATCTATTTCTTCTTCTTCTTCTTCTTTTTTTTTTTGATATCATATCTAAGAATTCAGTGCCAAATCCAAGGTCCAGAAGATTTACCCCTATATTTTCTTTTAAGAGCAATACAGTTTTAGTTCTTTAATTTAGGTCTTTGGTAAATTTTTAGTTAAGCTTTGGATATGGTGAAGTAAGGGTCCAACTTCAATTTTGAATTTATTAATTTGCTCCATTGTTTTATATTCTCTATATCATTTATTTATCCTCTACTCTCAATTATTTCCTTCTTTTTGCTGCTCTAAGTTTAGTTTGCTCTTCTTTTTCCATTGTCCTAAGGTGGAAAATTTGGTTATTGATATGTGATCTTTCTTCATTTTTAATACAGGAATTTGTAGTTATAAATTTACCTATATGCCCCGCTTTTGCTGCATCTCATAAATGTTGGTATGTTGTCTTCATTTTCATTCATCCCAAAGGATTTTCTGATTTATATTGTAATTTCTTCTTTGACCAATTGTATTCTTTAACTTTTCATATTTGGGAGTTTTCCAATTTTTTTCTCTTAAAGATTTCTAATTTCATTACACTGTGGTCAGAAAAGATATTTTATATGATTTCAATGATTTTAAACTTACTGAGGTTTTTTTATGGCTTAGCATATGGTCTATCTCAGAGAAATGTCCCATGTACACTTGAGAATAAAGTACATTCTGTTGTTGAGTGGAGTGTCCTAGAGATGTCTGTTATTTTTATTTGGTTTATAGTGTTGTTCAAGTCTTTTATTTCCTTGTTGATCTTCTGCCTATTTGTTCTATCCATTATTGTAAGTGGGGTATTGCCATCAAGTAATATTGTTGAATGGTCTATTTCTTCCTTCATTTTTTTTTTTAGTTTTTACTTTTAATTTGGTGCTCCATTATTGGATACATATTTCCTTAAACTTGTTATATCTTCATGATGGATTGACCCTTTTAACATTGTAAAATATCCCTCCTTATCTTTGGTAACATTTTTTGTTTTAAAGTTTATTTTGTCTGACACTAGTATAGCCACTCCAGCTTTCTGGTGATGACAGCTTGCATGTTATACTTTTTTCATCCTTTCACTTTCCATATATTTAAAGTTTTGAATTCAAAGTATTTCCAGCAGACAGCATAGAGTTGAATCTTATTTTCCACTCTTATAATCTTTGCCTTTTGATTGAATTGTTTAATCTATTCACATTTAATATTATTATTGATGTAGGTGGATTTATATCAACCATTTTACTGTTTGTTTTCTGTCTCATCTATTTTTGTTCCTCTATTCCTCTTTTACTGCTTTATTTTACATTCAGTAATTTCTAATGCTACAGTTTAATTTCTTTAATGATTTTTTCCACTGTATTTTTTAGTTATTTCCTCAGTGGTTGCTTTAGGGCTTACTGTATACATCTTACCTTACCAGAATTGGCTTCAGATTTATACTAATTCCAGTGAGATGTAGAAAATTTAGTTCTATATAGCTCTATTCCCCCCCCCCCTTTTTGTGGTGTTATTGTTATACATATTACTTCTATATATGTTATACCAAACAGCACATTATAATTATTCCTTTATATAATTTTATGTCTTTTAGAGAAGCTAAGCTAAGGGAAGAAAGGAGAGCAAGCACAGTTTTTATATCTTTTGTTAGATTAATCTTCTCATTTCCCAGTTCTGGTTCTCTTGGTTCTCTTTATTTGTTCCTGGGGATTTGAGTTATCATCTAGAGTCATTTCATTATTCCAACACAATTTTGCTCCCACCCACCTCCTTTGTGTTGTTATTGGCAAATATACTGCATTTCTATACATTACAGGCCCAAGAATGCAGCTACATATATAGTTTTATACAATTTTTCTTCAAATCAGTTGAGAAGGAAAATATGCATTTATAACTGTCTTTTATAGTAACCAATGCTTTTTTTTTTTTTTTTTTTTGGTATGGATTTGAATTACTGTCTGAGGTCACTTGTTTTCAGCCCAAAGGACTTCATTTAATATTTCTTGTAAGATGGGTCTTCAAGGAACAAATTTTCAGTTTTTAATTATCTGGGCTTTATTTCACCTTCATTTGTGAAGAATAGTTTGCTGGATATAGAATTCTTGGATAACAGTTTTTTGTCTTTGATCATTTTAAATAAATTATCCCACTGCCATCTCCATTGTTTCTGATGAGAAATGTTATTGAAATTCTCTTGTAAGGTGATGATCCATTTTTTCTCATGTTGCTTTCAAGATTTTCTCTTTGCCTTTCAGCATGTTTATTACAATGTTCCTGTTTGGCAATTTCTTTGCCTTTATCCTACTTGGAGTTTGGTGAGTTTCCCGGATGTATAATGTCTTTTCACTAAATTTGGGACATTTTCAGCTATTATTTCTTTATATATTTTTTCTGCTCCTTTCTTCTCTCTTTCCTTCTGGCACTCCCATTTTGCGTATGTTGGGTGTGGCTAATGGTTTCCTAGAGTTCTCTGAGACTCTGTTCATTTTTCTTCATTATTCTTTCTTTCTGTTCTCAGCCTGGATAGTATCATCTCAATTTAATGCTCAGAACCCAATGAGATAAGTAATATTATCGTCCTAATTTTACAAGAGAGAAAACTGAAGCTCAGATTGACTTGTAAAGATCCCAAAGAGATAAGTATAGTTATGAAGTTTAAACAGGTCTGAATGACTCCAAAGTTTATACTACTTCCTCCATACCTTACTGTCTTTCTATCCTCCAGCAACCATAAACAAACAACTTGGAGATTTGGGGATGGCTGCCTCCTTTTTAGAGAACTCTTTCCTCTCACTCCCTTTGAGTATATTTTTGCGAGCATGTTTCTCTTCTAAAATTCATATAACTAATGCCAAACAGATATTAGACAATTATCCAATATTTATTGCTTTGAATTGAATGATCACTCAATGGTAGCTAGCTTAAATGGCAAGAATGCCAATATTTTGATCTAAAAATTCCTTTAGAAAAATATATAGCTTTTTGTTAGCTTAATGAGAAGCATTCATTAAATATATGGACCAACTTATGAAATTACCTACTGCTACTACTGATAGTTATGACTTTACAACATTTGTTGATGTTTAGGCCTAGGGTCCTAGTCTTTTGCTTACTAGGTGGGCAAAATTAGGGATGAATGAGATCTAGTAAATAAATATTTCAACATGTTAACTGGTTTTCTCGTTCTTATATAGGAGGTGGACTTGGAGAGAATGTTATTCTAAGGATAAATGTTGAAGACTCCAGAAAAATTATAAAGATTAAAAAAACCTTTCTAATTTATCCTGAGAAAAGGATACTCTTTGTATCCTACCCTTCATTCTTAGCATATCATTTATCCTATGCATTCTTTTATTATAAAAAATGCTTTCTATCAATTTTCTCCCAAAGCTGAAAGGGATTATTTTGATTACTCTTTTTTCCTACTCACTTAGTTTCTACTCTTCAACTCCAAACAGATATCTATACACAAATCCTATATTCAAGTTTCTGATATAAAAGGACCACCCCAGATTCACAATCTATTTATGATTTCTGTAGTGTTATCTGTAGCACATGGTATGAGAGAAGCAGCCTGGAGATGTGACTGTTGTGTTTTGTTCTTTCCAAACTCTATCACCAATATTTTCCCACACAGTTTATATCCATTTACTAGATGTAATGCTTGCCATGCTATCTCCTTATCTAAAAGAGAAAAAAACATGAAATTACATGGGGCTTAATACTTCAATTCTACTCCAAGTCTAATTTAGGTTCTTAAATGTCAGGCTGTAAGGCCATGTAGTTATTTGTAGTTATCATCTTTTCTATAATCTCTAATTTGTATAACTCAGCAAGATTAAATTAATGGCTAAGAATAATACCAATAAAAACTTAAAATGGATAGCTGGATGTCTAAGCGCATCTCCTAGTTCAGAGATACAGGTAAATAAAGAAGGATATAGACAGAATGCTGAAGAAGTCTAAGTTATAACTAATAATACATGAGTCTTTATCTTAGATCACAGATTATAAGTAATGTGAGAACCTAATATTTTCCAAAATGGGTGAAACAAATCAAAGCTATCATGGCATTGAAGAAATTTTGCAACTTTTTTCTTTTGGTGGTAGAGTGGCTATGGGAGCCCTTATATAGGGCTTGAGGTATAAGATGTGTTATAGCAGGAATATTCAATTTGTGGGTCTCGGAGATGGGGTGGAATTATTGCTGGGAGTATGAGAAATCATAAGTACATACGAAATGTCCTCAGACTGAAGCAATAATTTATGTCTAACATATATATGTGCTACAAATTATCAAGTGCATATAGCTGCTAAGATTAGTAAAACGGCTATCCATTTAAAATAATCCTTGAATTTATAAAGCCTTTTTCATTACACAGGTTTTCAATTAATGGATCATATTAAGTGGGGGAGGGGGGTCTACAAATTTTTTTACATTTAAAAGGGATCCTCTCACTTGAAAAGATTGAAAACTATTTTGTAGAGGATCCGTAAACCTTCAATAAGACAGGAAAGGTACAAGGCTAGGTGAAAACAGTAGAAAAATAGAGGGGACTCTGGCAATGCTCATGTGTGAAAGCATTTGTCTACACATAGGTAAGTAGGCTGCTTATAAATCATGAATAGTTTAGGGACAATTAAGGGTATAGTTCCTATCTAGCCTCTCCCCAAAAAGACATATTATCTGATCTGGCATAGAAACGGAAATTCCTATTATTATTCTTCCCTTTGTATTAAGGTAGTGAAGCCACATATTAACATGCAAACACTATTTAGAAGATTATATCACCATTCATTATGAATTATATGAATTAGCATATTGATTTGCAGTCACTTAGTCCTAAAGGAATAGTGTTCTGATCAGAATACCAGTTCATTAATTAATAAGGAATACAATTATTATTCGGACCAGAAATATAATTGTCAGCAAGGGGAAAGTAAATTTTGGTAGGGTGAGAAGGGGTGCCAAGATTGGGGAAAACTGAGATCTGCCTAATCTCAGAAGAACACTGGGGTAAGGTGGTCTTGCACTGTTAATGGATGAGGAAGAACAGAAAGGGGGACAGAAGAACATTAAAAACATAAATTCCTCACTTCCTTTCCCTTCTTCCTATGTACTTGTTCAACAACTGTTGACTCATGTGCTATGGAGAAATCAAAGGGCTATATCTAAATTAGAGAGGTTATAGGCAATCTCTAGTGAACTGATGCTACAACTGAGCATTTACCTAGATGAAGTTACTTACTGGGGAAGGTGATGAAAGCCTGGCCTCTCATGCGTCCAGTCATCATTCGGAATTGAATTGGAGGTCCTTTTTTTTCCTGGAACCGAGCGAATAGTGAGACAAGATCCCTCTCAGTCACCCGGGGGCTAAGGTTCTTCAGATACAACACCTAATGCAAAACGAGGATCCACAGAAATATCAAATGAGGGAGGTAAGGCAACTCTCATTATAGTTAGAATTAATTTCAGATAAAGATGGTGGATTGAACACATGTATCTAAATTCAGTCCCTCTAGGAATCCCTCTAAATGTATAAGAATTTTTTTTTAAACCAAAACTCTTAAGGTCAGGAAGAACAAGGAAAGGAGACAATAGCAACAATATTCTGGAAACTAGGAAATAATTGGATGAGAAGGAACTGTCTCGCATATACAAGAAAGCTGAATCTTAAACCAGCAGTGGGGAAAGACAAAAACCAACCCGATCTACATTTAAGAATCTTTGAACAGTTTAGGAACTGATAGCTTCAGGTATCTCTGGAAATGCATGTAAAGGGATGGGGTTAAAATAAGGTGGGTAGGTTGAAAAAGCAGTTTAAAAACCCAATGTGATCTTTAAAACCCCTCTCCACAATATGTTATGGGATAAGGCCCCTCCCTAATCTTGGCAGAACACTGGAGGTTCATTCTCTGAAAGCAGGGAATGATAAACATAGTTGAGGGTGTGAATAGTGTTTCTGAAAGCAAGGACATTAAGAGAAAGAATGCATACTGAATTCTGAAGATTCCCCAAACTTTTTCCTTCATTTGGCTCCTAGAATGCTGGTAGTATCCTAGAAGCAAGAATGTGGAAAAGTCTTCTCTGGGGAGTCTGATAAGCACCAAGAGGAAAGATATAGAGATACAGTCTTAGGATGGGGAATTTCTCCAACAAATAGCCCAGCCTCATCACCTTCAAGTGAAGCCATGTCCTCAGAGCCACCAATCAGCTTTTTACTCCCCTACTCACAAATATAAGCTTGGATTATCAGGCAGCTGAGGAAATCCTCTAATGTGAAAGAGAACAGAACAAACAGAAAAAAATGCAATGGGAGAAAACAGACCACAAAGGGAGAAAAACTTCAAAAGACCATCACTACTACAGTCGGAGAAATAAGAGAAGATATTGTATCTATTAGGCTACAACATCTTGAAAAAACATTCAGTAGGACAAAAAAGGTCATATATCAGCTACCATTAGTTACATCCTTTATAGCATAAAGGAACTTAAGAATAATTCAGACCAGAGCATCAGAAACTAAGAGCAAGAAAATAGAGCTGACTTAAATGGCATAACCATTGATGTGTATAAATATATAAACACTGTAACAAGAGTTAGGATCTTTATGTCCCCAAGTCTTTAAAAACTGGATATGCACATGTTCACTGTATCTTAAAGGCAAGGGCATAGATTTAAAGTGATTTGTGACTTACTTAAGAAACGTCAAGTGATTTAGAGTCTTACCTCTCAAATACACATCCTGAAAGCATCATCAAATTAAATAACCATAGAAAGGGGCATGTGAAAACAGACTCTAAGCATTTCATTTTTTTTTTAAATCAAGAGGACTTTTGGTCGAGGTGTCTCTGTCAGTTCTTACTTAGATACATCCTCTCTGATACAAAAACATAGATAAATAGACATATACACATCCATACATGTGTATATATATCTTCACATGTATATATATATTTTGATAAATATGCACACACACGCACACAAAGATACAACTAGGCTAAAAAACAAGATAAATATTTCTTTAAATTTCAAATAATGAGGATGAAGTTCTTTCTGGTATTGCTATGTAATATACAGCACTGTTTTGTATGTTTTGAAGTTTAAATGGTATTACACTGTATTCATTCTTCTGTAGTTACCTTTATTAACCCCTTTTCAAAGAATTTATTTTCTAAGTTTTAGATTTACAGAAAAATTGAGAAGATAGTACAGAGAATTCCCATACACCCTGCACCCAGTTTTCCCTAGTGATAACATTATATTAGTATAATACATTTCTTAAAAATTAATGAACCAATATTGATATGTTTTTATTAACTAAAATCCACAGTTTATTAGATTTCCTTAGTTTTTAAACTAATGTCCCTTTTCTCCCTGCTTTCCATACTGTACTCTTTGGAAGGAAGTCACTGTGAGCAGTGCACAGCTAAGTAGTGGGGAATTATGCTCCCCTTCCTTGAGAGCAGAGTATGTACATAAATCATTTGAACTCTGCATAGGAAATTTGTCTTTTCTCCCTCATTTATTTATTCAGTCATTTATTTATATTAGTATGAACTCATGGATATTTATTTTATACTTTGGGTTATAATTCAGTACTATTTTATTTAGTTTGTTGCACAAATTTTTCCAGCTTTAGCCACTGAAAGCTTTTTGTTTGACTCCTGTGCTCCTTTGACATACCCGACCCCCACCATTTTCTTTTGTTTTTTTTTTCTTCATTTTCTTACTTTGTAGCACTACAAGGTGCTCCAGGCTAATCTTGCATACTTCCTGCCCCATTCCTAGAATCAGACGTTTTTTCCAAAGAGTCCTGATTCCTTTTAATGGAGAATAGTATTAGAAACCAAGATCTGCTCATTGCTACTAAGGTGTTATTTCATTTAGGCCCTCTAGCTGAAGAGCCAAAAAATGTGTTTATATTAACCTGTGTATATACACATATTTCATATATCTAGAAATATTTCTATATATATATCCTACTATACTGATATTAAGTTAAACATGAGTTTGTACTGATTGTCCCCCACTCTAATCCATTATCACATGGATCATTCTACTTTCCTCCCCTTGTTTGTAAACTCCCACTCCAACAGTGATAAACCTGTCTCCTACCATCTGCCATCCATTTATTTAATTGTTCCATTCCAGAATACATGTAGAGAAGTATCAGAATTGTTAACCTGTATCTCCATGGGAAACAAAGTACAATACCATGTGCAGTTCCTTTTGCCTTTAGTCTTCGAGACTCCAGGCATTTCTGGTCAGCAACCTTTCCTCATCCCCTTCAGTGAAGTTGGTTCATATTTGTAATACAGTTAGAATGTGCTATCACAGGTTATCCCTTAACCTCCTAAATGATTTTTTAATATTTGCATACATTAAGTTTAGTTTTATGGGTTTGACAAAGGCATAATCTTGTATCCAACATTACATTACAGTATCATACAGAGTAATTTTACTGCCCTAAAAATACCCTGTGCTTCATCTGTTTATCCCTCCCCACTCCCCAGAACCCCTAGGAAGATCATTTCACAATCTCTATAGTTTTGTAGTTTTCAGAATGTTATGTAATTGGGATCATACAATATGTAGTCTTTTCATACTGGCTTCTTTTACTTATTAATATACATTCAAGGTTTCTCCATGTGGTTTCATGGCTTGAAAGCTCATTTCTTTTTATTGATGAATTATATTCCATTGTATGGATGTACCACGGTTTGTTTACCCACTCATGTATTGATTGCTTCCAGGTTTTGGTGATTATGAATAAAGCTACTATGAATATTCACGTGCAGATTTTTGTGAACATACGTTTTCAAATCAATTGGATAAATTTCAGGAGCTCAGCTGCTGGATCTTATGGTAAAACAATGTTTAGCTTTGTAAGAGACTTCCAAACTGTCTTCCAAAGTGGTTGTACCATTCTGCATTCCCACCAGTAACGAATGAGAGTTCCTATTGCCCCACATCCTCAAAAGCATTTGGTATTTTCAGAATTTTCTATGAATTTTAGCCATTCCAAAATATGTTCGAAGTGGTATTACGTTGTTGTTGTTACTTTGCAATTCCTTAATGACAAATGATGATAAGCTTCTTTTCATATGTGTGTTTTCCATCATTTTTTGGTCATTTTTTAATGAGCATTTTTAAATTGGGTTGTTTCCCTACTGTTGAGTTTAAGAGTTCTTGGTATACTTTTGACACAAGGTTTTTGTTTCTTTGTTTTAACCAGATATGTGTTTTGCAAATACTTTCTCCCAGTCTGTGGCTTATCTTTTCATTCTCTTAACAGTATCTTTCACAGAGGAGAAGTTTTTAATTTTAATAAAGTCTAACAGATCAGTTTTTTCTTTCACAAATCATGCTTTTGGTATTATATCTAAAAACTTATCAACAAATACAATTTCATGTTTTTCTCCTGTTTTCTTCTAGTAGTTTTCCAGTATTGTTTTATATATTTAGCTCTATAATCCATTTTGAGTTAATTTTTATGAAAGTTGTAAAGTCTATGTCTAGATTAATTTCTTTTTTTTTTTTTGCATAGGGATGTCCATTGTTCCAGTACCATTTGTTGAAAAGACTCTCTGTGAGAGAAATGCCTGTGTTCCTTTGGCATAGATCAGTTGACTATATGTATGTGGATCTATTTCTGGGCTCTCTATTCTGCTCCATTGACCTTTGTGCCTTTTTTCCCCCACTAATTACCACATTGACTTGATTACTGTAGCTTTAAAGTAAGTCTTGAAGTTGGGTAGTGTCAGTCCTCCAACTTTGTTCTTCTTAGATACTTTGTTGGCTATTCTGAGTCTTCTGCCTTTCTATGTACACTTTAGAATTGTCAATATCTACAAAATAGCTTGCTAGGGTTTTCACTGTGATTGTGTTGAATCTATAGGTCAAGTGGGGGAAGAGTTGACATCTTAACAATACTAAGTCTTCCATCCATGAATATAGAATACTTCTGAATTTATTTAGATCTTCTTCAATTTCTTTCATCAGTTTTACAGTTTTCCACATATTCTATCCATATTCTGTGAGGCTTATACCCAATACGTCATTTTCCAGGATGCTATTGTAAATGGTATCATGATTTTAATTTCAAACTTCAACTGTTCATTGCTGGTTCACAGGAAAGTAACGGACTTCTGTATATTAACTTTGGTATCCTGCAACCATGCTATAATCGCTTACTAGTTCAAGGAGTTTTTGTTGTTGTCTTGGGGAAGGGGTCATTTCTTTGGGATTTTCTACATATACAACCATGTCATCTGCGAATAAAGACAGTTTTTTTTTCTTCCTTCCAATCTGTGTACTTTCATTTCCTTTCTTGTCTTATGATACTAGACAGAACTTCCAGTGCAATGCTCAATTCCCTTGTTCCCAATCTTAGGGGAAAGCATCCAGTTTGTCAACTTTAGATATGATGTTAGTTGTAGGTTTTTTGTACATGTTCTTAATCAAGTTGAGGATGTCCCCCTCTATTCCTACTTTGCTGAGACTTTTTATCATTTTCTCAAATGCTTTTACTGTATCAATTGATATGATTATGATTTTTCTTCTGTCTATTGATGGAGGATTACATTAATTGATCCTCAAATATTGAACCAGCCTTGCATAACAGGAACAAATCCCACTTGGTTATGGTGTATAATTCTTTAAATATAATGGATTCGATTTGATAATATTTTGTTGAGAATTTCTGCATCTATGATCATGAGAGATCAGTATAGCTTTCCTTTATTGTAATTACTTGATCTGGTTTTGGTATTAGGCTAATGCTGAGCTCATAAAGATGAATTAGGACATGTTCTCTCTGCTTCTCTTTTCTGGAAGAGTGTAGACAATGGTTATCATTTTATATGACTCCATTTTCTCTCCTCTGTTAGCATATCAATTATACTTTCTTATATCTTTTTAGTGGTTGCCTTAGAGTTTGAAATATACATTTATAACTAATCTAAGTCCCTCTCAAATAACACTATGCTACATCATGAGTAGTATACATACCTTATAACAGAGTATTCTCAATCCCTCCCTTCTGTCCCTTGTAACACTCATGTCATTAATTTCATTTATCCATATGCTATAATCACTCAACATGTTGCTATTATTACTTTGTACAAAAAGCTATCTATTAGACCATTTGAGAATAAGAATAAACTTATCAACAAACACTTTATTTTAACTTCATTTATTCCTTCTCTGACATTCTTCCTTTCCTTATGTAGATTTGAGTTTCTAATCGGTATCATTTTCCTTCTCTCTGTAGAACTTCCTTTAACAATTTTTGCAAGGCAAGTTTACTAGCAACAAATTGCTTCAGTTTTTCTTTGAGAAAGTCTTTACTTCTCCTTCAATTTTGAAGGCTCATTTCACTGGATACAGAATTCTAGGTCGGAGGATTTTTTCTTTCAACATTTTAAATATTTCACTCTACTCCCTTTTTGCATGGTTTCTAATGAGAAGACCAATGTAATTCTTATCTTTGTTCCTCTATATACAAAGAGCTACTTTTCTCTGGCTTTTTTCAGGATTTTCTCTTTGATTTTCTGTAGTTTAACTCTGATATGCTTAAGCGTAAACTTTTGGCATTTATCTATCCTCTGAGCTTCCTGAATCTGTGGTTTGGTGTCAGTCATTAATTTTGGAAACCAGACAGCCATTTTTAGTTCAAATATTCTGCTCCTTTCTCTTTCTTTTCCTTCTGGTATTCCTATTACATGTGTGCTACATCTTTTGTAACTGTTTCACAGTTATTCGATATTCTGATCCACTGTTTTCATTTTTCTCTTTGCATTTCAATTTGGGAAGTTTCTTTTGATATCTCTTCAAGCTCAAGGATACTTTGCTTGAGTGTGCCCGATCTACTAATGAGCCCATCAAAAGGCATTCTTCTTTTCTGTTACACTGTTTTTGATTTCTAACATTCCCTTTTCATTCTTTTTTAGTTTCCATCTCTATGCTTACAATAACCCATCTGTTCTTGCATGTTGTCTACTTTTTCCATTAGCGCCCCTAGCATATTAATCATAGTTATTTTAAATTCCATATCTGGTAATTCCAAAATCTGTGCTTATCTTAGTCTGGTTCTGATCTTGCTTTGTCTCTTAAGAATGTTTTTTTTTTCTTTTAGCATGCCTGGTTATTTTTCTGTTGGAAATTGGCCATGATATATTAGATAATAGGAACTGAGGTACACAGGACTTTAGTGTGAGGTTTTATGTCAATTGGCCAGAAGTTGGGCTGTGTTTAATGTCTGCTATAGCTATAGGTGTTAGAGGTTTCAATTTCCTCTAGAGCCCTTGTTTTAGTCTCCCGTTTTCTGTGGTTGTTCCTAAAACTCCTTAAGTGTGAAAATTGCAATACTTTCACCTATAATCCACAGTTATTATAACAGAGCCCTGCTGCTGCAGTCTCATAAGGTGTTGGGCAGGGTAAGTGTTCTATTATCTTATGATTAATATCTTGTTTTTTTTAGTGGGCCCAAGTACTTGGGCTGTGGCTTTCAGAAGCATGTCTCAGCATATTTTTTCCTCCCCTTACCTGAGACAGAAAGGCAGAGGGGGCTGGAGCTGTCCAACTGTCCTTCCACTGAGTCTTATGGATAAGGTTCTGGTAATGCAGTTTCCCTTAAGAAGACAGGCCTTTGTTACCGAGCATGCTCTGTGCACATTTCAAAATGGTTACTTTTCCACTCTCCCTACCAGAAACAGGAGGGTTTTTCTTGGTTCTTCACCTTAAGAACCTGGAGGTTCCCACAAAAATGTGGGGGCCTCCTAAGACTGCAGTCCCCAGGAGTTTCTCACTCCCACATTAGTCTACACTCTGTCTCCAGCCATTTGTCAAAGTTACCATTTAAGTGTTCTTACAAGTTTATGGCTCCAGTGACTTCTGCTCCTGGTAAGCAAATCCTGGGCTGTGATTCTCCATAATCACCCATTTCTCTAGATTTGGGGGTGGCAGGTTGCCATGTGACTTCAATTCTCTGGGTCCAAGAAAAGTCATCAATTTTTAGTCTGTTCAGCTATTTTTCTTGTTTTACGGGGCAAGTGATGACTTCCAAACTCTTTAAATGTTTTAGGTGAAGCCAGAAGTCTGCAACTAGCTTTTTTCTTTCCATACTGTTTGGGTGTTTCATCCATGTTGATGCCTGTAATCATACTTTATGCAATTTCTCCACTATCTAGTATTCTATCATATGAATATACCACATTTTATCCATTCTCCTACTGCTGAAAATTCACGTTGCTTACAAATGATGCTGCAATGAGTATCTTTGCAACATGCCACGTAGTGTGAATTTTAAGAGGTTCTCTACAACATATACCTAGGAGTGGGCTTGCTGACTTATGGTGTATGAGCATCTTCAATTTTACTAGTTATTGCCACAAAGTTTTTGAAAGTGATGGTATTCATTTATATTCTCCTAGTGGTGTATATTAGTGTTCACCAATACTTGGCATTGTCAGACCTTTAAATGTATGCCAACTCACTGGGTGTTAAATGGTATCTCACTCTGGTTTTATTTTGCATTTCCTTGATTATTAGTGAGATTTCACATGTTTATTGGCCATTCATGTTTTCTTCGCTGTGAAATGTCTGTTTATAACTTCTGTTCATTTTTACTGAATTGTGTTTTTATTACTGTTATGTAGGAAAATATTCTTTAAAAAGACTTAAAAAGCACAAACCATTAAAGAAAAAGTACCGATAATCTGCTTATGTTAAAATGAAAAACCTCTGCTCACAAAAGACATTGGAAGCAACATTAAAAAGATAAGCCACCCATTGAGAAGATATTTGTTAAATAAACAGCAGGTGATTTGTATTCAGAATTTAAAAATAATACCCTTAAATAAATAAATATCAAAAAACAAACAACCAAATAATAGACAGAGTAAAGGAACACGCAATTCAGAGAAGATTTCCGAAAGGCTAATGAACTTAAAAACATGCTCAGCTTCACTGGAAATCAAGAACATGTAAATTAAAACAATGAGATACTATTAAACAAACCTATCAAACTGGCAAAAATAAAAAGTCTATACTTGGTAATACTACAAAGTCTTGGCAAGGACCTAAACAAAGGGGATCTCTGAAACCCTGCTCATTGGAAGTTGAAGATATACATGCTCTATATATCAAAGCAATTCCACTCCTAGGTGTATACCCCAGAGCAGTGATCCTTAACATGCCACTCTCAGACCAGCAGCATCAACAACGCCTGGCAACTTGCTGGAAATAGAAATTCTCTGGCCTCACTCCAGATTTACTAAGAAATTCTGGGGGTAGGGTCCAGCAATTTGTTTTAATAAGTTCTCCAGGTGATTCTGATGTATGCTAATATTTAAGAACCACTGCAATAGAGTAATGTCTTTCCAACTGTTTTGTCTGAGATCTACAGGAAGAAATACATTTTACCTTACGGCCCATACATGTCAATCTCTCTCTCTCTTTCTCAATCAGTCTCTCTCTCTCTCTCTCCCTCTACCCCTCTTTCTCACACACCCACACACATACAAACACACAAATGAAACAAAAGTTTCAAGCCACAATAATTACCCTTACTCTATTGAATGCACTTGGATATTTTCTATTCTATTTCATTTCATTGAAAAGATTTCTGGCTGTAACCTCCTAATTATGACTTGAAGTTTGAAAAACATAGTCCTAGAGAGACTCTTGCAGATGTACAACAGGAGATATGTACAATGATATTCAGTGTATAATTATCTGTAATAGCAAAATAATGGAATGATCAAAAATTCAACAGAACAAATACACATACTAAGGTATATTTCTATAATGGAATAGTATATAGCAACTTCTATCATTGGAAATAAATTTCAAAAACATTATGTAGATTGAGTCAAAGAGGGAAACTGTAGAAGGATATGTAATGTATAAAACTATATATTATTTATGAATACATACGTATGTAGTAAAAATATAATAACATGCATGGGAATGATAAATACCAAATTCAGGATAGTGGTTACCTATAGAAAGGAGGGAGGGGAATGGGATTGTTGAAGAATATATGGAAGCCTTATGGAAAATGTTAAGAATTGTTAAAGATGGCTGGCTGAGTACACAGCTTTTGTTATTTTCTATAACTTTTGTATATCAGTAATATTTCATAATAAAAAATAAAAATCCAGCTAATCTTGAACTAACACCAAGGATATATTAGAAACTCAATCACTTAAATGAAACTGCTTTAATGTCCCTCATCTACAATGCCTTTTTAAAAAAGTTCAGGGACGGCTAGAAACTAGCATTTTATTTTTGTTTTTGTTTTATAATTTAGATGCAACAAAGTATATGCCCTAGGGGCTTGTGTTGCCTCTTTGGGTGACATGAAAATGAGGAGTTTCCCAGTCTAGATGTAACATATACCATGAATGTGAAATAATGATCTGATCAATAAAACAAGGATTATTCACATCTTTACTTAGTTACAGCTTTGTCAAATTCTAAAAGCTTAGAGGACATGTGTTTATTGCTTTGTTGTCTAGCAATCAGAAACATAAGCTTATGCCATATGAAACAAGGGTGGAGAATTCTGAAGAGAAACCTCATGTGGTAACAGTAACCAGTCAGTCAATTATTTATTGACTAATTCTAGAGGCACCATGGCTACTGGAAATAGTGGTACTATGAAGACGACTTAATTATTATTACCCTAGGAAATTGGAGGTTATTTTTCCTTCTGTTTAGGGCTTCTAGTGTGTAGGGACTAGAGTCTTGTCAAGATTTCTTTAAAATTCCAAGGGTAGCTGAGGACATTAGAAACGCATGAAATATATCATAGGGAATATGCTACTTATATACTATGCAGACAATAAATAATCAAGGTCAAGAACAAACACAATCACCATGCCTATTTCATGATTCTTTGGTATAATCAAAGCTAATTTAAAAGTATTACTTTAGGTAGAGGTAAATAAAAATGAAAACAACCCACATATTTTTTCTTGGTTTGACCTATACCTTGTTTGGCTCCCCTGGATTATATGAAGAAAACATAGGAATTTTTCGGATCTCTTCCTCTGACAAACGATTTCTCTGGATCTCATCTTCTGGGATAAATTCTATTGGCTGCGTCAGCTTCTTAGGCCCCGTCCAACACTGCTCAGGTGAAAAATCAATAATTTTTGCCACATGGAGACTGGGACCTTTACCCTGGGCTGCCTGTTTTCCCTTGTCCTGGAGTAATGATGGGTTCTCAGCTGTGCAACTATCTCCCACTGATGTAGCTGAGACCAGTGAGTGGGAAGCAAAGGGTTCACCTCTCATAAGTTGGAACTCTTCGAGACGTTTTTTCATTATCATCTCTTGGTAAAAACTTTCCAGGTTGTTCATGGGGTCACCTTTGTTCTTCTTTTGGGGTTCATCTGGATCAAGACAAAGAGATAAGGAAATTCTACAAAGCCTACCAATACAACCTTTGACAAATGAATAAAAATTATATCCTGGATCTCAAATATAGAAACTCTGCTGCAGGTCTTTACAACCTGTGATAAATAACAATAGTAGCTATTTGATCACAGTGTACTCCAAGCAAGGCCCGGACCATGATGAGGCAAGTAAGGCACCTAGGACACAAAATTTAAGGAGGCATTCACTCTCAGGCACCTCTAACTGATAAGGACATTTAAAAATTATAACCAGCATGGCACTATCACACTTCACTAAATTAACAATAATTCCTCAGCATCATCTAAATCCAAGTTCATATTCATATTGCCTTAGTTATTTCAAAGATAGCTTTTTACAACTGGTGTTCAATTCAGGATCTAAACGAGCACTTGGCTATATCTCTTTTAATCTAAAAAACTGCCCCTTCTTTCCCACCCTTGCCCCAGCCTGTTTTTACCCCAACCCATTGATTTATTAGAGAAACCAGGTCATTTGTTCTTAGAACAAATGGATTTGGCTGATTGTTTCCTTATGGTATTGTTTTAAATTCTTCTTCTATTCCTTGTATTTCCTGTAAACTGGTAGCTTAATCTAGAGCTATGCTATCTAATATAGCAGGCCCTATCCACATATAGCTAGTTAATTAAAAAATATCAGTTCCTTAGTCACACTAGTCACATTTCAAATGCGCAATAACCATGTGTGGCTAGTGGATTCCAAATTGTATAGAGCAGATAAAGGCTATTTGCATATTTGCAAAAAGTCATTTGGACGTTGCTGATCTAGAGGTTTGACTAGGTTCAGGTTCAATTTTTTTAAGGCAAGAATCCTTTATAGGTGGTGTTGTGTACTCCCTATTGATCATATAAGGCACAATATTTGGGGTTCCATTTTTAGTGAAGTTGAAATTGATCAGTGGATTCAAGTAGTGTTAATCTAAGCCCTCCAATACTAAGTTCTCCTATTTACTTTTCACCTCATGGTTTTTGCATTCATTGATGAACATTGCCTTATTAAAGGCTGTGAAATTGGGACTCTCCTAATTCTGTTATTTCTTTTGATTTATTAGCTGGAATTCTGTAATGAACTTACCATTATCAACTATTTGGTTTCCCTAAAATACAATTCTTACAGGAAAGGCAGGATAAATGCTTTTTACCCCATTATTTACTAATTATCAGAGTAATGAGTTGGTAACCTAGAAATGTCCAATGATTATTTTTAATATCATTATGAGAACATGAATTTTTTATATTTGATATGTTTCAATTAAATGTCATTATTCTTTTTAATCATCAAATTATCCCACTTAGGACCAGTGGGAGCCTCCTCAAGTTGGCTCCAGTATTGCTTCCCAGTTTTCTGGCACAAGTTGTCCCAAGCTCATCTTGTACATTTCCTGACCCAGACCCAGAATATTTCTCCAAGGACCTCTGGTTGCTTTTAATGGGAAATGGTATTTAGAAACCATGATGTGTTGCAAGGGGTTGTTGTTACTTCTAGGGCTTTTCAGTGGACAGACTTAGGAAACATTTCCTAATAGAAAAAGAAATCATGAGTTCATATTGGTATTTCCAATTCAAATTTAAAATTACAAGGTTTTTACTTAAACTCCTTGATTTTAGACTTGTATCTCTTTTCCTATATGCTTAAAATTTTGACTCTTAATAATATTAACAAAAGTATTTATTAGCTTTTTCCTATAATACAATTATCGAATTTTAAAATGTCAATAACAATACTTATATTACTACCAATGATAAAACAAGTGAACACAGTTTTATATTTCTTTCTAGTTACTTCTGTCCTTAAAATATATCCATTAGGAATGTACAAATATGCTTTATGTTTTAAAACAAATATAAGTGTTTTCTCTGTGTGATTATGCTACCAACTCTATTTATAGTTAGGTTCATTTGCTTCAGGTTGTTTTTAATTTAAGGGATTTTTTTTTCCTTTTTTGATTTAAATTTGTTTAATCATTATGTAAAACACTTACATGGGTCTAAAGTTAAAAAACGTAACATGGTAACTTCATAGAACTCTCACCTCCATCTCTGTCTGCTTCATCCTGTTCCCTTCCTACCCCATAGGTAATAATTTTAATTAGGGTTTGGCCTATCATTTCATTATTTATTTTTTGAAAATATAAGCAACTAGGCATATACATACACACATATATATGTATATGTGTATACATACTTCTTTTAATTCACTGGTTACACCACTCTTCTACACTAAAGGCAACTTACTATAAATACAGTTCTGAAACTTTTTTGCACTTAACAATATATCCTGGAGATAACTCCATATTAATGTGTAGAGTTCTTACCCTTCCTTCTTACAGCTGTACAATACACTCCATTATGTAGATGTACCAGAGTTTATATAACTACTCCCTGTGATGGTCAATTTCATGTGTCAACTTGGCTATGTTATAGCGTCCAGTTGCCTGGTAAACAAATACTGGCCTGATTGTCACTGTAAGGGTATTTCATAGATGCGTTTACATCTCAAATCAGTTGTTTGCTTCTAAGGCTGAGTGTATCTACAATCAACAAAGGAGACTGCCCTAGGCAATGTGGGGAATCTCCTCATTTAATCATTTGAAGGCTTAAAAGCCAGAACTGAGGATTTTAGCAATCAGAAGAATTTCTGCCTCTACTTTAGCCAGTCAGCTTCCCCTGGGGAAGGCAACATCACCTTTAATGGAATTTCCAGCTTATTGTGGGCCTTAAGGAATTCAGACGTTCCAGGTCCCGAGGTCACACGAGACAATTCCTAAATTAAATATATATATCTTGTGCGTTCTGTTTCCCTGGAGAATCCTAATATACCCCTCTACTGACGCACATTGGTACTATATCCAGTCTTTTACTATTATAAATAATGCCCCGACAAACAGCTTTGTGCAAACAGGATTTTGTAATTTTCCAGTATACCTATGTATATGTGATTTTTATATATATTGCTAAATTCTATTCTGTAGAAGTTGTATATTCTGCATTTCCATCAGCAAAGTGTACGAGTATATATGTAAGGATTTCTTAGGACATAAAAAGCAATAACCATTGAGAAAAAGATTGATAAATTCTACTATTTTAAAATTAAGAGTGTCTGTTCATCAAAAATACCATTAAAAGGTGGAAAAGAAAAGCCACAGAATGGGAAACATTTGCTATACATTAACTGATAAGGAACTTGAATCTGGAATATATGAATAACTCCTATAAATCAATAGAAAAAAACAGACAACCATTAAGAAAATGGGTAAAAGACTGAAAAAGTGCTTCACAAAAGAGGAAATGCTCATGGCTAATAAATATATGAAAAAGTGCTCAACTACATTAGAAAGGAATGAGATGCTGATAGAAAACTGCCGTATTATCAAAAAATTTAAAAATCTGACAAAACCACATGTCAGAGAGGTTGTAGAGCAACTAGAACTCTCATACATTGCTGGTGGGAGTGTTCAACCACAGTGGAAATTAGTATGACATTACCTTGTAATGTTGAAGATATGTTCAACAATTCTACTCCTAGATATATACCCTAGAAAAACATGTACATAATTGCACCAGGATAAATGAATAAGAATGTTCAGACCAGAGCTCTTTATAATAGCCCCAAACTAGAAAAACTACAGAGATATTCATTATAAAATTGCAATATATTTAAATAATGGAATACTATATTCCAATGAGAGTGAACAAATTTCAGATACCTTATGACCAGGTGGATGAATATACTAATTCATAAACTCAAAAATATTTATTCTGTGACTATTATGAGCCAGACACTATTCTAGGTTCTAGGTTCTTAGGATACATAAATAAATAAAACAAAGATCTCTGCATTCATGGAGCTAAGTAAATTACATAGTATGTTAGAAGGTTATGAGTGCTATGAAGAAAAAAAGTACAGCACAATAAGAGGTTATTGGAAGTACTGGGGGGTGGTCATGGTGGTGGTTGCAATTTTAATGTTGGTCTGGGGACATATCATTGAGAAGGTGACATCAGAGTAAATACTAAAGAAAGTGAAGGAATCAATCATACACATAGCAGATGAGAGCCCCAAGGTAGGAGAATGTCTCAATAAATTTTTAAAACTGAAATCATATAAAGTATGTTCTCCTACCACAAGAAAATTACATTTAGATAGAAAACAGAAAGAAATCTTGGAAAACACAAATATTTGGAAATTCAGCAACTCACTTCTAAATAACCCATGGGTCAAAGAACTCACAAAGGAAATTTTAAAATATTTTGAACTGGATAAAAATGAAAACACAACATATCAAAATTTATGGATGCAGTGAAAGCAGTTATCAGAGAGAATTTTGTAGCTTTAAATGCCTATATCAGAAAAGAATGGTTTCAAACCTATAACCTGAGCTTCCAACTTGAGAAAGTAGAAAAAGAGCAAGCTAAATGCAAAGCAAGCAGAAGGAAGAAAATAATAAAGATGAGAGAAGAAGTAGAAAACAGAAAGAGAGAAAATCAATAAAATCAAAAGCTGGTTCTTTGAAAAGATCAAGAAAATGATCTTTTCTTGATGATCAAGAAAATAAGACAAAAATTACCAAAATCAAGACTCAAAGAGGAGGCATCAGTACTAACCCTACAGAAATGAAAGCAATTAGTCCAGCAATTAGAAAACTTAGGTCAAAATGGACAAACTCATAGAAAGATACAAATTGTCAAAGCCGACTCAAGAAGAGAACATCTGGGTAAATTTATAATAAGTAAAGAGGTTGACTCAACAAGCTATTAACAAGGAAAAAAGCCCAGGCTCAGATGGTTTCACTGGTGAATTCCAGCAAACATTGAAAGAAATAATGCCAATCCTGCAAAAACTCTCAGAAAATAGAGGAGGGAATACTTCCCAACTCACTCTAAGAGGCCAGTATTATACTAATACCAAAAACAAACATAGATATCACAAGAAAAGAAAACTACAGACCAGTATTCCTCAGGAACACAGATACAAAAATCCTTAACAAAATATTAGCAAACTTAATCTAGCAACATATAAAAAGGATTATATGCATACAAATGAGATTTAACAAGTAACACAAGATTGACTTAACACCCAAAAATCAATTAATATAATATTAATAGATTAAAGGACAAAAACCAAATACTCCCTCTCACAGAACCAAAAGAGAGCATGGCCCTGCCAACACCTTGATTTCAGACTTCTAACCTCCAGAACTGTGAGAGGATAAATTTCAGTTGTTTTAAACCACCAAGTTTGCAGTACCTTGTTACAGATAATCCTAGGAAATGATATTCAAGCAAAAGGGCCTTCACAGTTGTGGCTGACTCAAGGTTAATAAAATGGGAAATTATCCTGGATTATCCAGGTGGGCCTAATGTACTTGTAAGAGTCTTTAAAAGAGGCAGGTAGGAGGTTCAGAGTCAGAGTAGGATATATGATGATGGAAGTAGAGGCTGGCATGATGTGAGGAAGGGGCTATGAGCAAAGGAATGCAGGTGGCCTCTAGAAGCTGAAAAAGGCTCTCCTAGAGCCTTCAGAAAGGACATAGCCTTGCTGACATCCCGATTTTAGGACTTTTGACCTCTAGGACTATAAGAGAACAAACTAGTGTTGCTTTAAGCTACTAAGTTTGTGGTAAATTGTTATAGCATCCACAGGAAACTAATATACTACTAAAGAGCATGTACCAAAAACCTTAGCTAAAATTATAATTAACGGTTTAAAATTGAATGCTTTCTCACTAAGACTGGGAACAAGGCAATGATGTCTGCTCTCACCACTGCCATTCAACATTATACTGCAGGTTCTAGCCAGTGCAAGAAAACATACATAAAAAATTTGGCATCCATATTGGAAAGGAAGAAGTAAAACTGTCTTTAATCACAGACAATGATTGACCATGTAGAAAATCCAAAGGTAACCAAAATAAAACTACTAGAGCTAATAAATGACTATAGTCATAGGATACAAGGTTAATACAGAAAAATAAACTGTATTTCTATATACATTTGCAACTAAATCAGAAAATGAAATAAAACAATTTCGTTCATAAGAACACCAAAATGAATAAAAATACTTAGAAATAAATTTAACAAAAGAATTGCAAAATTTTAAAATTGAAAACTATAAAACACTGATGAAATAAAGAAAATCTAAATAAAGGAAGAGACACTGCATATTCATAGATTGGAAATTCAATATTGTCAATATAGTAATTCTTCTCAAATTGAATTTTACATTCATCATAATCTCTATAAAATTCCAGCATGTCTTTCTGTAGAATAATTGACAAGTCAATCCTAACATTCACATAGAAGTATGAAGGACCTAGAGTAGCCAAAACAATTTTGAAAAAAGAGGAACAAAGTTGGAGGAGTTACACTAACCAATTTCCAAACTTACTATAAAGCTACAGTAATCAAGACATTGTGGCTAGGCATTAAGATGGGTATACAGAGCAATGGAACAAACCTGAATGTCCAAAAATAAACCTTTACATTCATGATCAATTATTTTCTACAAAAGTGCCAAGACAACTCAAAAGGGAAAGGATAATCTTTACAACAAATGTTATTGGAAAAATTTGCTATCCATATACAAAAATATGAACTTTGGCCCTTTACCTGACATCATACAAAAAAAAAAAAAAAAAACTAAATTCAAAATGGAACATAAGAGCTAAGACTATAAATATTCTAGAAGAAAACAGAGTATCTTTGTGATCTTGAGTTTAGCAAAAATTTCTTAAATATGACACCAAAAGCATCAGTCAGAAAAGAACTGGTCTTCACTAAAATTTAAAACTTTTGTGCTTTGAAAGACACCATTAAGAAAATAAAAAGAGAAGCTGAAGGGATGTCATCAATATGGTGATATAAACAGCTACTGAAAACTCCTCTCCAGAGATTCAATGAAAAAAGGACAATTCTGAATTGTTTGAAACTCTGGAGAAGGATATAGATTGGAGAAGGACCCTGCAGATGCCAAATTGAAGAAAGAGAAGAAATATCAGGTAGGAATCTTCCATCCCAGACCAGCTGGATCCTCTCCCCTCCTCCTCACTTGGGCTCAGTGCAGGAAAGGCACAGAATCAGTAGATGACAACCCTTCAACCAGGGATAAGGATTTCAAAATCTCTCACAGACGTGAGATATACCTCCACTGTTGAAGACCCACGGGACAGGCAAGGACATTTCAAGGCCCAGGTCAGTGAGGGACAAAGAGACTTAGAAAACATGGACAGAGACTTTGTTTCCAGCTCCAGGTCTGAAAACCCTTCCCCCACCCTTGAGGGCAGCAGTAGCCGGCAGCTGTTTCCTTGCCTTGGGGATGGCTGGAGTACCGGGTCAGCTGAGGGAGTACTCTGCCACAGGTGTAACCCCACATTGACCCAGATTTTGGCCAGCAACATGAGGGCAAAGGAATCCTGCAGTTTCAGCTCACCTGTGTAGATGCAGCCTGTGCTCAAAGGCAAAGCAGCCTCTGAGGACCATTAAGTTACCAAACATAGCCATCTGCTGGACAGTCTGGAAAGTGCAAGGGAATGGAAACCATTTTAAAAAGATGCTTCAGACCCTTTATTAGGACCACAGGAACTGGTCTACATGCCCTGCACAGAAACCCAGCCTGGTTTTGGCTGAGAAATACAGACAATGCAACTGTCAAAGCAAGGCTCTAAAACAAACCCAGGTCTTGCTGACCAGTGGAAAACAGAGCACCACTGGAAGCCAGCAGATCTACATTACCACACACAGTGAACTTGCTGGGGTACCCAATGCCTACCTCCCATCCCTGTGGCAGGTCACGTGGCTGCTTGATTTGGGGGGAAGACTGGGGAGCAGAGCCAATCTGACAATGGGCCAGCAAGAGAAACAAAGAAATATAGAGATCAAAGACAAGCAACAAGAAAACCCAAGGCAAAAGAGAAAAAACAACCTCCAGAATAAACTCATCACGAAAATTAGATGCCTAGACAGCAAAACATCATGAGCCACCCCAGGAAACACAAAGACATAGCCCAGTCAGAGGAACAAACTAACAATTTCAACTGAGATTCAAGAATTCAAACAACTAATTAAAGACATTCCAACAAAAATCTAAATCAAATCAACAAGTTGAAAGAAAATGTGACACTGGAGATGAAGTATATAAAGAAGACACTTGCTCACCATAAGGAAGAATTTGTAAGCTTGAATACACAAATTGCAGAACTTATGTGAATGAAACACACAATAGAAGAGATGAAAAACACAGTGGAACATAGAACAGCAGACTTGGAGACACAGAAGAAAGGATTACCAGACTAGAGGACAGGACATTTGAAATCCTACACACAACAGAACAAATAGGGAAAAGAATGGGAAAATATGAGCAGGGGCTCAGGGAATAGAAGGACAACATGAAGCACATGAATACACGTTATAGGTATCCCAGAAGGAGAAGAGAAGGGAAAGGGAGCAGAAAGAATAATAGAGGAAATAATCAATGAAAATTTCCCAACTCTTATGAAAGACAAAATTATAGGTCCAAGAAGCACAGCATACCACAAATAGAATTGATCCAAATAGACCTACTCCAAGACACTTAATAATCAGATTTTCAAATATCACAGACAAAGAGAATTCTGAAAGCAGCAAGAGAAAAGCAATCCATCACATAAAAGGGAAGCTCAATAAGACTACATGTGGATTTCTCAGTAGAAACCATGGAGGTGAGAAGGCAGTGGTATGATATATTCAAGATACTGAAAGAGAAGAACTACCAACCAAGAATCCTATAGCCGGCAAAACTGTTCTTCAAAAATGAGGGAGAGTTTAAAATATTTACAGATAAACAGACACTGAGAGAGTTCGTGAACAGGAGAGCTCCTCTACAAGAAACACTAAAGGGAATGCTACAGACAGATAGGAAAAGACAGGAGAGAGAGGTTTGGAGTAGAGTGTAGAAATAAAGATACCAGGAGATAGAAAGAGGGTAAAGATTGGGCATTTGATGCTGAAGGAGTACAGAATGTTCAACAGGATTGACTGTATAGATCCAGAAATGGAAAGCACAATATTGGGTGATGGTAGCACAATACTGTTAAGTACAATGAACAATGACGACTGTGAGTACAGTAGAAAGAGGAAGGTTAGGGGCATGTAGGACACCAGATGGAAAGACAGAAGATAAAGACTGGTATGGTATAACTTAGTGAAACCTAGAATTGTCAATGATTGTGATTAAATGTAGAAATATAAAAATGTTTTTAAAAGAGGGAGAACAAATGAATGTCAACTTTGCAAGGTGTTAAAAATGGGATGGTATTGAGGAAAAAATACAATCATGCAAACTAGAGTCTATAGTTAACAGTAACATTGTAATATGCTTCCATTAATTGTAACAGAGGTAATATATACCAAAGCTAAATGTCTATAATAGGAGGATATAAAGGAGGAGTACGGGACTCTTGGCATTGGTGTTGTTGTCTGACTTCTTTATTGAATCTTATTTTAATTTTTTCTTTTGTTGCTTTTTAGTTGTCATTTTTTTCTTTTTCTTTTTTCCTTTTTTCGCCTCTTCCTCTTTCTTTGTGAAAGAAATGGAAATGTACTCATATAGATAGTGGTGGTGAATGCATAACTATGTGATTATACAGGGAACCATTGATTACTTAGGATGGAAGGTATGGTGTGTGAATACAACTGTCCAAAAAGTAAATACAGGAATACAAGTGCTGGAGAAAATGTGGAGAAAGGGAGGTACCTAATCACCGTTGGTGGGGAAGTAGAATGGTGCAGCCCACCTGGAGGTCAGTGTGGTGGTTCCACAGGAAACTAAGCATGGGGTTGCCATATGGTCCTGCAACCCTGTTATTGGGTATATACTTGGAAAAACTGAAAAGAGGGACATGAATGGACATTTGCACAGTGGGTTTTATGGTGGCAGTATTCATGATTCACAGTAGACGGAGTTGGCCTAAGGGTACATTGACTGATGATTGGTATGGCAAACTGTGGTGTATACACACAATGGAATATTGACCTGCTACAAGAAGGAATGAAGTTGTGAGGTGAATGTACATCGAGGACAATATGTTGAGTGAAATAAACCAGAAATGAAAAGAAAAACATTATAATGCCTCATTAATATGGACTATTATGTTGAAACTCTGAAAACAGAATCTGAGAGAACAGGTTATCAGGGGAAGGCTTATTGTAAAGGTCCCTAGATTGCAAACTTTTATAGCAGTTACATCTATTCCTGAGTTGTAATGGCTATTTCTAAATTCTCAGATGCTGAGCTCTTTGTGTATAACCTGGTTGGTCTCTGGAACTTTGGATAGCTGTGTGACACCTGAGACCCAGAGCCAGAGTCTGGCAGCTATGAATGTCACTATTACCCCATAAAGCAAATGTTAGAGTCTGAAAAAAGAGATCAGGCTTCAATTAGACATATGAACAAAATGGACTTGGTTAGGACTAAGGTAAATCAGACTAAAGGTTAAAGGACGATATTGACGGTGTTTTAAAACTTCAACTTCTGTGTGAGACCAAAGGAAGAGATGTTTATTAGTTGCAAAATACATACTTTTTGTAACACACTATATAATTTAACTTGTATGGTCAGTTTAATCAAACACCATAATGACATGGGACTTTGAATAGGGAGTGAAATCTGGTTGGTTTGTACAGGTTAGTGTGAAGATACATCCCAGAGTAATCTGGGCAAAGAATAAAAATATATTTGCAAAGCCACCTTGAGGGACTGGAGAAAAATATGGAAATATTAATCTTCTCCACCTGGGGAATTAATGATATTCTGACAAGCATTGGGGACTACTAATTTAGAAAGCTGAGCCCTTGATCTTGGGGCTTGCCCTTATGAAGTTTGTTACTGCAAAGGAGAGGCTAAGCCTACTTAAAATTGTGCCTATGAGTCACCCCCAGAGAACCTCTTTTGTTGCTCAGATTTGGCCTCTCTCTCTAAACCAGCACTGCAGGTAAACTCATTACCCTCCCCACTATGTGGGACATGACACCCAGGGGTATAAGTCTCCCTGCCAACATGGGACATGACTCACAGGGGTGAGGTTGGCTCTGGCATCATGGAATTGAGAAAGCCTTCTTGACCAAAAGGGGGAAGAGAAATGAAACAAAATGAAGTTTCAGTGGCCAAGAGATTTCAAACAGAGTCGAGATGTCATTCTGGAGGTTATTCTTATGCAATATATAGATATCCCTTTCTAGTTTTTAGTGTATTTGGAATAGCTAGAAGGAAATACCTGAAACTGTTGAACTGGAATCCAGTATCCTTGATTCTTGAAGATGATTGTGTAACTATAGCTTATACTATGTACACTGGTATATTTGTATATATTATGCCCCTCAGAAAAAGCCATGTTCTTTGATGCAATCTTGTGGGAGCAGATGTATTCGTGTTGATTAGGTTGGTGCCTATTGGTCCAGTGTTTCCATGGAGATATCACTCGATCAATGGTGGGCAAGACCTTTCATTGGATTATTTCTATGGAGGTGTTGCCCAAGCCATTCAGGGTGGGTCCTTATTGGATTACTGGAACAATTTAAAAGGAGTCACACAGGCCCAGAGCAGAGCAACTGAGAGTGACATTTCGAAGAGGAGCTGCAGCCAAGAGAGGACAAAATGCCCCAAGAGCAACATTTTGGAGAATGCCATTTTGAAACGCCATCTTGGAGCAAGCAGACGCCAGCCACGTGCCTTCCAAGCTAACAGAAGTTTTCCGGATGCCAGTGGCACCCTTCAGTGAAGATACCAGATTGTTAATGCATTACCTTGGACACTTTATGGCCTTCAGACTTATAAAGGGGATTAAATCCCCTTTATAAAAGCCAGTCCATTTCTGGTGTTTTGCAAAACAGCAGCATTAGCAAACCGGAAAAGATTTTGGTACCAGAGAAATGGGATGCTGCTGTGTTTGCAAATACCAAACATGCTGGAATGGCTTTTTAAATGGATAAGGGGAAGATTCTGAAAGAATTGTGAGGAGCTTGATAGAAAAGGCCTAGATTGCTTTGAAGAGACTGTTTGTGGAAATATGGACTCTAAACATATTTCTGATGAGGCCTTGAGCAGAAACGATGAGTGTCGTTGCCAACTGAAAGGAAGATGATCCTTGTTTTAACATGGCATAGTATTTGGCAAAATTGAGTTCTGGAATTGGATGGAAGGCAGAATTTGAAAACGACAAGCTGGGATACTTAGCTGAAGAGATTCTGACACTAAATATTGAAAGTGTGGCCTGGCTTCTCCTTGTGGCTTATAGTAAAATGTGACAGGACAGAGTTAAGGTGAGAAATGAACTCTTGAGTACGAAGAAACCAGAAACTGATAGTTTGGAAAATTCTGGGCTTCCAGAAAGTGAAACCCCAGAGGCTACAGCCCCATGTACGGATTTAACCAAACATGGAAACTGACTGCCATTTCACTACAAGCCAGGATTGGAGATGGAGTAATCCAGAAAGGATTTGTGAAAAGTCCTATTGTCTGCTAGTTTTGACCCCTGTAAACTTCATGCCAAACCAACAAGATTTTTGTGACATCTGTATAGACAGAGCCACTGCCGGTCTGGACTGGAGGGAATGAAAAAGGAACATATTGAAGGAAAAATTTCTTCAAACACAGAGCCATGGAGATTGAGGTCTGGAGTCAAGAGGTCTCGGGCTGGGACTGTGGAGCAGCCCATGCACATGGAAAGGGTGAGTTTGCCCCAGAGGCAGAGTGTGGGCCTTCCGCCTCGATGCTCAGGAAGAGTGTTGCCACCCCAGGCCCCAGAGAGGGTGGAGCACATTCCCCAGGGACTGGGGAGAGCCTGGCCTCCACCCTAGTGTTTGGAGAGGGGAGAGGCTTTGCCCCAGAGAGGCAGAGTCCAGGTGGCACCCCAGTGTTTGAGAAGGGTGGGGCTGAGAAGAAGGTGGTCTCCCCAACGTGTGGATATGTTGGAGTGCTCACGCCAGCGTTTGGAGAGAAAAGGACTTCTGCATAGGCCCTTGGAAAGTGTGGAACTGCTGCACTCCCAAGCCCCAAGGATAAAAGTCATTCTATAAGTAACTTAGACTTTGAAATCTAAGGGAGTTTGTCCCGCAGGTTTTAGGAACTGTTTTAGTCCTGTTAACCTTGTTTTCCTTTCAGTTTCTCCTTATGGCAATGGGAATGTTTACCCTATGACTGTTCCTCCTTTGTATTTTGGAAGCAGATAACCTGTTCTAAGTTCCACAGGTCCACAGCTAGAGGGGAATTTTGCCTTAAGGACAGACCACACACGTGACTGATTTTGATGGGATCTTGTACTTCCTTATTGTTACTGAAATGATTTAAGTTTTTGTGATACTGTAATGGGATGTTTGTACTCTGAATATGGAAAGAACACGTTTTTCCAGGGTCTAGGGGGTGGAATGTACCAGTTTGTATATATTATGTCTCCCAGAAAAAGCCATGTTCTTTGATGCAATCTTGTGGGGACAGACGTATTCGTGTTGATTAGGTTGGAACCTATTGGTTGATTGTTTCCATGGAGATGTAACTCAATCAACTACAGATGAGACCTTTCATTGGATTATTTCTATGGAGGTGTTGCCCAACCCATTCAGGGCGGATCTTTATTGGATCACTGGAGTACTTTAAAAAGAGTCACACAGGCCCAGAGCAGAGCAACTGAGAGTGACATTTTGAAGAGGAGCTGCAGCCAAGAGAGGACAAAATGCCCCAAGAGCAACATTTTGGAGAATGCCATTTTGAAATGCCATCTGGGAGCAAGCGGATGCCAGCCACATGCCTTCCAAGCTAACAGAGCTTTTCCAGATGCTGATGGCCATCCTTCAGTGAAGATACCAGATTGCTGATGCCTTACCTTGGACACTTTATGGCCTTCAGACTGTAACTTTGTAACCAAATAAACCCCCTTTATAAAAGCCAATCCATTTCTGGTGTTTTGCAAAACAGCAGCATTAGCAAACCAGAATACTCTGTGACCACGTGATTGTGAAAACCTTGTGACTCCCACTCCCTTTATCCAATGTATGGACAGAGGAGTATAAAAATGAAGACAACAAATAAATGCATAATAGGGAGGGATAGGGGAGGTATGGAATGTTTTGGGTCTTCTTTTTTACTTTAATTTTTATTCTTATTCTTGTTTGTGTGTGGTAATGAAAATCTTCAAAAACTGACTGTGGTGATGACTGCACAAATATATAATGCTTTTGTGAACAATTGTATACTGTGGATGACTGTATGGTTTGTGAACATATCTCATAAAATTGAATTAGAAAAAAGAAAAAAAAAGAAAAGCTAAAGACTAGAAGAAAATATCTGCCAATCATATGTCTGATAAATTGCTTGTATTTAGAATACATAAAGAATTCTTACAACTCAATACTAAGAAAACAAACAACCCAGCAAGCAATGGGCAACAGACCTTGAACAGATATTTCACCAAAGAAGACCTATAAATGACTAATTAGTGCACAAAAAGGCATTCAACATTACTCGTTATTATGAGAATTTAAATTAAAATCACAAGATACCAGTACACACCCATTAGAATAGTTATAATAAAAAAGACAGGCAATAACAAGTGTTGACAAGCATGTGGAGAAATAGGAATCCTCACATCTCATTGGCATTGCTGGTGAGAACGTAAAATGGAGCAGCCAATTCTATAAATTTACTAAAAATCAAATTGTACATTTACAATAGGTGAATTTCATGTTATATAAATTGTATACCTCAATAAAGCTGTTTAAAAATACAAATCTACTCAGTCTCACAAAATGTAAGAAGGAAGATACATGTAAGAAGAGAAATTAAAGAATAATTAAATGAACGGAAAGATTTACCATGTTCACATATTTCAGGACTCATACTGCAAATATGTCAATTGTCCTCAATTGATTGAAAGATTCAATTGACTCCCAACTGAAATCACATAAGGAAGTGTGTGTGTGTATGTGTGTGAAACTTGACAAGCTGATTCTAAAATTTATAGGGAAAGGCAAAGTGCCCAAAGTACGAGGAACAAGGTAGGAGGAATTATGTTCTGCTGTACCAGATATCAAGACTATATAAAGCTAGAAAGTGTGATATCAATTCTGGAAGACCCAAAAAGGACCAAAGGAACAAAAAAGAGAAGCCAAAAAAACACCCATCCATATATGATATATGACAGAGGTAGCAATATAATAACAGCACAGGGGTAATATTTTCAATAAATAGTGTTGGGGCAGAGGGCTATCGATATAGAGAAAAAGAGTTAAAGAATACATACTGCATGGTTCTATTTATATGAAGTTCTAGAACAGGAAAAACTAATGAATAGTTGAAAAAATTAAAACACTGGATGCCTTTGGGAAGGTGTGGCAGGAAGTATCTGGTAAGAAGCATGATGGAACTTTCTAGGGTGATGGTAAACTTCTATATCTTACTCTCTTTAACCAGTGTATGGGCAGATGAGTAACAAAATAATGACAAAAATATATATAAATATTAGGGGGGTTAAGGGGTATGGGATGGTTTTAGTGTTCTTTTATATTTTTATTTTTTTCTTTATTTTTGCAGTAATGAGAATGCTTGAAAATTTATTATGGCGATGAATGCACAACTAAATGATGATACTGTGTGCCAATGATTGTATACTCTGGATGAATTATACAGTGTGTAAGTATATCTCAATAAAATTACATTAAAAAATCAAAATATAATACCACTACACACTTACCAGAACGGGTTTCTAAAAACATGAAAATACCTAGTGTTGTTAAGGATATAAACCAACTTAGTTTCTCATCAACTGCTAGTGAAATATAAAATAATATAATCACTTTAGAAGCTGCCTGACAGTATCTACTATGGATAATCATATGTTTACCCAAGGAATTGTATTCCTAGGATTAGGCTGAACAGAAATTCATGCCTACATGCCAAAAACAATCAAATAACATATACCAGAATTATCAGAATAGCACCATATGCAATTACCCAAAATTATAATTGTAACAATCAAGAATAGAAAGGTAAATAAGGGGTATATTCATACAATGGAATACTGTAAAGGAGAGAAAATGAACAAACTACTGTTATTTGCTAAAACATGGCTGTTCCTCACAAACAATGATAAGTAAGATGCCAGACACAATAGAACACATATAGTACGATTCCACTGATATAAAAGTCAAAAGTAGGTAGATCTATGGAGGTAGATTGCTTAGGAGCTATAAAGGGGCTCTTGAGGTGCTGGTAAGTTTCTATTTCTTGTTCTTGGTGGTAATTACATGAGTGAATTTACTTTGTTAACAAATTCATTGAGCTATACCTTTATAATTTGTGTACATTTATTTATGTAAATTATACTGCAACAAAATTTTTACTCAAAAGAAACAAACATACACAAAAACTAACTAGAAGCAACTTTTTGCATGGAAAGGGAAAAGTATTTTCCCTTTCTAGATTCCCTTTCTATATTTCTAGAAACTGAATCTAATTTTGATTCTCCTCATGTTTTGCTAGGTTCATTTCACTCTAGCTTTCTTGAACCAATGTCATAATTTGAAGCAACAGGAATATACTCTTTTAAGAACTAAGTTATTTACTAGTTGTATTTTCATATTTTGATTTATTAATTCTTTTGGTTTCTGCCTCTACTTCTTTTAAATTTTGAATATAGATATGTACCATTTAAAATAATCCTAACATGTAAAAAAAATTCTATGTCTTGATAGAGGCTGGGTTACACACCTGCAGTGGTGTGCTGGAGATGGTCCAATGATTGTACACTTGTCTTCATAACTCCATGTTCGATGATGATACATTGGTAACTTGAAATTAGCCATGGTTGGAGAATGTGCACCAAGGAAACTGGCAAATGACACAAATCAGGGCTTTTTTTTTCCCTTGGAGTGTCGGTTGTGAAACATTTACCAGCACATCATTACACAGGTTTAGAGTTTGTCAAAACTCAGAAAATGAACACTTAAGAATTTGCATTTGAATGCAGGTGAATTTCATATCAAAAGAAAAAAATGTAAATAATTTATCTCTAGTTAATGATATGCATGCTGAAGTATTTAGGGGGCATGTATTTATGTCAGCAATTTAAATACAGCAATAAAGTAAGATGGATTGATAGATAAACAGAGGAACAGACAGATATATGATGAAGTAAAATGGTAGTGGTAGAATCTAGATGGTGGTATAATCAGTATTCGCTACAAAATTCTTTCAACTTCTTTACATGTTTAAAAAATTTTGTTAAAAATATTGGAAAAATCTTTTCCCATTTAGAGATCAAATAAATATTAACATAAATATTTAATCCTGCATTTTTGGGGATTTCAATTTTATATTTTATTATTCAAACCAACTGCTACTTACAATATTTAGTGAAACAGAAGATCTAAATACATTGTTTCCTCAAGAAGCTAAAGAATGGAAGGGCATTTTTTACTATTTTTTTCCGATAAGCCAAAGTGAGAGTTTGCATAACATGGAAAAGTGGCAAATGATACAAATCCATGTTCAAGAACTGAAAGCAAAGAAGCAATACTAGAAATAATTGGCTAAGTTCCTTGGGGAGATAAGAGAGAAAGGATCCAACACAAAGGTGCAAAGATTAGCTTTAGGGAGGAAGGATGCTCCTAGCACTAAGTCAGGAGGAAAAAAAAAGAGAGGATGTAGAAGTTAACAGAGTGAGGCAGGTAGTGGATGGAGGTTTCTGCCAATGGCTTCTCCTTTTCCTGTGAAATAGGAAGGAAGATTATCTGCTAAAAATGACGAAGTACTAGAGTAGGCCCCTTGAAGAATAATGAATATGTAGAATAATATTTATAAGGAATAAAATAGAAAGGTGACTAGGAGCAAAGGGATAGATTACTGAACAAGGGAGAAGGATTTAGACAATGTCAGAGATGAGGAATTTGTAGTGGCACTAATGAACAAACTTGTATGATTTTTTTTTCTAGTTGTGCCCAGCAGCCATGATGTAGAAATAGAGAAGGCAATTAGTTGGATTGATCCAGGGTTGAGATTTTGCTATGTGGGTATTATACACAGATTCCTACACAAGGAGGCAAGGGCAATGATTTATAGGCAAGAACATGGTTAAATGATGGATAATGGAGTCTAGGTGAGCTGTAGAAGAGGAGATAGGAAAGGGCTGACAGATTGGGAGAAATTAAAAAGGTCAAGGAATTGGAGATTTCAACAGGGTTGAAGAGCTGGTATAATAGGTATAAGAGAGTTAGGAGAGCCAGAAGGATAAGAAAAAAGGCTGCGGTCAGAGAGCAATACACCGGAGTTTAAGGTTTCATTTCATTTCTAGAGATAATATGTTGCTTTTCAACTGATTTAAGGCTATAAAATGGGATATGCATTTCTCCAAAATAATTTATCTCAAGATAAAGTAAAATCACACTTAATAAACCAATAAATCTTTTCAAATCACATATACAAGTAGAATGTATACAAAATATAGTGCCAATGTCAAAAGCACACACTTTGGTGCAAGAACAGATCTGTTCTGTTCTGGCCACTCAATTACTGTGACCTTGAAAAAGTCACTTCACCCATAAGGCTCAACTTCATCATCCATAAAATGGGTACAATAATACCACCTAACTCATAGGACTGCTGTTCAGGTTTAAATGAGTTAATGTGTAAACATGCTTAGCACAAGGACAAGCACAAAGTAAGGCCCTTCCAAACCAGTAGCAGACTTCCGGTTCTGGGTAAGATGAAGCAAGCACACTTTGCCCTCTCTCTCCCACTGAATACAGTTATAAAACTTGGAGAGAATGCATGGAGCATTTGAAGACTGTGTAAAGTAAGTGGTAGCAGACAGAATGGGTAAGAGGCACAAAATTCAAAATAACAAAGAACACATGACCAGATAAGGCATAATAGAATTGCTAAAAAGTTAAGAGAAAGAAAAAGTGTTTTAAAAAACCCTCACATTTATGGTCAATTCATTTTCCTCAATGGTACCAAGACAATCCAATGGGGCAAGGATAGTCTTTTCAACAGAAGGTACTAGAACAACTGAATATCTATATGCAAAAAAGTAAATTTAAATACTAACCTTACACTGTACACAAAAATTAACTCAAATTGTTTCATTCACCTAAATGTATGGGCTAAAACTATAAATCTAGAAGAACACAAGAAAATTTTCATGACCTCAGGTTAGACAAAGAAATCTTACTGATAACACCAAAATCAGCAGTGATAAAAGGAAAAAATTAATAACTTAGACTTCATCAAAATATAAAAATCTTGAGCTTCACAAAATTAAGAAGGATGACATCAGTGAAAATGGTGGAGTAAGGACCTCTGAAAATTCTCTTCATAAAAGCAAAAATTGTCTGGCAAATACCATCAGAATCAACTTTTTCAGAACTCAGGAAATTAACCAAAAGCTTACAGCAATCTGGGAATGTTTATTCAAGAAAAACAGCCGAATTTCAGTAAGAACACTGAGTTCTATGGTGTTTTAACTTGATCTACCCCTCTTCTCCAAGCACCAGATAGCCTAGAAAACAAACAACACAAAATCACAGTGAAAACCATCAGCCTGGCAGCCACTGGGAAGAATGGGGTTGGAGCTCCTTCAAAGCACCATTCCCAGAGAATTGGCATTATTTGCCTATCTGGTGGTTCCATGAAAGACCTCAAAGAAACACTGTCGTTATTTGACCTGATTTAAAACTTACCCAGTGCTAAAACCCTTTTCCCAGGAGTGTTGTCAAAAACAGTCAGGCAATTGTTGAATATCATGGCTCCCTGCAGCAGTGGGTAACAGTTGGAGCAAACAATAGGTTAATCAAAAAGATTAGAAGGGGAGGCAGGGCAAGATGGCAGCATAGAGAGGTGTGGGATTTAGTTTGTCCTATAGAGTAACTAGTAAATAGCCAGGAACAACTAGTATATAGTCTAGAACAACTGTTGGGGGACGGACATCCATGACTGGACACACATCATATACAAGTCTGGAATGGGTAGAATGGCTGAGATTGCAACATAGAACTATAAGTAAAACTCCCCAAACTGCGGAGCTGGCAACCCTCCCCCACCGGCACTGCAGGCTGAGCTGAAATACTTCCCTCTGGAAAAAAGAAGCTGGTTATCTAGAGAAGGGAAAGTAACTCAAGCTCCAAATGCAGTTTTAATGAACAAATGTGGACTACTGAATATAAGCTATAAGCACAGATAAACCCGGAGCAAATAGGAAAGGAATCTGAGGTTCCTGTCAGCAGAGAGGAGGCAGGGCTGATAGAAAAATATACATCAGTGAATGAAAACAGAGGCTTTGGGAGACAGCTGAGCTCAGAATACTGGAAAATGGCTGTGTCCCAAGAAAAGGGGCAGTACCAACACCAGTTGACCGGTAAAACTGGGGGGCTGGGGACTGGCTCCGAAAAGGGGCTTTTGCTCTTTTTCCTTTGTTTTCTATCATTCTAAGCAGCTCATTAGAGAAAGCCTCAGACATTTTCAATTGTTAGCACTGACCTAGGCAAGGCTGGAGTTTACAAAGTCAGAGAGCCAAAGGAGGAATTCAAGTGTAGAGGATAACTCCCTAAAGGGTAGATCTTCCCTAAGAAAAGGGGTTGGGGCCCAGCTCAAGTGGCCCTCCCTCAGAGAATTCAGACCCCAGGGCCTGGGATGGGGGGAACAGAAACAACTTAAGCTTGGCTTCTGACACCCTCGGTCCCTGGCCAAACAGGGTCCACTGAGAATTAAAGGGACTGCATCTCTTTACACCAGTGGGAAGCTGAAGGCTGAGAAGTGCCACCTACTGGACAGGATAGGAAAAACACCCAGTCTATAGGCCTCACAGGGAAGTCTGACAACCTGATCCTCAGGGAAACTAGATACTGATTATACCTTCCTCCTGAGACCTGAGCCCATCTGGTCTGGGAAAATCTGATTGGGGTAATCAAGGAAACCAGATGCCTAGACCACAAAAAATTAAGAGTCACATTAAGAAAAACATATGGCCCAGTCAAAGGAACAAACCTACACTCCAACTGAGATACAGGAATTGAAACAACTAATTATTAATCAAACAAATCTCCTAAATCAATCCAAAAATCAAATCAACAAGTTGAGGAAAGATATGGCAAAAAAGATGAAGGATATAAAGATGACAGTGGGTGAACAAAAGGAAGAACTCAAAAGTCTGAAAAAACAATTGGCAGAATTAATGGGAATGAAAGGCACAATACAACAAACGAAAAAAAATGGAGACATACAACAGCAGATTTGAAAAGGCAGAAGAAAAGATTCATGGACTGGAGGACAGGACATCTGAAATCCTACACACAAAAGAACAGACATGGAAAAATATGAGCAGGGTCTCAGGGAACTGAATGACAACACGAAGTGCATGAACGTATGTGTCATAGGTGTCCCAGAAGGAGAAGAGAAGGGAAAAGGGGCAGAAACAACAATGGAGGAAATAATCACTGAAAATTTCCCATCTCTTATGAAAGACATAATTACAGATCCAAGAAGCACAGGGAATCCCAAACAGAACGGATCCGAATAGAACTACGTCAAGACATTTAATAATCAGATTATCAAATTTCAAAGACAGAGGAATTCTGAAAGCAGCAATAGAAAAGTGATCCATCACACACAAGGGACGCTTGATAAGACTATGTGTGGATTTCTCAGTAGAAACCATGGAGGTGAGAAAGCAGTGGCATGATATATTTAAGATACTGAAGGAGAAAAAAACTGCCAACCAAGAATTCTACATCCAGCAAAACTATCTTTCAGAAATGAGGGAGAGTTTAAAACATTCTCAAACTGACACTGAGTGAGTTTGTGAACAAGATACCTGCTCTACAGGAATTATTAAAGGGAGCACCACAGGCAGATAGGAAAAGACAGGAAAGACAGGTTTGGAGCACAATGTTGGGTGATGGTAGCACAATGCAAGTACACAAACAAAGATGACTGTGAGTATGGTTGAAAGAGGAAGGCTAGGGGCATGTAGGACACCACAAGGAAAGATAGTTGATAAAGACTGGGACTGTATAACTTAGTGAAACCTAGAGTGGTCAATGATTGTATTAAATTAAATGTATAAATATGTTTTTACATGAGGGAGAACAAATGAATGTCAACTTTGTAAGGTGTTAAAATAGGATGGTATTGGGGAAAAAATAAAATCAATGCAAACTAGAGTCTATAGCTAACAGTAATATTGTAATATGCTACCATTAATTGTAACAAAGGCAATATACCAAAGCTAAATGTCTATAAGAGAGGGATATAACAGAGGGGTATGGGATTCTTGGCGTTGATGCTGTGTCTGACTTTTTATTGTATTATTTTCTTTTGTTGCTTTATAGTTGTCACTTTTTTCTTTCTTTTTCTTTTTTCTTTTTACTTTTTTTGCCTCTTCTTTGTGGAAGAAATGGAAATGTCCTTATATAGATAGTATTGGTGAATGCATAACTATGTGATTATACAGGGAACCATTGATTGTTTACTTAGGATGGAATGTATGGTGTGTGAATAAAACCATCTAAAAAAAAGTTAGAAGGCACCTCATACCCACTAGAATGCTTTTATTAAAAAACAAAATAACAAGTGCTGGCGAGGATGCAGAGAAATAGGAACCCTCATACATTGTTGGTAGGAATACAAAATGGTATGGTTACTGTGGAAAACAGATTGGTGGCTCCTGAAAAAGTTAAACCTAGAATTACCATATGGACAGCAATCGCATGTCTAGGCATGTAACTGAAAGAATTGAAAGAGGGAACTCGGACAGACATTTGTACACCAATATAGCAACAGCAGTCACAAGATGTAGCCAAAAAGATGGAAGCAACCCAAGTGTCCATCAATAGATTATTGGATAAACAAAATGTGGTATATACATACAATGGAATATTATTCAGGCATAGAAAGGAATGAAGTTCTGATACATACTACACCATGGATGAAACTTCAAGACATTATATTGATTAAAATAAGTCAGACACAATGGGACAGATGTTGTAGGAGTCCCCTTATAAGAAATAACCAGAATATGTAAATTCATAGAAACATAAAGTAAAGTACAAGTTAACAAGGGGAGGGGAGAGACGGAATGGGGAATTAAAGCATAATGGATGCAGGGTCTCTGGGATGATGGGAGAGTTCCAGTAATGTATGTTGGTGATGGTAGTACAAAATTTAGAATGCTATTATTGCCACTGAATTGTATGCTTGGGAGTGGTTGAGATGGGAAATTTTACGTTGTTTATATATTACCACAATTTTACAAAAAACAGAGAGACTAAAGAGATAACGACAATTAAATGTAATACATGACCCTGGACTAGATCTAATAATGGAAGAGAAAATGGCCAAAAGGATATTATTGGGACAACTAAAAAAATTGGAATACAGACTGTATGCTTTATATCAATGTCAAATTTCTTGAACTGGATACACTTAATGTGGTTACATAAGTGAATATCCTTGTTCTTAGGAAATATACATGGAAATATTATATGGTAAAAGGAGCATGATGTTTGCAACCTACTCTCAAGGGTTTAGAAAAGACATAGATAGAAAGAAAGATAGATAAATAGGAAGGAAGGTGGGAAGGAAGGACGGGCAAATTAACAATGTGGCAAAATGTTATAGGTTGGTAAATCTGGGTATCTGGGTGGGTGTGTATTGGAGTACTCTGTACAAAATTTATATTAGTTTTGCAACTGTCCCATAAGTTTGAAATTATTTCAAAATAAAAAGTTAAGAAATAAAGCTTAAAAGGAAAAGCTGGGGAATGAGATGTCCATAGGGGACTCTGAAAAGCTCCAACATTTTTCTGGGAATCGAGAAGGCCACATATATGCATAGAGTTGTGTGCATGCCTAGGGCTGTTTGCGTGCTCAGGAAAGGCCTGAGAAGGTGTATTAAAAAATTTAACCTTGCCCAAAGAGAGGTCTGGCCTTTGCACTTGGCTTATAGATTACCCTCTAGAAGGTAATCTAGAATCTAGAATGATGTGTCTGATAGAAGTGTCTTTTTTGCCTGGGGTCTAACAGTATAATTTAGGGTGGAGGCTGGCTATACCTGATAAGTCTTAGGTGGGGACAGGCCTCACCAGAATGAGCAACAATATGATTTATGGTGGGGGCTTTGGGTCATGCAGTATCAGTCAACCTGGAGACTGAGATTAACCACATGGGCAATCAGTCAATTAATCATGCCTATGTGATGGACTTCAAATAAAAACTCTTGATACCAAGGCTTGAGTGAGCTTCCCTGCTTGGCAATACACAGTACATACTATCACACATTGTGCCTAGGAGGAATTAACACTCTCCATGACTCCATGAGGAGAAGATGACTAGAAGCTCCACATTTGGATCACTCCTGGACTCTGCCCTATTTGTCTCCTCCCTTGGCTGACTTTAATCTTTATCCTTTCCCTGTAACAAACCACAACTGTGAGTATAACAGCTTTCAGTGAGTTGTGTGAGTCTTTCTAGCAAATTATCAAACCCAAGGGTGGTTTGGGGAACTCCTTGAATCTGTAATTGGTGTCAGAAGTGAGGGCAACATTATGTGGACCATTTCCCCTCTAACTGTACAGTTGGTCAAACACTTGTAAGGCCCTAAAGTGCTTGCCTCTATCTAACCTTGAGGTTCTGTCCAAGTAGAAGTTAGGACAGAATTAGTCCAGGACAGTCAATCACTAAGGAAACAAACAGAAACAACAACAAACTCTGGGGAGGGGGCTAATTTCCAGAGCTGCCACATTATATTGTTTAAAATATCCAATTTTCCACATAAAAACTATGAGCATGGCCCATATACAGGAAAAAAAGCAGTCATTAGAAACTGTTCTGAGGAAGCACAGATGTTGGACTTACTAGACAAACTTTACATCATTTATTACAAGTACTTCAACCAATTAAAGGAAACCATGTCTAAATAAGTAAAGGAAAATTTGAGAATGATGTCCTACCAAGTAAAGAATAACAATAAAGAGACTGAAATGACAAAAAAAAAGAACCAAATAGAAATTATGGTGTTGAAAAGTACAATAACTGAAATGAAAAGTTCACTATTTTGAACAGACACTTTGAGCTGGCAGAAGAATAAGGCAACTTGAAGATGGGTCAACTGAGATTATCCAGTCTGAGGAGCAGAAAGAAAATGAAGAAAAATTAACAGTGCCACAGAGACCTATGGGAGACCACCAAGAATTCCAAAATAAGCTTAATGGCAGTGCCAGAAAAAGGAGAGAAAGGGACAGAAAGAATATTTGAAAAAATCAGAGGCTGAAATTTTCCCAGATTTGATGAAAAACATTAACTACAACTCACTGGACTTTAAGAAGGATAAACTCAAAGAGATCCATAATCGAAAGACAAAGCCAAGACAACGTGGAATATGACTCCCGGGGAGGAATGTAGACCCGGCATCGTGGGACGGAGAACATCTTCTTGACCAAAAGGGGGATGTGAAAGGAAATGAAATAAGCTTGAGTGGCAGAGAGATTCCAAAAGGAGCCGAGAGGTCACTCTGGTGGGCACTCTTATGCACACTTTAGACAATCCTTTTCAGGTTCTAAAGAATTGGGGTAGCTGGTGGTGGATACCTGAAACTATCAAACTACAACCCAGAACCCATGAATCTCGAAGACAGTTGTATAAAAATGTAGCTTATGAGGGGTGACAATGGGATTGGGAAAGCCATAAGGACCACACTCCACTTTGTCTAGTTTATGGATGGATGAGTAGAAAAACAGAGGAAGGAAACAAACAGACAAAGGTACCCAGTGTTCTTTTTTACTTCAATTGCTCTTTTTCACTCTAATTATTATTCTTGTTATTTTTGTGTGTGTGCTAATGAAGGTGTCAGGGATTGATTTAGGTGATGAATGTACAACTATGTAATGGTACTGTAAACAATCGAAAGTACGATTTGTTTTGTATGACTGCGTGGTATGTGAATATATCTCAATAAAATGAAGATTAAAAAAAAAAAAGACAAAAAAAAAAAAAAAAGACAAAGCCAAGAAAGAATCTTGGAAGCAGCAAGAGAAAAGAGACTCATCACAGACAAGGGATCTTCAGTAAGATTAACAATTGACTTCCCATCAGAAACTATGGGGCCAGAAGGCAGTGACATGACATATTCAAAGTGCTGAAAGAAAAAGACTGCCAACCAAAAATTCTATGTCCAGCAAAACTATTCTTCAAAAATGAAGAAGAAATTAAGGCATTCCCATATAATCATAAACTGAAAGAATTCATCACTACCTGACCTGACCTATAAGAAATACTAAAAAGAGCCTTCAGACTGAAATGAATGGACACTATATAGTAACTCAAATCTACATGAAGAAAGAGCACCAGTAATACATATTACATATGTAACTATAAAAGACAGTATAATAGTATTTTTGTTTTTAACTCTTTTTCTTCCCCTACTGTTTTAAAAGATAACTGCATAAAGCAATAATTATACAACTGTGTTGAGGGACTTAAACACTATAAAGATGTAACTTGTATGACAATAATAACACAAAAGAGGGGAGAGGAGGGACTGGAGCTAAATATGAACAAAGTTTTTGAAATCTATTGAAATTAAGTTGGTATTAATATGAACTAATTTGTTTAAGTTGTTAACTGTAATCCCCAGAGCAGCCCTAAAAGAATAACCCAAAAAAGAGGAAAATAAACAAGTTAATTAAAATGGTATACTACAAAAATTTATTTAACATAAAAATGGAAAAAATGGAGGAATAGAGAAACAAAAAGTACATATAAGACATATAAAAAACAAATAGCAAAATGGCAGGACTAAGTGCTAGCTTATCAGTAACTTCATTAAATTTAACTAAATACATTAAATGTAAATGAACTCAACATTCCATTCAAAAGGCAGGGACTGGAAGAATGGATTAAAAAAAAACATGATCCAACTGTTTGCTGTCTACATGGGACACAATTTAGATTCAAAAACACCAATAAGTTAAAAATAAAAGGATGGGAAAAAATATACCATGCAAATGGGAAGCAAAGTAGAGCTGGGTTTCAGTAATTTGAGTCTTCTCTATTTCTTTTCCAGTCTAGCTAAAGTATTGTAACTTCTGTTATCTTTTCAAAGAACCAACTTCTGGCTTCATTGATTTTCTCTATTTTTTTAAATTCTCTACTTTTATTTTCACTCTACTCTTTATTATTTCGAATCTAATTCTTTGACTTGATTTGGGTTTATTTTGTTCTTCTTTTTGTAGTTTATTAAGTTGGAAGGTTAGGCTATTGATTTGAGATCCTTCTTCTTTGTTAATATGGGCACTTACAGCTACAAATTTCCTTCTAAGCACTGTTTTCACTGCATCCCATAAGTTTTGGTATGTTTTTTGTTTTCATTTATTCCAAAGTATTTTCTAATTTGTAATTTCTTTATGATTTGTTGATTATTCAGTATTGTTTTATTTTCACATATTGATAAATGTCCTAAATGTCCTTCTGTTATTGGCTTCTAATTTCATTCCACTGTAAAGAAAAGTGGCAAGAGCAGACATCCTTGTCTTTTTCCTGATATTAGGGGGAAAGCTTTAGTCTTTCACATTAATTATGATGTTAAGTATTAACATAAAAATATGGCCAACTGATTTCTGATAAAAATGCAAAGCAGTAAATGGAGAAAGCAGTTTTTTGAACAACTGATGCTGGAACAATTGGATACTCATACCCAAAAAAGTGAACCTTAACCTAAACCTCACATCTTACATATAAACATCAAGTCAAAATGGATCATAGCTCTAAATACAAAACATACAACTATAAACTTTTAGAAGGAAACATAGGACAAAATATTTTTCATGATTGGGAGTTGAGGCAAAGAATTTTTTTAAACATGACAACAAAAGCACAACCCATAATAGAAAAAGAAAAATTGATAAATTGGATTTTATTAAATTTTAAAACATTTGCTCTTCAAAAGACACTGATGAGAGAATGAAAAGAAAGCTACAGACTGGGAGAAAATATGTGCGAACCACATAGCCAACAATGAAGAATTCTCAAAAGTCAACATCAACAGGAAGAAAATAACAACCCAATTAAAAATGGCAAAATATCTGAATAAGCACTTCAGCAGAGGATATAAGGATGGCAAATAAGCACATGAAAAGATGTTCAACATCATTAGACATTAAGGAAATGCAAATTAAAACTACAATAATCACTACACAGCTATCACAATAACTAAAATAAATACCAACAATACCAGTGCTGGTGAAGATGCAGGGCAACTGGAGCCCTCATACATTGCTGGTGGGAATGTAAAATGGTATGGCCACTCTGGAAAATGGTTTAGCAAGTTTCTTATAAGTTAAACATACACTTACCATATGACTCAGTAATCCCACTCCTAGGTATTTACCTTAAAGAAATAAAAACTTATGTCCACACAAAAACCTATACAAGAATGTTTATAGTAGTATTATTTATAATCACCAAAACCTGGAAACAACCCAAATGTACTTCAATGGATGAATGGATAAACAAACTTCGGTACATCCATACAGCGGAATGCTATTCAGAAAAATGAATGAACGATTGATTCAACAACTCGGATGAATCTCAAAGGCACTGTGCTGAGTGAAAGAAGCCAGTCTCAATAGGTTGCATATTAAATGATTCTATTTATATGACATTCTCTAAAAGAAAAAACTATAGTGATGGAGAACAGATCAGTGGTTGTCAGGGATTATGGGTGGGGGAGAGTGTGACTATAAAGGGACAGTATATGGGAGTTTTTTAGTATGATGAAACAGTTCTCTATTTTGATTGTGGTGCAGTTTATACAAATTTATACAAGACTTACAATTCACAGCATTATACAGTAAAAAAAAAAGACCAGAAAACCCAGTTAATTTTACTGTAAGTTAATTTCAAAAATAAATTAGCTATTATGTTATCATCATAATCATCAACCATTATACTTTACTGATTAATAAAAATATTGAGAATTAGTTGTGAAATAGGATTTAAACTCATTAAGGTCAATTTATGTCTGGTACTGTAACTTAAAGGTATAGGGAAAGAATCAATAACACTAAATATAAAAGCTTTACAACTTCTACTAACTCCTTCCTTTAATATTCTATAACAGGATAATATGCTCCCTCTGGATTATTTCCTATAAACAATGTCATACACTGAATATGGAATTAAATAAGTGTTTAACCTACAATTCTGGGCTCCTAAGTTACATTCCTAAATCTAACACTATAAGAAATCTCACCTTGCCTTTTGAACCTAATATTATCTTCCTCTTCACTAAGGTCATGTACTTGTCTGCACTTGTCTTTTTTTTGGTATGCTGTGAGGGTTTAAAGCAGGGAGCTTCAGGACAGGAAACAGAAAGATTCATACATCCCCGACCCAGACACCAGGTACTGCTGTATGTGATTTAATGTATTACCTCATTTAATCCTCATAACAACCCTATAATGTAGCTATTATTAATATTCTCATTTTACAGATGAAGAAACTGAACCATAGAGAGGTAGAAACTGAACCATAGAGAGGTAACTTGCCCAACATCTCACAGCTAGTTAAGTGAGGGAGCCAGGATTTTCCCAGGCAATCTGCCTCTAGTGACTATGCTCTCAATCAGTGTGCTGTACACTGTCTCTCTAGAAAAATCTGTTCATTTGCTCATTATTTCCTTCCTTCATTCACCACTGCACTTCTGTGCCTATGGTGTCTCTTTCTCTAACAAATACTTCATTCACTCTCATGACTTTAACTATCATTAAGCATCAATGACTCAATTCTGTATCTCTTCCTGAGCTTCAAACTATATTTCCAACTGTCTCTTCAAAACTTGCATTTGATGATCCTGCCACTACTACTAACTCAACATGTTTACAATCAAACTCATTATCCTTCCTCAAAATTTCACCATAAAAACGTTCTTAACTTTGTTAATTAATTCACATAGCCTTGAAATATCTGAGTTAGCTTTGAGACCTGCTTCTCCATTGACCCTCCTTCATTCTCAGTCAACAAAAGTTTTATCAGTTCTTTCTTTGTAAAATCCCTTAGAACCACACCTTTCTTTCCAATTTCAGTGTCATCATTCTAGCTCAGACCTTCATACCTAAATGACCATAATACCTCCTAATCATTCTCCCTGACTCCAGTTCTCTAATCCTATTTATTGGCCACCATATTAATCATTTTCAAATACTGCTTTTATCATGCTACTCCTGGCTCAAAAACCTTCAACAATATCCAAACTAACTAGCTAACCGAATAACAAACTGAATAGGTCTATACTACCCACCAAATAAAGTACAAAAATTTTAACTCATTATAAGACCCTCTACTATTTGATTCTAGCCTACCTTGATAACTTTGTCTCCTTCAATTCTCCCAAACACTCCATAGTGCTCACACCATCCTTGCAACTGAAATGTCTTTCCCTCTCTTTTTTAACGAATAGGTAATATGAAAAGATTGTTTAAATCTTATGTCCTCTGAGAAACCTTCTTCAGCCACACCAATGCACTGTGGTCTTTCCCTCCTCTGAACTCCTACAACACATAATATCTGTATCTAGCATTGTCATTAAATGTTATATGTTTATCTCTCTGACAAGACTGCAATTCGCACAAGGTCAGGAACCATTTCTAAAACTTCTGTGTGCCTTCCACAGTGCCTACCTAGCAAAAATCATCGGTTAAACTAATACTTTCTGATTAACATATAGGCTACTTAATATATTTTGTGCTAACTTACAGTTCAGTCTAAAGACCCTTCATAATCTAGCCTCATATACCTTTCCATTGTCACCTCCTGTCATTCTCTGCCACACCCTATGCTCCTGCCACACAACTTTTCATTGTTGCCTAGTCACACCAGGTCCTTTCACAGTCCTACTCACTCACCGTCTGCAATGCCCACTCTTCCTTATTTACCTGAAAAATGCCTGTTGAGCCTTCAAAGCTTAGTATAAATGTCAATTCTTGACTCCCTAACTAGATTTACATGCTCTATGCTCTGTGTGCCTCAAGGTTTTTTCAAATCTCCACGATAGCAATTTCCATGTTGTACTGCAACTATCTGTGACATATCTGTCCCTCCCATGGGAGTATAAGTTACTCAGGAGTAGTGATAATTTCTTATTTATCTTTCCTCTAATCCCTTCGCTAACTCCTCATGGTTAATTCCCTGATGTTCTATCTTTCTCTTAGTGAAAGAACATATCAAAGTCAGTAGAGATCACATACCTTGGTAATAAAGAGCCTTAAGGAAGGAATGACGGTCAGCCCCCTGAAATAAAGACTTTTCTATTTCCATTTCCCGCCGGGTAAGCTGTTTGCTTTTTGCAAACCTCTGTGGCAGGCAAAGGATGCGCTGGCGCTCTGAGATTCTTTTTTCAATATCTTGAAGACGGTTCTGTATTGCTTCAGGGGTGGCCCTCAGTCTTGTCTTCTGAAACCAGAGAAACGAGATGGCATTTATCACAGAGGCTACGCCCTGAAAGTGATGATCTAATGCCTCAAGTTAGAAAGATGAAGATCTATGCCCAGAAATGAATGTCTGTATGTATGTGTATATATATATATATATATATATATATATATATATTAGCTAAGAAGTCAAGGAACAATTTCTATTTTACCAAGGTCTCTATTCTAGAAACCAAAGAAGATTCAGACACAGAGAGCTCATTTTTGTGAGAACTAAAAATGCAAAGGTTCTCAATGCCAAATACAGTTCCTGCTCTTTATTCTCCAGAAGAAAATGCCCAACTCACCTTTTCACCTGAAACATGGCTTTTCCAGATCAGTATTTCTGTCTCGTTGAGCCCTAGTTCCCTGAGAGAAGCAGTTTCCTGGTCCTTCTCATGCAGTGTCTGGAATTGTGACAAAGTCATAGTCCCAGCTGCTTCCTTCCCAAAGGGCTTATACATAGTACCTGGAGCAAAGCTCTCTTTCTTAGACACACATCTGCAAACAAGCAGGAAGAAAGAACATCTTATGTTTACAACAATTCACAGAAATGGAGACTCATCATTAAAAAGACATAATTCATCAGTAATTTCTCTCATATCCTTTTTCTAGGCTGAAGCACTAATGCAACAAACTGGGACTCCATCAAGAGTACCCTCGTCTAGGACAAATAAATGACTGAATCAACAAATATTTACTGAGTATCTACTATGCACTGGACACTGTGCTAGGTACTGAGGATTTACCAGTAAAAAAGATTAAAATGGTTTTTGCTTTTGTAGAAGAACAGTAGAAGACAGGCAAGTAAACAGGCAATGATAATATTGGGTTATAAGTGCTATGTTAGGAGAAAAACAGGGTGCTGCTGTAGGAGAACAAAGAACAGGTACTCAGTCCGACAGTGGGATTTGGAAGTCTTCCTAGAGGAAGAGACACAGAAGCAAAAATCTAACTAGTAGAAGTTTTCTGAGCAAAGTGGGGGTGGGAATGGAGTATTCCACCCAGGCTTTAAGAAGAGTCTATCACTTAAGAGTTGGGGGTCTGTAGTATTCTACCTTGTTTGCAAAATCAATACCTACTCTTCAATGGAGACAGAGGTATCAAGTTGATTCTGAAGAAGGCTTTTCAGCTGCCTCTCCCCTTCTGTTTCCAACTCCTCCAGGACATGCTCATCACTCGTCACACAACTGTTTACTCTGGAGTAGATAGAAAAATACAATTCAGAAAGTAAAAGAGACTGGGAATCTCAAAATAAGTTATTTATTTTATCTACTACTAGTGATCCTATTTGCTCAAAGATAATTCTCTAACAATTCGCTGCCCTTTATCATCCTTACCACAAGCATTTACTAAATGCCTACTACATAGAAGGCACTGTGCTATGTACTGATGGAAGTCAAAGATATTCAAGATATAGTCCCTAAGTCCCTATCCTCAAGAGGGCTGCAATCTAGAGAGGGCGTGTGTGTTGTGTATGTGTGTGTGTGTGTGTTTATGTGCAAGACTGCATACATTGAGAGAAAACGAGACAGAGAGAACCATGATACAAACAAATGTGCCAAATTAGTAGGCGTTCACAGAAGAAAGAGACAGTTGGGAGCAAGGGTGATAAAGGAATTCTTAAACTGGCATTTGAAGGAATGGGTATGATGAAGGAAAGGAGAACAGGTAGAGCAAGTACAAAGACATACAAATATATGCTGGGGGACAATGGAGAGTTCAATTTAGCTGGTATCCACATATGGGACTACTGGGAGATTATCTTGGAAGAGTAAATTAAACTCAGATTGTGAATGGCCTTAAATACAACAACTAAGGGGCCTGGATCTTAATCTATAGGTATTAGAAGACACAGTACAAGTAATGGTTTAGGAAGGTAAAAGTGCCTGTCATATGCCACAGGATTAGAAGAGAAGAAACCAAAAGAACTAGTTAGGAAAACTATTGAAGGTTTTCAGGTATAGGGTGATGGAGATCCCGACAAGAGTGGTAATAGTGGAAATGGAAAGGAAGGATTAGATTAAAGAGGCCTTTTGAAAGTAGGGGTAAGGGAGAAGACAAAGATGACCCCCAAATTTCAAGCTTATGTAACTAAGAGAACAATGAAACCAATGATGAAGAGGAAGCTCTGAATGGAATAAATGGTTTGGGAAAAGGAAAGTAGTATTGCTTTAGCCATGTTGAGTCGCCTACTATTAAAATTGAAACAGCGGCATAAAGTAGCAGGGAGTCTGAGGTGACATCATGAGTTGACAGTGGCTAAAAGGAAGCTGGAGACGGGAGAATTGTTGCTTAGATAAGAGTCTGAAGCTGAACGTGGAAATCTAGAAATATCTGTGCTGACAGGATCTGGAGCCGTGACAGAGTATAGAAAGAAATGTGAAGTGAAGAGGGTCATAAAATTTTATAGCCTAAGTTCTACTGTGTAGAAAACTAGGTTATGCTAACAAGAGCAAACTAAATCAAAATGAGTGAAAACTCTTAATCAGAGTATAAAAAAAAGAACAGGACCATTTAAGTATACAATAACATTATCTAAAAACTAAACAAAAAATGAATTAACTCCATGAGAAAAATAAATATTAAATACCTTCATTATAAGATAGCCCTTTACTACTGGGGCTACTATGATGCCTAGAAAAAGTATGCCCCACAACTATACTAAGATTCCCATGCTCTAGAAAGACTTGGACCTATTTTGGAAAATTTTTAAATAACCTTAGGCCCAGAGTTTTAAAAAATTCCTTTTAGGATCTTAATTTTTTAAATTTATTGCTTAGAATCCCAAAAGTTTTTGCTAAGTTTAAAGTGGCTTTCAAATGAATAAACCAAAGCTAAATATATCAATACACAAGAATCTCAAAAAGCTATGTTAAGTGAAAAAAGCAAGCCATACAAAACTTCACAAGTCCATTTACATAAAGTTTAAAAGATAGACAAAACTAGCAACATTTTTTTAAGACATACATTCATATGTGGTAGAACTATTTTTAGAAAAGCAACAGAATGATTAAGGCAAAATTCAGGATAGTGGTTACCTCAGGAGGAAGGGAGGGAGGAAAAGCAATCAGGGAGTGGCACACAGGAGGCTTCTAAGGTATGGCAATGTTCTATTTCTTGAGCTTGTAGTGGATACTAGCATTTATTATTATTCTTTAGTTGTACATATGCATTATATACATTATTTTGAATTTGAGATACAGTAACAGTTTTTAAAAGAAGGTAATTTTCAGGCAAGGAAAATAAAAATCTTAAAAAAAAAATCAAGGAACTTCCAATGCAGAAGAGCATATGAATAAGTATTCTCAATGCTCTGCACTGGAGTGATCATTCTACTTGCAGAATGAATACAGAACTAACTTAACGCAGATCCTTTCAAAAGTCTTTGCGTGTACTGTCAATAACTGCGAGGCAGGCTTGCAACACTGACCAACTCCATCACAGTTGCCATTCACGGCAGAACCAGTAGGGGAAACTGCTCCCGCAATGCCTTTGTTTTTCTAAAATACATTGAACCGGTTTTGTGTTTTCCTTCTAAATCAGTAGAAGCAAAGTATAACTTTCTTACTTTAAGATTTAAAGGCACTACGTGCTTTCAGGGCCCGGGCCAGTCCTCTTTAATATTCAAACACTGAAAATAAAGGTGCCTATGCTGTGCTCCTTTGTGAGAAGGAGGTGAAGGCAGGGCGGGACCGGGAGGGGCTGGCCAGGGTGTCGCCGGCGAAAGGTATCGGTCAGCCAAGACCCTTCTGCCTAGGTGGGTCCGTCTAAAACGGGAAGTAACGGCAGCATTCATCCAGTTCCTGGGGCCGGCGACGAAGCTTACATGCCTGTGCCGGGAGGGCATTCCTCTGTAAACCGGCACCCGTGGCGGCCCTTCCTGAACTTCGCCCTGCAGGCCTGTCTAGCCCGTCTCCCCTCCTCCTTTCCCTTTTGTCTTCCCGTTCCCAAGAAACTGCCTCCCAAGAACGTGCAAATCCAAAGTATAAAATAATAAAACCCATTTTAAAAGTTAAAAGGTAAAACAAAGCGCCGCTCGATGCCGGCTCATCAGACACGCTCTTACCTCTTCATGTTTCCACGGGCTCCTATTTCTAACTTGAGTAAATAGGCCGCGGACTTCAAGTCCCAGAACTCCGCGCGGCATTCTTAAGGGGATTGTGGTGGAACGTGGGACTTTGGGGATTGTAGTATCGCGGAGCCAAAGACACGAAAAGAGAAAGTAGACATTGACTAACCTGTTATGTGGTAAATTGTTCAGCTATTTCCTTCTGAATTTCTCATACAGGTTAAAGGCTACATCCAGGATATCCAGCTCATAAACCTAGAAGTCACCTTTGAGTTCTTGTCTCTCTCATCTGTATCGTTAAAGTCTTGGCTAGTCTCTAATTTCCCTCTAATTTTTCACTTTGTGTCTGTTTCCAGTTGCACCTCTAGTGCATCCTCAGAAATGTAGCCAGAGTGATCAGACACAAGTCTGCATCACTTCCATCAATGCTTCTCCTCTCCCTGTAACACAGGCTTCTGAGCGCTTTCAATTAGGGATCAGAAATCCATATCTATTCAGGCCCAGGTTTTATTGATAATTATAGTGAATCAAGAGAGAGGTATAATTAAGAACATGGGCACTTAATTCCCAGAAATGGAAATAGAAATATCCTTAAATCTATGAAAAGATGTTCTATCTCACAAGTGAAATGGAAATTAAAAGGTACAATGACTAGAAAACACCAAGCAAGTACTCCTCAAAACTGTCAAGGTAATCAAAAACAAGGAAAGCCTGAGGAACTATCACACCAAGGGGACCTGGAACAGAAATGAACATTAAGTTAAAAATTAAAGAAATCTGAATTAACTACTTTAGTTAATAACAGTGTGTCACCATTGGTTCCTCAGTTGTGGTAAATGTATCAGACTAATGTTAAGATGTTAACAATCAGGGAAGCTAAGTGGAGGTATATAGAACTCTCTGTACTATGTTGTAACTTTTCTGTAAATCCAAACTGTTTTTAAAAGTTTATATTTTGAAAGTACACCAAAATAACATTTTTCACTTATCAATTTGATAAAGACCCAAAAGTCTGATAATACACTCATTTTGTTGTGATTGTGGGGAAATAGGCACTCTCAATACATTGCTGGTAGGAATATAAATTGGAACAGCCTCTACAGAGTGCAACCTGAAGATGCTACCGAAATCATAAATGCATAGTTCCTTTAAATCAGCAATTCAGTTTATCCCACAATGTGCAAAATCATATTATATATATATGCATATTCGCTGCAACAGTGTTTATAATAAAACATTGGAATCAACTTAAATAACCATCCATGTAGATGGGTATTTTAACTACCCAGCAGTTACAAAGATGACAAAGTTCTCTATTGACCAATCTCTAAATTATATATAGTGCAATAGCAAGGTGCAGAACAGTGTGTATAATATGCTACCATTTGTGTAATAAAGGAGTATATATGTATTTGCTTGTATATGCATAAAATCTCTGGAAGGACATACAAATGACTGGTAAGTGACTACCTCCAGGTAGAACTGGATGGCTGAGAGTCAAGGGTGGGAGAAAGCCTCTTCACTGTGTATCTTTTTGCACCCTTTGAATTTTAACCACATGACTATACTACCTAGTCAATAGTTTTGTTTTAATTAAAAGGACCCTTCATACATAACAAAGAGCCAAAAAAAAAAAAAAAAAAAGAAAGAAAGAAAGAAAGAAAGAAAAGAAAAGAAAAGTAAAAAGAAACAGCAACGACAAAAAATGATCATGGGTTTGGGAACCATGCAGTTGGATGTGAATCTCAGCTCCTGCAGTTAGTGAGAATACAGCATAGTAGGGCTTTGGAAACATACAACCTATTGTTAGTGAAGTGATACACAGTACATTATGAATTCACTAGGTGGGATGAGTGGAAAATGAATGGCTAAAAAGACATATTCACGTAGCCATGGAACTGCAATTGGAAAACAAGGTCATAGAAGTACGCTACATACCTGTGTATAAGTGTAGCCAGTCCAACTGGTAATTATCTAGGGACAAAGCATTGAGAAAATTGCACTTGAAGGGAAACCAGTCTATTTCTAGCCCTGCCAAACTTATTAACCATGCAATAACAGCTATTTCGTTTCCCACATCATCCCCGTCTCCAACTGAAAAGGATATCAGACAGTGTATAAAAAGCTTTGAGATCTCTAGCTCTTAAACATAGGCTCAGAGATCTAACCATGAGGTAATTTCACAATTTCACCCCTAGAAGAATGTATGACAAACTGACAAATATGCCTCATCTGTCTTTCAGAAAATTTAGCAAGTTTAGTTTAATTAAGCCAAAAGCTCCTGTTTAGCATAGACACAATTTCAGAGTTTGTCTTTTTAGGTTCTCTGTTCCCAGCACACTTCTGATGACTACATTATGAAGCAACTATAATTCACAGATATGGAGGAAGATGCTAAAATCAAAAATCTTTTCTTAAAAGAGGCATACCATCCATCTAATATTAAGAGAACAATTGTACATGTCTTTCAGTGACTTCTAGGTTTATGAGCTGGTTTATCTTGTAGTTTTATCTCCGATAGAGATACCAAAAACATTGGTATAGAAAAAATACAGCATCTTTTTCAAAGGACAAAAATTAAAATAAGATGAGCACTGGGAAAATGTAGACACTACAAATTAAGGATTCTCCTTCAGATAATATTTTAGCTGGTCTTTTACAATGTTTCGGAGGAGCTCAAGGCTGTAGTGCCTAACATAAATGCGGCTTTGAAATTACCAGCAAAAGTAGGTTATTTATTTAACCTTTGTGCAACAATGCCATGTCTTTTAGACTCTCATTAGAGTCAGAAGGAACCTTAGAGATGATTTAGTCCAAAATTCTAGATTCCAGACAGTATACTGAGATCTGCCAGAGTTACTGGATTGATCTGGCAACAACTTACCAGCCTCTGGCCTCTTTTGTGTATTGGAAAAGGCACAAGACCTCCCAGTGTGGACAGTGCAACAGTCGACAGTAATACTGTAGCCTCTTCTTCCTTTATACTACATAAGGACTTTACAGTAAGCACTCTACTAATAGAAAAGACATAAAGCAATCTCAAAACTTCAGAGAAATAAAAACTAGTTTTTTCTCACAAAACAGTTGGGAAAAACCTAATATGATCCAACTCTCTAATTTATAGACAAAAGATGTTGCCCATGATGAAATTATTTGCACCATTTAATTGGGCAGATTCGAGACTAGTACCAGTGTTTCCTCTAATACACTATATTCTCTTTACTGAATGTTGAACTTAACTTATTCACAGGCTTCTTTATAAGAGTTAAGTCTCTAAAAACAACCTGGGAAAAATGCCTTTATCTAAGGTATAATAGTAATAATACTGGACTCATAAAATTAGAAATCGCTCACTCAAGATTGTACTCAAAGCTGTGTTTAGCAACAGAAATCACTCACAGAATCAAATGCTCTCTGGATTATTTTTACATTCTATAATTTTTAGTGGTGACAAAAACTTACCTGATAAGAAGCTGCTTATTTGAAAAGTTTGGATAGGAAAAAAGAGGTCACATAAGTTCTGACATTCATTTTACTGATAAAGTAATGAAAATAAGTAATACTCATTTCAAAAATATTGTCTTCCTGTAACGTGTACCTCTCAGGATGGTCAAGTGCAGTCAGTACAACAGAAATTCAGTTCAGGAATTTTAGGCAACTAAGTTCTAGTCACTCAAAAACTTTTAAGTAGTTTATTTTGGTGTTATACTTTATTTTTTAGAATGTCACACCATTTTTATGACTTAGATGAAACATGAAACACAAGAGACTAGACTGTTCCAAGCTAAGAACAAGGCTTTTTCTTTAAAAACAAATAAACAAACAACTAAGTACACGAAAACCAACAACTATAAATCATATGCTAAAAAGAAATAAGACACCAGGATATCTATACATTAAAAGCAAATGAATTGCCTGGCCCTTATTACACTTTTTAAAACAACTCAATTCAAGTCCCTAACTTTTCTTCCCTTTGCTGAATTTCTATAGTACGATATCATTAATCTGTAACATACTTCCGTGCATTGTCTACATTGTTTTTATACATACAGTCATTAATTCTATCCCAAACTAGACAGTGAATTCCTTTGAAGAGAGAGATTATACTGTATTTAGCACTATACACTACACTGAATAGAACAGGCACACACTAACGACTGGTTGGCATTTACTTTTAGGCAAACATTTCTTCACAATCTGATTGAAGTGAGAAGGATAATGTGTTGGTGGTAGTATATGGAATCTAGGAGAGTAAGATGCAGATTACACATACAAGTCAACATCTAATAGGTTGCTGCCCAGACAAAAGGGCTAATATAGTTTTAATTTGCTAACACTAAAAGACAAACTACAGTATAATTCTTCATAGCACAATATTTGAATGAAAAAAACCCACATACACTTTATTGCAACCACAGATTAGATAGTAACTGCAAATACCACTCTGCTTAACATCCTCAGAACTTGTAGGTAATGAATAATCCAAAAACAACAAGCTGAAGATATTACTCAGTCAAAAGCAATCCTGACATTGCGTTCCTGTTCCTTGTGACAACGATCCTCAAAAACCTGTGTTATCTCTTCTACCTTTCTTTGCAGCAAGCCTATAGGGGAAAAAGTCATGCAATCATTAATCTGAGGTCAAAAGATACAGGGACATGATAAC